>NC_142716.1:25141568-25451355 GCF_055471065.1 Atractosteus spatula | reverse complement strand
GAGAATAGGACCTTTTATCTCCCTTGCTCTCTGTCGTCCTGTCATCCCTAACTATCTTCTTCAATGATATTTTTAATGATTTGATGGGTCAACAAAGCAACTAATGCTGCAAATGCCAGTGATTTTTGTGGATTTCTTTTCTGCACTTCTCAAGGACTGCATTGAACCTTAATGTTAGAAATTAGGAGGTTTGCTTTTTGAAGAACTTAGGACGGCAAAACCTTATTATGTGGGTAAAGTGATGATTTGGTTGTAAAATTGTAGATTAGCTGGTCCTTAGGAAGCTGCATGCAATATGGAAGGTTTGATTCATGGAGTCTCAGATTTTGGCTGGAGACATGTGGAACACAGATTTGGCATTCTTAGTTTGAGTGCTTGGCTTAGAGAAATAAGGCTAGAGTAGATTTGCCACACTATACCTAGATGATTCCTACTGAGTTGACGGCTGGTTCAGATGAATAATTATCCGATTGATTAATAAGAGCCAGTATCACTGTTGGCTTTTGACTTTTCACTGGCAAAATAATTGGAACTGTAGTGGGCATGCTGAGCAAACAATGTGTCATTTTAACACCATTATATCAAAATCTCTTCTTTGCATGGTATATCCCCAAAACTAAGCTAAGAATACATACTTCAGCATGAAGAAGTTCAAGTAGGTAGCTGCGTGAGCATGCGTACAGTAGGCTGCGAAGGAGCAGGTAAAGGTTTATTCATCAATTTCCCTACGGGATTAATAAAGTATTATCTATCTATCTATTCCATGCTGAAAGGAAAAGAAAAGAGGCAATGTTTTTCTGTATAGCCTTCTTCTGAAGACGAAGGCTGAAGAAGCCTTCACAGCCGAAACATTGTGTTTCTTTTCTTTTCCTTTCAGCATGGAATAAACCTTCACCTGTTCCTATACTCCAGCATGTATAGGTACGACAGTTTCATGAGTTTAAAAACAACTTACAGTAAAAAAATGAGAAAATATTCCTCATATATTTTCAGTGACAGCAGTATTCCTATAGAAAAGTGTTTTTTTATACAATAATTTGTTTTATAGCACCCTTCACAAAAAATTTCCACAAATGCTTTATCAGTACATCACAAAAGGTGGAAGGGGTTTTGTTGCTGTTTCAGATTAATCCTGGTCACTTTTCTTCTCAGCATCACTTAGTATACATGTTCCACCTTTTAAGAAAAAATTTAATGGATAAAATTGCAGACTAACAGCAGAAAAAAACTCGTATTTTTGTGTTAAAAATATCTGATACGTATTTCTTTTCTTCTCTTTGTAGCATTGAAATGGAAAGAGATTTGCTGATCTTGTTGCTTTGTTATAAACTGAGTAGATAAACTGATATTATTTAAATCACAGGAAGAAGACATCTTAGACCTCCTGGAGCAGTGTGAGTTGGATGACGAGAAGCTCATGGGAAAAACATCCAGGCAGAGAGGGCCCAGGGTAAAAGGCAAAACTATCTGTCCCTTCAGTGCTGCAATTTTACAATCCATAAAAACACGCTTTACTTATCTCTGCACCTATAGTTACAATGAGAAGGCACTACTCTGAAAGTATTCAACGTCTGTATCTAGCAAACGCTCTAGAGCTGAGTAAAAAAAACATTAAGAGCTGTAATGGTGCCATCAAGGCAGTTTTCAACCATATTAAACCTCTTCAAGGGTAACTACTTGTTTGAACACAATTGCTTTTTACTCAAATTCATTTACACTTGTCACTTTCAATTGTATGAAGTGTAAGCCGATTTCTCTAGCCTTGCTGGGTGCTGAGATGTCATATTGCTCTCCCATGGGTGTATTATTCAAACACTGGGACACACAGGAAAAGTAAAAGATTTAAAGACTCTGAATTAACATGTTCACAAATGTGAAATTCAACAGTTTAAACTTAAAATACCAAAACCTATTCTTCAGGCCTAGCGATTGGATAGGCTTATGTTTCTAATCACATACTCCACATAAATTGTTTAAAAGTAGGCACAGCCAAATTAGCCGATGAATAACAGATGCGAATGCTTTATTAATGCTAACAATGTGTTCCTTCCTGGGCATGAAATAGAGATGCAGTTCAATTAACTTTCCAGCAGAGGAAATTATAAATTCATACAATAAACAGGAGCATGAAGAACAGTACCTATTTGAACTGAATTAATATGTCTCCATTGTTGTATTAATCAGAACAAGACAAACATTTTCCCATCATCTATTTGCCGGTCAGCAAATTTAATAATACTACCTCCCATAACCTTTACTTTTACAAAGTGACAAATGTTAATTGAAGAGTACTGGAAATGTGGGTGTTAATCCTGACATAATTTTTGAAATTCCACTGTTTTAGCCCCTGTCATCCATGCCTGAAAGCACCCAGACACCAAAGAAACAAAGGGACTACAGCAGCAATAGCAGCTGTAACAACAGTAGCTCCTCAGGTTCAGAAGAGGATGAAAAAGAAGACCTCTCAGAGAAGAAAGAGAAGAAAGTTTCATATGACCTGGGAGAAAACAAGAACAAATCACTGGAGCGCTCCAGTAAGAAACAAACAGTGGTCTTTTGCTGTGGGGTAAATTACAACTGTGAGCTATCCTTGAAAATAAGAGGAAACAAATCAACATTTCCTACTGTTTTTAGTTTGTTTTACAGACTCAGTTCCTAACATTTTCCAGATGATCATAAAAATGGTTTAATTGAAAAAGCTTCACAAACGTTTGCTATGAACATTAACAATTTTCTAAGCAGACAAATTAACAATGCAAAAAAAAAAGAGATAATACAGTATAGGAATATTTAGGGATGAAGTTGCAGAATTGCACATAAATGTCAGCAGGAATCTTACTAAAACATCTACAGTATATTCACCTTCTGTATATTACAAGAGTTAACTAACTGTTTAGTCTAATTTATTCAAACATAAGAGAATTAAGCATACATTGTAACCAGAATGTTGTGGCATAGGTTAAAGTATTCAATTACTCTAGAATCTCAGTTTAAATATTTAAAACAACTTATGTTGAAAAGCTTGCAAATTTACTTTGCTTTGTTTTTATATTAAAATTATAAAGTTACAAAAAATTACAAAGACACTGGGTAGTCTACACCAAAAGGCTGGTTCACACACAATATATATAGATCATGCTTTAAATTTAAATTTAAATTAAATTGGACAGCCTCACACTTCAGAAAAGAAAACCTGTAAACGAATTCTTCCATGAATCTCATGAAGTGAGCTAGTAATTTGTCTTTAATTGTCAAACAGACCCCTTTTTGGTTTTGGCATTAAATCCAAATGTTGACTCATCTGCAGATTAGTAATTCCAAACCCAGCTCTTAATTACAGATTTATATTACTTACGATGGAACAAACCTCGAGCAAATAAAAGTCACAGTCAAATGATGCATTTGGAGTCAGGTAGGTGCAGGTGCAGGTGCAGCAAACATCAAATATGATCCAAGCTACAGTTTTGAGCAGCTGGTAATTAAAAAAAATACCTGTAAATCTTAAAATAGTTCAATCTTTGTCAGCAATGGCACTATAAACTCATTACGAAAGCCAAAGGGACTGATGTGTCACTGCTCTGTTTTTCATTGATATGAAGACATCAAAATCTCATTAAAACAAGCTTTGTGCCACTTTGCATTAATTAAGATTGAAGAGTACATTCATCCTGAAGATGATGAACTGATTGGCTAAAGAAACTCTGCAGTTTTTTTTTCATTTTTAAAACTTGTATAAAGGTGTTTGTTACTTTTGCCTCACAACTTGTCTGAAAATCAGCAGTGACCACTGGATCCTCAGCAGTGTGTTCTTAATATAAAAAAACCAGAAAGTACAGATAGACTTGTGTTAACATCTGTTGTGGCTGTCTTGGACCTTTATTAGGGTTATCCCTGTTAATTTAAATTTACTGAAAGGTGAAGGCAAGTGACATCAAAAGCCATCTTTCTATGCCTTACATGGTCATCATTTTGTGGATTCCAAAGCCTTGGTAGCACATGAAAAACAAGCACAGTATAAAAGGGAAGTTTGTATCATGATGTAACACTGCATTTTTAGTCTCTGTAGTTGTTCCAAGAAACCCTGTTAGTGATATTGTATTATTCAGTTGACGTTTTCACTAGCACTTCTTCACCTATTACTTTAGTAGTTCATATTGCTATATTGGCATATATAGAAACAAAGGCCCTATGCTCATACTTTTAATACGTATTTTGATGTGTCACAATCCAATGAACTCACAGTGACTGTCTCATTCTCAGGCATAGTATATAGAATGCTGCAGTTTGGGGATTACAGTATTAAAAGCAAATAAAATCATATGGCTTGCCTTGAAAAGTCATTCTTGAGAAAATGCATTTAGGACTTTATACTAAGAGTCTTTTTTGGAAAGAAATCTTTTGAGTGAGGATTTTTGGTTCACCTTCAGGTTTTGAGAAATTTAAGTATTGTTGGACAATGGCTACAATATGTATTTGGACATCTGGTATGCATCTGGTAGAAAGCTGCTCTTTGTGTGTGTGTGCATACATTTTTTGTGGCAGAGTTCTCTCTTTGGACAAAAAATACTATTTCAAATGCTTCCTTATGAGCTTTTGTGACCTGGCTTGAGTTGTCTGACCAATCTGCTATGACCTTGACTCCCCCAGACTCAAGGAGACCAGCTGGGGGTAGACTAAGCTAAGCTTTATAATTCACTAGATTGGCAAGTGGTGGCCTTCAGGTTGACTAGTGGAAAATCTCTTAACTGGCCAGGGGTCAAACTGGAAAGTGTTCAATGCTGCCCTGCTGCGTAATGTGTGGGTAATGAAATGGCAATGAAAGCATATGAAAATACAGATTTGATACTATATTTGCTTTAAAAAAAATAATGAATTTCTTGACCACTCCGACCCTTCAATGCAACAAAAATACTTTGTCATTTTTAAAGGTAACCGCTACACTGGGATAAATGATGTTAATAGTAGTTATGCGTTTAAAGAGAATTTCTAGAAAACTACAGTTGTCATGTTCTTGTTGTCTGCTCTTGCAGGCAGGATTCATTGGAAACCTCCAGTCAAGGCAACAAAAGCCGGACCTTCTGCTTCCCCAACTTTATCCGCACCGATCAGGCGCTCAATTTCGTGCCCACGGTCGATATCCTCCATAACAGCGCAGTCGCCGACGAATGATCCAAGGGCTGCATCTGCGAAGCCGTCCACGCCCACGCTGCGGCCCAGTTCGGCCTCCCGCTCCCACTCCCTCAACCGCGGTGGCTCCGCGAGTAGAGTGCCTCACAGCAGCAGCCTGGGCACCATCCACTCCACAGTGGCAAGTCCATTTCAGCACCGTCTTCAAACAGCGAGCTAGACGTGTTCATTATTGTCACATGTATAAATAATTATAGTTAGAAATTTGTCATTTGTGAAATGGGCTGCTTTCCATAGAAATGAACTACAGCGCAAATCCAACAGGAAGGGAGGAGCAGTGGCTCTGTAGCTAAGGATCTGTGCCTGTGGCTGGAAGGTTGCCGGTTCGTGTCCTGCGGCCGGCAGAGGAATCCTACTCTGTTGGGCCCCTGAGCAAGGCCCTTAACCCCAGTTGCTCTAGGGGCACTGTATAAATGGCTGACCCTGTGCTCTGACCCCAAGCTTCTCTCCCTGTCTGAGTGTCTCATGGAGAGCAAGTTGGGGTATGTGAAGAGACACATTCCCAATACAAGAAATTGTATATGGCCAATAAAGTGATCTTATCTTAGAAATAAACTCAGATCAAATCAGATTAAAAAAGTCAGCTATACAGATGTCTGTGGAGGAAAGCAGGGAAGTGGTACCTTACACAGAAAGAAAGGCTATCAGCATTTATCATGGATACAATTCCATGGACCGGCAAAAATATTTCCAGGACAGCATTTCTGGGGTGCATTCACTTGCCTTTATTTAGTTTTCCTTTTGGTCTATTTCAGTTTGCTTGGAGACAAGCGCTTAATGAGTTTGTGTTCACATCCAGAAGGGGTGTGGGTGTTGAATATATCTTAGCAGCAGTAACGCAGGACTTTCACTGCATTATGATAGCAAATGACTATCAGAAAAGATACATGGATTGAGTAGGAATGAGGTGTATAATGACATTGATCAAATACACATTTCAGTCATCGGCTGATTCATATGGTGTTTTGCGTTTTAGGAAGTTTCATCTTGCATTTAAGGAAAGTTGTCTGTCCCTTTTGTTTCCTTTTGTTTTCACATCTTTAATTGCAATACAGACTGCAAAGACAGCGGAGCATTCGGAGGTATCTTACTCTCATTACTCTAAAAATCAGAGGCTACCATAACATTACAAATAAAGGAAACATCCAGACAATGGCAGTGGCTGTTCAAACATTTTTATCATGACTGAACCAGGCTTTAATGATAGCCGCTCTTTGAAATATCACTGGGGGATGTGCTAATTACCAAAGCTATTGTGTCTCAGTGCTTAACATCATAAAGAGTGTGTTGGAGGTTTTTGTGAACACTGCTGCTAAATGAAAAAAAATATGTGTAACATTTCATCCTAATTTATCTTGTTTTTTGTTTTGACTTGTCAGTTTTTTTCTTTATTCCAGGGAGAGCCTTTGCTGAACCTCAGAACAAAAGAACAAGAAGCAGAGCTGACAAGACAGACTTTGACTGCTCTGAATGAAATGCGGATCAGATTTCCAGGAAAAACTGAGGAAGAGGCAGAAATGATTCTTGATGATGTGAGTGCTTGACGCTGCCCCCTATATACTGGCATTACAGCAACGCCTACGCTACCATCTCCTTTATTGATGAGTTCTTCTTTCTCATACCTGTTAATCACACATCTTTTTTTCTTAGTGTGCAGTGTCATTGATCAAGGATTACCAAATATTTTAGCACCAGCTGGTGTCTCATTTTTTAAATACTTGTTATAATGAAGACTTGATACTGGAGTTCCATTGCAGTTTCGGTTATGATTTTTATATTGCGAGGTTCCTATGAGGTTTACAGTGCTTGTAAAGCTATAGCATTCACATATTTGTTAATTTCGTTTTCACTATGAAATTTCGATACAAATGCTACTTTACTAGCTAAAGCCATATTGTAATTTTAAAAATAATAATAACTATCTAGACCAATAAAATTAAAACTGTTGCTTAGTACACAACTTAAACAGATGGGCAATTTCCACCTATCTGTAGGCAATCTTTTTGCATTCCCAGTATTAAAATTACCTCTAACTCAATGTTACTGAAGTAATAACTGGAACTGGCAAATCTTATTTACATAATTCAAATACTTTTTAGCAAACACACTAGAAATGCCAGATCATTAGAGAAACCGCCTTACTAAGAGTTGTGTGAACCTAGAACAGTCTTAGAACACAGTAATATGGAAGAGAATGAGTGAAAAAATGTGGAAAAGTCTTGTTGATTGTCAGGTGAGATTAATATAAATTATTAAACAGTTTTAAAGTACCTAATATAATTTTATATTATAAACTAAAATCAGTGGGACTATGTCAATTGGCACTTTCAAATTTCAGTTCAGTGTGTGAAATCTGCATGTTCACGCTGAAACTTACCTTTGGCGTTTTGTTAAGACAGTGGGAGTGTTGGTTTTGTTTGTTGGGAGCATTTATATAGATCAGAAATGGCTGATGGTTAACTGTTACAGACAGAATCATTAGTACTACAAGGCAGTTCAAATTCCCAACATGAACTACAGTTTAGAATCTTATGCATATCACCTTTTATCTCCTTTTTCTGGGTAGATTTACAGCAGTTAGTCTTTTAGATGCTGCCTCTAAATATACTATGTTCACCAGCTGTCAGAGCCTTTATTGTATGACTTGTCTCTGCTTCAATTATATAAAGTAGCAAAATTTAAGAAAACACATTATGAACAATAAATATGTTGTACAGTAGGATCGACTCAGGGACAGATATAGAAGAGATTGGGGCAGGTGGATTGAAAAGTACTTGTATTTTTCTTTTGATTGTCTTACACAGACATATAATCAATATTGATGAAGGGCTATATAAACCAGGTTGTAAAGACTGAGAAAGATATGGAATCACTGCAAGATGTTCTGCTGCAGTGTGTGGCAGATTTGAATAGACTTGAGTGCTTCTGGGCCACTGATATTGGTTTTCATGTACTTCATCAGCAGATCATCACAAACTGTAGTGAAACCAGCACAATACTAGTTAATATCTGTAAGCAAAATATAATATACTGTGGATGTTGTAGTGCAGTTAGTTGTATTGACTAACTGCCATATTATGAAATAAAAAATAGCTCAGCCTAATGTGTATCTGTATCCTCTGTATCCTAAATATCATAGATGATTGACAATATACTGTAAAACCATAACATATTCTTAATAGCTTACACGGCTGAAATACAGATAGGCAGTGGCTCTGTAGTTTCTTTTCTTTTACTTGTAGTTCATACAGTTTACTGTGGTTGGGGGGTAGTGTACCTGCAGAAATGTAGGATTCTTCAAGGAAAATGTCCATGAAGGAAAGACATCTTGTTTTTTAAAATTAAGTACTTAATGAAAGCCTTTTTTATTTTTCAGATACTAGATAATTGGAAATATCATAAACCAAAAGTGGCCTCTTACTGGTTAGTGAAGTTAGATTCGACAAAACAAAGGAAGGTAGGTATGCAGGCATGTCACGTGTCTCATAACAAAGGTGTTTTGACTTTCCATGAATAGACTGATCATGTGGCTCCCACCAGGCACACTTGGAAACAGAAAGGGATCTTAATGTTGTTCTTAAACAAAAACACCTAATCTTTAGAAGCTGTGCTCATTTTGCTAGATTGAATATCGATGGTTAATTATGCAGTTGTCCTATTAATTGGGTTTGAACAGTCCTCTGCCCTGTCTCTAAGAGTCCCAGGGATTACAAGCCATGCGGTCACGATATTCATGAGTGTACAGGGGCTATTTCAGTTATGATGCACACAATTTTGGCTCAGTCTTGAATTGTTCACCGGTGTATGAATTACATTCTGCACTGTTACTTTTCTCTCACTAGCTCTGACTTCTTTAGTATCTAATGTCTAATCACTATTGAAATCTTGCATGCCCACAAACTATTTTTCCCTTCAAAAATTTAGAACGTGATGAAAGTATCTGCAGCTGTGTACAAAACCTTACACCAGCCTGTTACAAAATCTACTTATTATTTTAAATGTCCTCTGGTCATATCACTTCACAGGGTGAGTGTCTTTGGTTTTCAAACGTTGCATTTGACATCCACTTCGAGTGAAATGCTCATGTGAATGGTGAAAGCTGCCTACTCATTAAAACCCTCAACTACTTTTATTGACTGGCATCGATTAAAGCAGAATCTGAAGTGACACTGAAGTGTCCATTAAAGTTCTGGGGTACTGGTGGGAGCTGCCACTGCCTCTTAAACAGCAGATGCTAGTCAAATTAACTAGAGGCATGTGGCGGGTTAGTACCACTCTTCACACAACACTGGTTATTATGCGATGCTGGGCAAGCCTCTGTCTTAAAGGTTTTGCTATATGTCTCATGGAAAATAATTAAATCTGGCATCTCGGTTGAACAACTAATCACAGGTTTGTCTAATAAGAGGATTCAAAGGCCTAAGACATCACCCTGTTAAAAAAAACCTTCATGACCAAAAACTTTTGACACAGTTAGTTTGAGTCTGACATTTGCCGCCATTTATATATCCTTGCTACTGCACTGGTCTGGTACAGTATATACCTTCCATATCAGCTTGGGGTTTCCTACACTGCTGTATATAATTTCTCTTTTGTACTGAGCAGGCCTAATTACATTTTATTTGAAACCTAAGGGGTTTTCTAAAACAAAATAATTCCCATATTGCTTATTAATTCATCTGTTACCAGCTGTTTTAGTTTTTATTTTTAACTGCCTGCAGATACTAGTGAGTGTTTGCTTTTTTTTGTCTCCAATATACCTTTTCTAGGTTTTAGACATAGTTCGCACAAATGTCCGCTTGGTGATACAGAGAATTTGGAGGGAGCCTGACGTCGAGAGTTTCCATTTATACCGCCTTTTCAATCGTGTGTTTAATCGCCTGCTTTGGAGCCATGGTCAAGGTCTTTGGAATTGCTTTTCCAACTCTGGGTAGGTCTTTTTGTTACTGTAAATGTTTAATGCATAAACACGACTTCTTCTGCAAGTTATATCCCTATTCTATATACAATTCACCTCTTAAAATTACATCACATATGCTGTCCTGTTACTGTTTTTCGGTCTTTCTCCTGCTCCCTGCCTTAACTTTTTGTGTTTGGAAACTGAAATAAACATAGCTGCTCACATAAAGTAGTAATTAGCACTGCAATGATTTGCAATTGGGTAACCCAAAGTAAATGGTACAAATGTCTCTCTGGACAGCACACTACATGTCAGCCACAAATAGGTGATATATTAAGTCTAATTATTACATCGGTACTCCATTTAAAAACATAATAAAGAATTTAATATTATTAGACCTTATTTGGAAGTGGGTCTATAAATATGCCTAGGGTATACAAATAAGTTATTTCATAATTTATTCCATGACTTTATATTTCAGAAAAATTATTTCATATGGACTTTTTGTATCCACACAATACTGAATAATGCTCTCAACTATTCTTTCTTGATTCATTTTTATATCTATAATCCTCGATAAATCTACATGGAGGTTTTTTGGACTTTAAAATTATGTAATCACTTATTTTGCGGAGATTGCACAGAATCCAATTTTACTAAAATGTTTTTATCATAAAGAATGTGCTTTGTTTGACAGTTTGGAGGTGCCACACCTCCACTGATCAGGATGGGTTTCTTCCTAATTAATTTGTTAGTATTTAGATTTCCAGCAGGGGTTAAGCTTCCATTTTCTGCTAATGCCAACAACAATTAAACCAGGAGCCCCTCACTTGCTTTCAAACCTCTTTGTTCCCAAATTTTCCTTTCACAGCAAAGCCAATACCTCAATGATGCAGGTCTTCCTAATAAAAGACAAAAAGCTGTGCTTGCCACACCCTTTTATAGCTTTTTGAGGCAAATTAATCACTCACAGCTGAGCCTCATCACAGAGGAATGCAGCAAATCAGTACTCTAGTTTGCTTCCTGAAAATGTAGCTTTCACACTGGACAGGGTTGTAATGGGTTGTGACATCTCAAAATTCTTGATCCAAAATATATTCCCTCTATACCCCTGCTCCACATTCTGCCACAGCTTTTAGTTTACTTATCTAGAAGCCAGTCTCATTTTTATATGTAAAATTCATTTTTCCTGTATTAGATCCTGTATCATTGACTGCCTGTTCATTCATTTTGACCCATGAGTTGGCAATTACCTTTATTTTGAAGTGTTTGAAAAGTTTTGAGTTTATTCTAATGGAGATTCTTGATTTATAATTGTGATCCTGTTGAAATGTTGCATTTAGTACAGAATACTCATATTAGCATATTTTAATTGCAGTGTCTAAAAAGTGTAAGAATATCATTTCACTGTAATGTATTTTTATTTAGAACACCTTAGCCAAGCAACTTGAAAATTCTCCCATTCTTGTGTTTAGATTCATGCACCTGTACTACTTAGACATAAATATAATTAACCAACACCATCACGTGTACAGTGTTTCATCTGAGGTTTTATTTCACTTGATCCCAGTGCATGTGCCTGAGGATTAGCACTAGTATTGAAAGCCATATGTTGCTTATTTAAATCAGACCAAGCTCTGAAGGAGGTAAGCAGCTCATTACAGATAATCTTGTTTGGTGTGTATTGTTAAGAAATGACGCCCATCTTCTGCAGTTTGCTTCACCTCACCCATCTGCTGTTGCAGTTAACTTTGTAATGTACACTTAATAGCCCTGGCCTATATATTTCAGATGAATTATATTTCTTGAATCTAAGTTCAGTGTTACATACATACAGTGTTAAAATAAGAAAGGGATATTGTATGACTTTAATAAACAAAAGTACAGTATGTTTAGCAAACATGTTAATTTCTGTGCTCTTAAGATAAATCAGTTAAGATATATCCATTCCAGAGCTTCAACATTATCAAACAGGAGGTATTCATCTGTTCATTGTGTGCAAAGATATGTTTATGAGTAAGTAATTTAATCTTTGGAGATTTCCTAAATAAAAGCACATTGAAGCACACATGCAAATATTCTAAAGTTTTTTATTTTGTTTATGGATCTCAGGATGTTTAGGAAGCCAGAGGCATGAAAGAGAATCAAAATGCTTTACCAGATCCAAATTCCCATCTTCTCTTTAAACAAGATGTCCCAATAAGTAAAGATGTAAAATGGTTAGCTTGCTAGCTGGCTCTTCTACATTCCATTTTTGCATGAAGGGAGATAGTTTCCGTGTCATTTATTTTAAGTTTTAAAGAAAGTAAAAGAGTTCCTTGGACAGGGGGCACTGGCTATGGTTCAACCATGCGGGCTGTTTTCACAAACTGAGCAATGCCAGATGGGTCCATCAAATGCTCGCCAGAGACAACACTCCCAACAGACCTACAGTAGAACAAATTGCAAATTGAGAGTGATAAATATCAGCAAGAATGCAAATGACAAAACACAGAATGGAAGTGTCCAGATTCACCAAGTCTGAACTTTCAGCAGGAGAAGTCATGAATGTCAAAACTCAGTGAGGATTTTGGTTTTGAAGGCTCCACAGCCGAAACGTTGTGTTTCCTTTCTTCTCTTTTCAGCATGGAATAAACCTATTACTTGTTCCTATAAATGTATCACTACCATTGTTGATATAACTCAAATCTGAGTTGTATCTGCTGCAATAATACATAAACTCACAGTTTATGGATAGGGATAAATGCATGTGTGTGCACAAGGGCATTTTGTGTAATATCATAACAATTCTGCTATTATTACTTGAAGTTTATTATATCTTTATTAACACCTTTGTATTTGTGTTAAGATAAATGAAGAGAGATAGACTGTTAACCTTCTGTATCTTTTGACTGCAGGACTTCCTGGGAAACCATTTTCAGCAAAAGCACAGAGGTGGTGACCCCCCAGGAGCTGCAGTGCTGCCAGAGGCTGGTGCAGCTGTGCAGAGAATGCCTCTTAGTGGTATATAAGTTTGTTGCTGACTCCCGGGGCTCGTTGACTGGCCTCAGTCCAGAATGGGACGACACAAGGTAAGGACTACAGAGTGGCTTGTTTCCTTGGTACAAAGCTGTGGGCTGTGAATCCGCGTCTTTGTAAAATGCTATGCAAATGAATTAAGTATCCATTTATTGATTTTGTATTAATTAACTTTTTAAAGTACAACGGGGGGTATTGTTAACATGAGATAATGACCCATAGTGGAGTGCTTCTAGCTTCATATTGAAGATACAAGCTTTGGTTAGCGTGCCCCCTGGAGCTAGCTTAATTCTGTAATAAAATGAGGCGGAATGAATGACCTTATGATAACTAGCTCTTGCTTACATGAAGCTTGATCTTCATCATGAGTTTTGCTTTACATTACATTATTTAAATGCTATTAAAATAAGCTTTTGCCACAATGCTTTTTTAAACTAAGAGCACATAATGAGATTATTCAGATACCAAATTAAGTGTGGTATATACATAGCTTGTTATTAAAAACCCTTCTTAGAATTGATTGCTTTTTTGCATAGCTTTGTTGTATTTTTCCAAAGCCACAGTAAGCTTGTTTAATTTAATTGGTCTAAAACTAAGGTGAAGGAATAGCTTTAAATTATGAGTGTAATACCAATTCATAAGTACATTTCTGTAGACACAAATGAAAGTGTTTACAACTATTGCTGCATACCCCCTCTTATTTGGATTATAGACAATGGAGTTAGTGCATTATTTTATTTAAGGTTTGATCATTATAAGTGTATCCCTTAATTCAAGACACCTTTCATTTCCATTCAGTTTCTATTGCCTGCCTATTCATGTTTCCGTTCATTTTTACAATTGAATTTACTATGAAAGGGTTAAGTAAATACTGTATGCACAATAAAAGCAAAGCTACTTTTTTGATTATATGAATAGACATAGAATAGAAATAGTCACAATCAAACACCCTTGTGATTCCAGGTTTTAGATTTTTTTCAATCTGATGATGTACAGCTGAACTTGATAGACTTGTTCATTAAATACTTCCTTTCCTTCTCAGATAAATTCTATATTTTTTTCTTCCAGAAAATCAATAAGTGGTTACTGGAGAAGGTGTATGAAATGTTACATTTTCCAGCAGTAATGGGCCCTTCTTTCTAAGGACTAATCTTTCAATTACGAATTTCTTCATATAAAAGAATGTACTTCTTTCTTTCACTTGCTATGCCTATGTTGAAGATCACAATTGGTTCAAGAACCAGTTTCATCTCACATCTCAGCCGGGCAGCCTTCTGCCTCCTCTCTCCTGGAAGCAGGTTTTGAAAGCATCTTTATTCAGTGTTTAACCTGTTCTCTAAAGTCTCATAAAGCTGTATCCACACAGCACCCACCCACAGCACTGTATCTGTGCACTGACTTGCTGCAGTTTCCTGGAGTGAATGAGCCTGCTGGAGATGACTTATTCTCACCCTCCCCTTGTTAAATTGTGCCTGTGGCCTCCCTGTAAAAGAATGTGTCTCTCCATTCCTCTCTCCGCTTTGATATTAAGTGTACCTGACAATTGCTAGGTCATTCACTCAACAATACACCTCCATATTTTTTTTTCCACAAAGCACTCTGGGAATGCATCACCAAATATCCCCTCTTACAGAGAAATGAGCCTGAACTTTCTTATTTTTTCATTAACCGCATCTGCCTTTTCATTTTACAAAAATTGTAGCTGATTACCCTGCTGTTTTCCTGTTTTCCAAAGCCCTTTCCAGACCTCCCCCCCCCCCCGAATTTCATCTTGCATATTGGCATGTGCCTGAAATCTGAATTACTTCCACCTACTGTTCATTCACCTCAAAGATGTACACATTTGTGAGTGTCCCTATTACAGTTTGAAGAGGGACAAAGTATAATGCTACCTGGCCAGCTGCTCTCACAAAATGGCCTACTCAAATCTGAGCACCACTTATAAGCAAGTGATTTCTTTATAGACTATAAACTGTATGTCTAATTGCTTTTACTTCTAATGGGGTTTAATCACCAATGTTTACAGTAAAAGCTATTTTTCAAGTTTAAAAAAAGAACAAAACCTTTATAATTCCTTATGCTGAGAATAATTACTGTACATAACTAAGGCATTAAATCAAATTTAACATACTGATTGGAATATGCATGTTCTGGTTCAAATTTCACTTACTGTAAGTGGTAGATTATAGAAACATCTTGTTCATTTTTTGTCACCATAATTTGATCATAACCTAACGCCTTTGCAAAGGTTTAGCGCTCCTAGTATTTCAAAAAGACAGCAAACCATGTTGTTTTGAAAACACAGTTATATGAAAGGATGAGAATTATGGAACGACCCAGAAAAGATACTTGATTAAGGCAGTTCTTTCACCTTTGCTGAGTTATACATAGTGAGTTTGGTATTCAGTTCTCATATAGCAAGGTTTTACTCCAGTTAAAGAACTGCAGTATAGTGGGATTTCAGGTCCTGTTAAATGATAAGACGCTGAATACCTTTGAAAAATGCTACATTGGTCCAATTAAACAAATCCAGTATCCTCTATGGCCCGGAGCTATGTATCCTGTTACATGTTAACTATGCATATAAAATCTGCAGTACATCTTCAATGTGCAGATACAGGTACACACACAGGGACAATTTGAAAATAACATTGAATATATTATTACATATTATGGTGTTTAGCCTCAGGTAGGGTTCAATTTGCGTTTTTTGAAGAAATCTTGACGAGTGTTAAAGTTAAAGAAAAACAAAAAAAAATCTTGCCTGTATTAATATGGATTTTGTATATTTTTATATTTTTAATTTATATTACCTATTTCTTCATTAGAGGATTCATCTAAGGCTGTTGCTAAATTACCAGGTCTGTAATTCTTTCAGCTGCTATACAATATCTGGATATAAACACCACATTAGCCCATGCAGTTTCACTTCATGACATTTTGCCTGAACTGTCACTTCTAGGGAGATATTGTTGAGTGAAGAAAACAAAATACTTGACCTATTTAAAACAAATCCCCCAGTGTCTTGTAAAAAAGTGTTTATCAGTAAAATTCTTAAATTTATTTAACCTCTTAATTTCGAAATAATTTAAGCAGGATATTTTTTTTATTACACCATGAAATTCAAGCTTTCTGCTCAGAACATTAGGTCTGGACCTTCACACTTATGCGTATTACACATTCATAGTTTTGTCAGTCCAAATCTGTATTCCCACAATCTCACACCTTTCATCTCAGGTTCGCTAGCAACAAGCTATAGCAACAAGCAAGTGACATACATATTTTAACACAGACTGGGGGGAGGTGTATAAGAAGTCCTTTCACAGTACTGTATTTTAAACACCTGCTGTCACAGTTCAAGTGGGTTTTAATAGACAATGGCCAGGGGCTGTGAAGAATTACTTACTGAACATTCCCAAAATATTTATCTTGCATTGGAAAAGCAAGACTAGTGCTGTTTACCTGCCAGAGAGTATTTGAGATAACCAGCAATATTTCAGCTTCTTTCAGGTCTTATTATTAGAAAATATTGTACATTTTAAAGGGCCTTCATTAGCTTGACACAGTTGCATTCGGGACTCCATTGAGTCTGTATTGACAGTTTTATAAAGGCTGGAAACATCCAGCTTTATACAGGTAATAGAGTCGTTGCCTGACTAACTGCTAATTAATTGGACTGATGCTTTTATCTAAAGTGACTTATATTTGCTCCCATTTATACAGCTGGGTATTTTACTGGAACAGTTCAGGTGAAGTACAGTATATTGCTAAAGGGTAAAACCATACTTTGTACTTGAACCCACAACCTTCCAGTTACAAGCCCAGGAAAATAACTTCTCCAAACTGCTGCCTTGAGACCTGTGAGAACAACTCATGTGCCTACTTATAGTACTTCAGCCACAGCAACTAAGGTCATGGCAGTCCCTGAGTATCATATGCATGACTGTTTTTTAAGTATGGTAGCATAACCATATGCTATAAGAAAGAAACCCATGATTAATTTTAAGCTTCTGCAGTACCCGTTACTTGTTTCTTCATAGTTTTTCATGTTAAGGAGGTATATCTCCTTGGTGTGACCTTGGAACACTACTGTAGTTGCAGTGCCTTCACAATTGTGCACAACAGATATAAGCATTATAAAGAGCTAAATAATTAAAAAGAAAACCTTCAATAATCAGACCAAAGGAGACGAGGTTACAGAAGACAGGCCATGAAATCTGCCAGTCCAGACATCACTTTTAAGGCAGACATTGACAGACAGAATACCTGTGGGCGCATACACAAACAGTGTGTGGCACTGCACTAGCAGTGCGTGAAGACAGGATGGCTCAAGAACTCCACTTCTTACCCTTTCATTTTCCCCTCTCCCACTTGAATTGTGGAGATTAAGGCATTAGAACAACGTTCTAAAGAATTTATTTGACAATTGTGAGTGGCACACTTGAACAGTTTCAAGGACATTCTCCTCGCCTTGAATGAACTTCTTTTAAGTCTCTCTCAAACTCTCACAGGTAGGATATGGTTCCATGCCTACAGTACCATTCAAGTACATTTTTAGATACTTGAAAGAAGCAGCCAGAGGGATTAATCTATCTGAGGGACAAATTTTAACAATTAAAGAACTGTAATCAAGAAAAAATGTAACAAGAAAGGTAACTGCAGTGTGTTTTGGAGATCACACTGAACTAAACAGCAAAGATAGAGTGTCAGTTATTTTACCTAACTCTACTTAATTATACTTAAAAATTTTCAAAGTGGCACAAACAGCATTAATTCACAAGTCAAATTTTACAAGCCAAAGGTATTTTCAGCCTTTGATGTTTGAAGTGCCATCATACTTTAATTTAATTTTCTACTGAGAGGAGAGTTTTACTAAACATTTTCTACCCTCTTCAGATAGTTTTATTTATTTTGAATATATTTTAATACATTAATGCTACTGGCTTGTTTTAGGAATCCAGTTAAATGTTTATGATATCCTCTACTATGTATAGTCTAAATTTACAGCTGTGCATCACATATGGAGCAAGGTACACATCTGCATGGATCCTCAAGAAGGAGGGAGACTTCATTTTTGTTTTTTTGTGAGAAATCCTTAATAAATGTGAAGCTAAAATAAGTAGGGAGAAATTGGGACCTTTTATGATGTCTCCTCTTGCTTAGGTGGAACCTTAGGGTAAATACTGCAGCCCTTAGTTGGAAGTCTTTTACCTGATAAAGCATACGGTTGGGTTCAGCTGGCTTACCTGTCCACATTTCATATTTCTCTAGAGTTGGGATAGGCCTCTCAGGAGCTTAACAACTCTCTCTTAGTGTCTTTGCAAATGAAGTAGTTCATTGGTAAATTCTCTTGGACAATGACATTTCCTTGGCATAATGACATTAAACAGAATTCAAATCTAGCATATAAAAGTGAGTTTTAAGACTGGATTTGGAAGTACTGAACAGCTTGCAAGAACTGATAAAGATTCAGAGATTGTTCCACAGTTCTGGAGCAACACAACAGAAACCATGGCCTGTTGGGAACCTAATAGAAGCCAAAGTCTGAAAAGTGCCACTGATGTGGTATATCATTGTATGTAGGGTTAGCAGTTCACTGATGTTATCAGATGTTATCAGAAACCAAAGTATGCAGGACCTTAAAGATGAGTAACAGTATTTTGATTTTTATTCTGAAATCCACAAAAGCCAGTGCAAAGTACTGTACAGTATGTACTGTACTTTGCAGTACATACTTTGTACTGTAGTTTTGGTGTAAATACAAGTAGACAGTTTCTGAACTTGCTGCAACCTGTAGAGAACATGTTTGGAAACACCACCGAGTACTGCATTTTGGTGATCAAGCTGGGAGAAGACAAAAGCATGCATTCTCTTATCTGCATCAGACTGTAGGAGATGTGTACAGACACATGCAGTGTTACGAAGATGAAACCAGGTACCTTCACAGCACTGTGAACATGAGTTTCAAATCCAAATCCAGGGTCAAAAATGAACAAAAGTTCAAATAATATAAAATGTCAAGCAAGTTTGCTGCATATTACTTGTAGAAACTGTATCAGTACAGAAACAAAGTCTCAGATTCAAAAATGCATTGTTTTCGAAGTCTGCTAAATAAATGCTTCCTTTCTATGCCAAAACTTGACAGTTAAAACTAATTCAAAGCTTCACATGAAAACAAATCCTTGATGATGACAAAGCATAGAAACACTGAATTTTTGATGTTTTTATAAATGTTTTCTCAAAACAAAAAAGTAATGCCACAAAGACTAACCTCCCTTTAATCATGCACCCAAAGATAAATATCAGATTTAATATTATCCACTCTTGAATGCTGGCAACAATGATTAATGCATAAGAAGGTTGGAAACGTTAGGAGCAGGCAAATGATGACAAAAACGCCAATACAGAAAGCAGACTTCCACTCCCCGAACCTTGCACCCCTGATCAACCACAAAAAACGAAAAGCTGCACAGATTCAGTAGCTGGCTGGACCACTTAATGGAGAAATACCCATCTATTTGTGCCTGTCCAATTCCTAACTATTTTGTGCATTCTAATCATCCCTCTTTGCTGTCATAGGTATCTGCTGCCAGTGACCTCTCAGTTCATCATGAAATGGCCAGCCTCCAGTTTCAGCCGGGTCTCTTCGGCCGTGCCACACTCTCGGAACCTCTTTTCAACCCGGATGGGCCAGTTCTAAGATGAGCAATGGCCCTGGTCCAACTACCAGTATTACCAGTCCATTGCAGAACCGTTAACAACCTATGATATTCAATCAAATTGTATCTGGTGTATAAAATTTGCTCGCTGTACAGGAAAAAGTCACAGTACTGTAAAGAACAAAATTTATTTTAAAATGTAACATAATCCATGAACACAAGAAAAATTCAAAGATACATTGTTGGGATGAGAGTAAAATTAACACTTTCTTAAAGAAAGTGGTTAGAAAAAATGCAAAACGATTTTTGGTGCTGTCATTGAAGCATTTTGTTTGAAAAAGTTCACTTCTTTAGATGCTTTTCTGTCTTTTTCTGTTATAGAAATGAGGTTAAGGTTCACAAACAGGGAAATTCCAAGCTATACAGTGTAGTTCAAAATATTTAGAAATTGAAATAGTGTGTAGCTTACTCAAAATTACTTTTCTTCTTCAACATTCACCAAAACTAAAAAATGAATCTTGCCTCAATAATTTATTTTAAAAATAAAAGGTTTACTAATTTCCTCCTCAGTTTTATTAAACGTTTACAACTAAACAATATATCAGTTGTGGTTAAAATATGGTTGGAATCAAACACTGAATGTTAGAAATATTGAACTTTTCTCAAATTATATTTCAGAAAAAAACTTTTTTTTAAGTGTGAATCTACACTTTTAGGAGACAAAATTTATAGTGAATGTTATTTAAGAATGCGTACCACAGCGCTTAGAGCTGTTACTACTTCCATAATAGCATCTTCCTCTATTTTCTGCATGTTCAGTTTTAAAGACACTCTGATTGCTTCTTGTACACCTGCTGGCACTGAGAGTGAGCAAATTCATTTGGGAAATACTTGAACCTTTTTTTCTTGAAGTTGAGTTTTTAGATACGTGTATTTATTGTGTTATTTTACTTGTTTATATTACACATTTTAGAATACCCATGTTAAGGCATTTATGAAGGAAAGGAGCTATTTTAAAATACCACAGCTAAACTTAGTGGGGTAGTTTGTTCAGTTTTAACTGAAATGCTTTGTGTTCAATCAGAGTGGAGCAGATTCTACCGTGGAGCTTTAGCAGCTGTGTCCTGTATTTCGCCATTAAACTTAAGTGCCAGTGTAACCTTTGATAAGCCAATTATAAGCACAACCAGTTAAATAGTAATTGGTCAATTATTGAAACAGAAAATAAACTAAAGTAGAAAAATCTAATTATTATTTATAATTCCTGCAATATAACACTTTCTGTATGTTAGTATTATACAGTATGTATATAAAATGTTGTTTTATATATTATTTATTATAATTTGCAAGTTCAGACAATATCATTGCTTAAAGTAGCAAATTATAATAGAATTTTTATAACAGTCCACATTCAGATGGAGGTGATCATAAATGTTTTTGCTCTCAAAACCTTTTTCCTTCTTCAGTGTCATTCTACAATTATGCCAAATTCATTTTTCCTGTGTACGCGTAACTTTACAATAGTACCTTTCCTCAGTATGATTTTCAGTTTACATTTCAATAAAATGCTTTAAACATTTTTTTCTCTTTCATTTTATTTAATAACCCTTTATCAGAGTGTGTTCTTAGAGTTATATTTATTATTTTCTTAAGACTGACAGTACGGGGGTAATAGCAGATAAACTGATGCTACAGTACCTTCAAACACAAGTATGACTCCAATTGGAAAATCCCTGCAGAACTTCACTGTTTGTCTTCTGAACTGAAGTCTTTATACTGCATGATGGTTGCTTTTCCTCAAATAACATTACTGTCCAAGCTTGAATTAAATTAGTGCTTCCCAGTCAGCCCCTGTCAACCTGCAGTATGATGCTCTCACATTTACAGCCTTGTCTTACTGTCTCTTAAACTGAAGATCGAAAATAAAATTTTGACATTAACCATGAACTCGTAAGATGCAAATGGTAATGGGAAAGCTATATATCTCTCCTTGAATAGTATTTCACTGTGGCTGAAGTACTGCATTGTGCACTCTGGTTAATCAAAGCATTTGGTACACAGTCCTGCTGGTGTTCATCATTTACTACAGTATGTAACATGACCTTGAATTCCCATTTCCTTGGCTCCAGAAAGATATAAACATGAGTGTTGGCCAACTCTGAACTGTGCACTCTTCCAAAAATATCTTGACATACTTTCTGCTTCCTGTGTTACCTGTGCTCGACCAGCTAGAACAAATCTCTTGTTGGACGGTGAAGAAGCTTGTTAAGCAGAAGGTGGTTTCTGAAACTAGACTAGATTTTTATTTAAAAATGCATAAGCATATGATACAGTCTGTGGAGCAGTGTACATTGTAAACATCTGGAAACCTGAGATAAATGGTAAAAACGTTGTGCTGAAAGTACAGGTAACTGGTCTGTGACTGGAAAAATTTAAAAGCTTAGCTTAAGATCTTGTTTTTTTAAATCCAGTCTTTTTGATATAATTGTGCAAATGTATATACAGTGTGTAACACTATTTTATATGAAATCAATTCTATTTTTTTAGTTAACTTTTAGTTTTCATGGCCAATCATTGATCACTGATATTCCTTGCTCAATACAGTATATTAGCAAAACATTTAAAAATAGCTCAAAATAAAACACCGGCAAGATGCTCCACTTTTGTAAGTTTAAAAAAAGTTAATACACCTGAAACGCTGCGTTTTCCGTGAAAGCTAAATTGTGACACTAAAATTACATCCTTCACACACTGCTATCAGACCAAGCAGTTTAAAGAATCTGTTTCTCAGCTGGGACCTGCTCTGCTACATAAAGATAGCGGTCAGGCCGGAAAGGTACAAGTTTGTTCGGCTTCTGCAGTCCTTCATGCATGGCCTTATTTTATCATAATTTTCAAATATTACAGTACATCATATTGTCTTCTGTAATATCACAATGGTCAGTAATAGTAAGTCAAAGTAATTTCCAATTAACAACAAACGTACATTTTTCTTTTTGGGCACAGGTTTGTGCAGAGATTAACCGCATATCTTGATTAATGATCCTCATAGATTCTATACTAAGATTTTGTATACAGAAACCTTTGTGCACTCAAAGATGTTTTGGAGATAAAAGGCACAGCGCAAAAAAAGTGCTCATAAAAAAAAGAGATGTGGTTATGCAGAGACAAATGGAAAATTAGTTAGGACTGAGGACATTACAAGTAAGGAATATGGAAGATGAAAAGGAAGAATAACTATTTCATAGTGCATTTTCATGGTACCTGCAGTTAGCAAGCAAGAAGGAGAAGGTGGCATGTTGGATTAATGTTCTGCTTTGCTTGATTAGCCTTCACCCTGCAGACCCTATTATAAACCTGCACTGATGAAAGGGAAGAGAAACCTTTTTCATCTGCTGAGTCTCCATTTATAGCAAACTGCATGATTCAGATAGTTAGTTAACTGCAGTCCTAGTAGTAAAAGCAGAGCCAGAGAGACGCTTGAATGAGTTATCTTGTTGTGCCAGGCTTGGGCTGCTGTCTTGGATCATACCTATGCTGTTAATAAGCATAGACACTTGTGCTCTTTCCAGCTTTCCAACATGCAATCTCTGTCTCAGCCACAAGCAAGGAAAACAAAGCTGATGTCGTATTTCAGCATTTAAACTGCACTAACTCGTCTGATCTTCCCTAAATATTGCAATGCAAATGGCATCTAACCGAGCAATCCTCCCCAAGGCACGGAATGTGGTTACCGTTAGTTTACAGGGAGAGGATGAACCTATCCGACACAGACAGCAGTAAGACTGCAGAATAATTCAGCTTTCAAATCACTTTAAAAATGAGAAATAATTTTCCAATGCAGCTTTTTAAGAAAAAAAATGAAGATGTTAAATGTTCTTAACAGCACAATTCCTGTTTTTCTTTCTATCATACGTGCTGGACAGCAGAGGTTTTGTTAAGGTTCCAAGAACCTCACGACTGAAAGAAAACAGCTTCTGCTCTCCTGTAACCTTTCATATATTTTTATGCTCTTATTTGCTGCTTCTAGCCTTCTCTATAAAAAGTCCATTCCTTTAGTGTTGATAGTGTTATTAAAGTCAAAAGCAAGCAGAAAGTGGAGTAAAATGCTGCCTACGGATTATATAGTTTTTTAGTCCCAGCAAGAATTGAGTGATCTGAATTGATTTTATCAATATGTTTTTTCCAGCAAGGCTCAGAGACATATGACAGGTCTGTTCTGCCCATTAGGTGACTGCTGAGCTAAGGGACATGAAGACAACCGGCTGGTTGCTTGAGCACCAGTAGAGGTCTCTGGGACTCTTTGTACTCAAAGAATCGACACTAAAATACAGACATAAGCAGAAGGCTGCCAGGAGCACTTCCTCTGGTATGCTGCTATGATTTCTAATAACTAGGAAAAACACACTATCACTGATCAGAGCTGCTTTCAACTACAGAATACTGCATGATGTAAAATTGGTCTTCTTTCCCTCATTCTAGTAAGAAACCAGTGTCAATTCTCTTGGCTAATGTAAGGATGTTCCCTATATTTATCTTTAGAAGCAAAGAAGCTGACAACCAAGCTTCCTTTACTAAACACTCTAGCTGTCCTATTACTGCACTATCACGGTCTCAAAGCCACCTAGAAGAGAGGATGCTACCCCACTGTTTCTTTGATTCCTACGTACACTGAACGTACACTGAAACTACAGTAGCACCTCTTTCTTGCAGTGAATTTCTTATTCACCTGATTCTCTGGGCACAGACTCAGATTCTCAGAAATACGTATTTGTCACCCCCAATTGCAAAAGACCTCTTTTTGACCCTTGCATTCAAATGTCTGACCTCGTTCCAATCTCTTGGTACACCTCTATGTTCCATGGACAGGCTTCATATGCAGTTGTCTTTTCCCAGATTTAAGCAGAAAAACTGACATGTTTTTTGCATTTCTGAGTAACATGTCTGAGTATGTGAACCACCAACTATGGATGCCTGTCAAATGTTCCATAGCTTTACATTGGCATGCCTGGTACTGGTGTCACTTTTGGCAGTCTCTACCTGCTTTAAGAGTATACTCTGCTGCCTTTCAAAATAAGCAGAGACCGGCTTCTTTGCCCTATAGTTTCTATCAAACTCTAACTTCACGGCCCCTGTAACCATTTTGCACAACATATGTAACTAACTCCAAGCAAACTATTGGGAAAAAACGTGCTGTTTATTTTTTACCTGTCTTGTCGATTTAGATCAAATCCAATTTTTTGTGCGATTGCTATTGTTCTCATGCTTAATTATTTTCAATTTGTAAATGTAAAACGCTTGTGTGAGTGCACAGAAAAAAAGGTGATGCAATTCTGGTGTTAGCAAGGAAAGTATGCCTGGCTTAAACAAAAGCATCCTCACGTTCTTCTTACCAGCCCTCTCATTTCAGTGTAATTCATTTGAATTATTTTCACACCAACGAATCTCTGGGCAGTTTTTTAATGCTTTGCAAATTAGGTTCCACAAAAAGATAAAAAACACATCTGATTTAATGTACTGTATGTATGCCACAGAAAGCAGATGGTCAAATGATGTTGATTTAAAGGTACTGTATGTACATCAGCAAATGAAAATAAAGAACCCAATCATGCCCATGATATCCATTTGTCCAAAGTTTTTTTTAGTTAACTCTTTAGGGTTTATTTAAAAAGTACAAATATTTAAAGGATTAGTCTTTATACCTTCCATTAAATGTCTGGCCTTTTTTACATGAGAAAGTTTCTGATGGCACAAGCTCCTGGAGAGAAGACTCTGATTTCCTCTGAAAGTGCTTTCAAACCTTTTCTTTGCCGCTGTTCGTTCTGCCATTTTGGGGTATTTTAATAATACCCAGACCTCTGAAATCCTTCAAGTCTTGTTGCCTAAGTATTAACATTTGACATCTCATGTCAAAGAAACCAAGGTTCATCTTGATGCTGGACTTTTTAGTACTTATCTTTCCAAAAGGGGAAAAAAAAACCATGACATACCACGACTTCTGCTCTACAGCTCATTTAACCTATGCCTTTGCCTCACAGAATAGACACATCCTAATTCATGGCTTTGTCAAATCACTTACACTATGTTTTCAGGTTATTCTCAACACACGAATAGAGGTTTTAAAAAAAAGGTTAAACAAAAGCTCAGACAGATTTTTATGGGCAAAAAATAAAACTTGAAATAAGTAGTAAGGCCTGTCTGTTGAATTAGCCAATTTTAATTTCTTTGCTTTCCTAGGGATTAAATTAAACAAGGTCCACTTGGCCCTTTTGTGTTTTGTTTGACCCTCTTCTTCATATTTTTCAATGATTTATGTAGCTATTTCTTGCAAACACCCTTCCTTGTGTCATTAGAAACACAAGTCTTTGTCTTTCAGAATGTAGGATTCTTCCTTTATTTTTGTCTTATTGCCCAAGTTCTGCAGGGAGAGGTAGGCAGTAAGGGTTTGAGGTTTTTGCAGGGAGAGGTAGGTAGTAAGGCTTTGAGATGTCTGGGTATGATAAGCTTGAAATGCATACAAACCTGAGCCATTTTCCCAGCTGTTATTTAATAATAATTAATAATTGCTTACACTTATATAGCGCTTTTCTGGACACTCCACTCAAAGCGCTTTACAGGTAATGGAGACTCCCCTCCACCACCACCAATGTGCAGCATCCACCTGGATGATGCGACGGCAGCCATAGTGTGCCAGAACGCTCACCACACATCAGTGGGGAGGAGAGCAGAGTAATGAAGCCAATTCATAGATGGGGATTATTAGGAGGCCATGATTGGTAAGGGCCAATGGGAAATTTGGCCAGGACGCCGGGGTTACACCCCTACTCTTTTCGAGAAAAGCCCTGGGATTTTGAATGACCACAGAGAGTCAGGACCTCAGTTTTACGTCTCATCCGAAGGACGGATTTTACTGAATCTGCAGCATTTCCTAGTCACAGGCTACTCAACAGTGTCAATTTTGTTCTGTGATCGGTATTACATAATTCAGCATTGGCTCAAAAAATACCATTTTAACACGCTCACAAAAATACACCTAAGTCAATTATGTTCGGCACATATTACCAGGCTTTGCCATACATCATTTACTTTTTCAAATTCTCAGCTTCTATGCAAACCTGCCCGAGACCAGCTTAAATAATTGATAGACTGATGTTGGGTTTTCGAGTTGAGATAATTGGGCTCTTTACTTTCTACTTATGACTCAAGTATCTAAGCATTTCTCAGATCATGCTCTGCAGAATTACCCTTGAACTTCCACATAGCCGTTATAATTAAGAAAATGTACTATGCAAAAAATAAAATTTGTGACACCTGCAGAGACCTGCCGAAGCTAAATGCAATCACACACTCCATATTAATTTAACTTTTTTCAAACGTTACATTCCACACAAGAAATAGCACTTTAATGCTTTAAAATAGTGTAAAGCATTCTAAATATGTCCTATGCATTCAGAATCAACTTCGATAAATATTTGCACTGATCCTAATTATGAAGATTTAAAGTTTTACACTTCAGTGGAAGTAGCAGGGAATATAGAAGAAAATCCCCATGGAAAAGTGCTTTAAAAGCTGCTCGTATTCTGGTTACAGTATGTTTTAAATTTACTAGCCTGAAACTAACTAGGAGCATGAACCTGAAGGCAGCCAAGCTTGTCTCATGTTGGAAAAAATACAATTAACAACTTCAAGAAACAGATTGTCTTCCATTGGATCTGATCTAATTTGGATTTGGAGCCTAAATTAAAATTATTGATCATAATGAAAGTTACTGTGATTTATATGGTTTAACCTCTCTGTAAATATATTCATACAAAATACAAATCCTGTTATCTGTATTTTTAATAATCAAAAGATTATAATGTTCTGCTAATAATGTCAAGAACCTTACTTGATCCAAACTCAACAAATTAAATACAGCTGCTGGAGGTTTTATATCCTACGGGTGTCTGATTCTAGAATATAGAAGCATATAATTCTTAAGGTTGATTGCAACAAGAGTTATGTTAAATTTATGTTAAATTAACAGGTTTCCACCACCATCTTAGTGAAGTTGGTGACTCTAGTGTTGTTGTTAACAACCAAAATCCAATTTGAAATTGAAATCATAATAGTAATAGTAAGTGAATGTTACCTGTAACTCTGTGTTATGTTTTGAAACACTTTAGGAATGTCACAAGGGTAACTTTCTTCCACATGCATAACATTAATTGGGTAGGAGTCTTACTCTGCTGATCTGATCCTGAAATATGGGTATCCTTATTAATCAAGAATGAACTGATGTTCCTTACTGGGGTATCTACTACAGTTCTATTCAGTACTATTTGTCAATCATTTGTAGCAGGTCATTAAGAATTCTGTAGCTTGTGTGTTCCCTAAAAGTACTCTCTATCAGCACATAACTCCTAAGCTCTATGAAATATACTGTTGAGTTTGCTTTCAGACTCTCCTGCTCATTGTTAAATGGACTAAATGGTTTAGTTTCAGGTTATGTATCATACTTATCACAGGATGCTGATTCTAGCCTTCCTCTACTGAAGATCAGGCACCACACAATGGTCAATAGAGTTTATGCGCAGCACTGAGTCTGTGGAACTTATTGTCCAAATCCATTAGGACAAGGAAACTGTCACAAGTTTTGAAACTTGCTTAGAGACATTTATTTTATAATGTCTCTATAATAAAGCTTAGAATGTATAATTTTATTGTTACTTTTGTTGGGCTTTTCTCATTTATTTTTATTTTGCTTTTATTAAGAATATTACAGCTGTGGTTTTATACAGTGCTTCGAGTTTTTTGAATTTCATTAATAAAATTATATTATCATTGTTATTATTATACCATGGTAATGGAAGAACTTCTCAATATTACAGGTGTGAGGTGTGACAAAAAATGTACACAGCTCATTCTTTGAATTTTCCCATTGTGAAATGTTACAATCCACAACAGAGGCAACTATGTTGCAAATATATACAATAGATATACTCCACATGAGGAGTGGGATGGAGGTGCAGTGGTTAGCAGTTACTGCCTTGTAGCTCTGGGATTCAGTTCCAGACTTGAGAAACTACTGTATCTGTGTGGAGTTTGTATGTTCTCCCAATGTTTGCATGGGTTTTCCTTTGGTGCTTCAGTGTCCTTCCACAATCCAAAGACATACTGGTAGGTTTATTGGCTTCTAGGAAATTCGGCCCTGGTCTTAGTGTATATTTGTGTCTGTATGTGTGCCCTGAGATGGACTTGGGTCCTGTCCAGGATGTATCCTACAGTACCTTACGTCTCTTGCTTGCTGGGATAGGCTTCAGCTTCCCACAACCCTGTATTTGACGAAGCGGTTAGAAAATTAATGGATGAATATATATATTAAAGGAGTAACTACTGAGGTACCGAGGTAAAAGAAGATGAAAAACACATTGGTGATTTTTTTGGTTGCTTCACAGATGATTTAACTAAATACTTAAGAACCTATGAGGCTGCCACATAAAATACCTGATTATTGGTCTGTCATTTAAAGTTTTCTTTTTATTTTTACATCTAAACACCCCTTTCTGATATCCCATTTATTATATGTCTTTAAATTAACAACTTATACTTATAGTAAATCATAATATTATGTTTTAAATAGTATCAGGAACCAATATTTTCAAGCTTTGGTTAAATATGGATGCGATTGCTTCAGATTCTAATATTATACTTAATATTTCTTAGCTCACATTAAAACCACAGATGTGCTTTAAAGAGAATCTACCTGGCATGAAGCCATGAACAGAGCCTTTTCAGCTTCAGTGGCAGTTTAGACCTCTGGGTTAATTTTAAAATTAGCTCCCCTTTAACAGTGACATTTGGCTGTTGTGACTTTGTCTGTCAAGTCCTGTGAATACAGCTTGAACCTGGAGCCACCTCTATTGCCCATGTATCTCCAGTTGTGAACCCAGGCTGTTACACCACCAATTCTGCTCCACAGTTCAGACTCAACCATTTTGAATAAAAAATATAACCGACATATGGTCAGTTATATTTTTGACTTACTGTACCTTCATGCAGAGTTCTGAGTTAATCAAACTGATAGCAAAGTACATGCATGTGAGATTTGGCTAAATTAAAATTCAAGGTCCACTGATCCTGGATTTCATTAGCAAAAAATAAAATACACCCCAAAAAGAAATCTTCAGAAGATACAATGACCAACTAGCTCTGGCATTGGAAGCAAATCTTAATAATGATAAAATGATCTGCCTATGCACATAGGATAAATCACTGTATGATTTTATGATTGATTTTAATCACTGCAAGTCAAACTAAAAGATCAATCTGAGTGGTAATACACTAGCATTCTATTAGGCAGCAGCAGACTGATTTTCAGCAGCAGGAAAAAAAATTCCGCTGGTACAAAATGGTAACTTGTATTTGGTATTCTCAAGGAAGAGTACACACTACATGGCCAGTGGCTCCAATAAGTATTTGCATATACTATTTAAAGCCTACAAGCATATTGTAAAGTTAAAGAGAGATTGAAAAAAAGTAACTTCCTTGAACTATGAGTTCTATTTCTCAAAGGGCATGCACTGATGTTTAATTGAACTCATCCTTCCTCACAGGAAATCCCTCTGGACAACAAACATTTGGAGATTTGTTCCCCAAAGGGAAGAAGTATGTCTCGGGCTAACTAATAACTAACTTCCAGTCTGCAATGACTAATGAGCTTGGGGGATTCAATTGCCATTACCCCAGAATAAAAAAAAAGAAGAGTGCCTTTGTTATACATCCTATCTACCTGATTTTCCCTTTTGCATTCCGGAAAGACCTGTCTGTCACTGGTGATTTCTACTAACAGATGGTTAAACTTGTTTCCAGCACTGTGCCAGCGGATAGTTTTCAACAGCGCAACAAACTTAATGCAGATTTCTAAGTTGGGCTGGACTTTCATTCCTACCATACTACAAATGAATGGTATCAGAAGCAGAAAACATATTCATGTAAATGTTCTTTTTTTCTAGTTGTACCAGCAGACAGTCTGTCACATAAATTAGGCACAGAGAAGGAGAAAAAGAATAGTGTGGAAAAATAAATCCATCAAAGTATAGCTGCATATTTCAGAGGACAAAAAAGACATGATTTACGCTCTGAAATCAAGAACCTATTATACTGCACTGGCATGGAATTCCAGTATTCTAACTACAAAACCAAGGATTTCAATTTTGGACTTCTGGCCAAAACAAAATGTATGTAATGTATGAGTAACAAAGGTAACAAACCACCTGCAATGTTTTTCCTGTAAAAATGGCTAAAACTAAGCTGCACTTTGTTATCCTGGACAATGCTTCTTAACGACAGCATTTGTCTGAATATCTTAATTCCAGCCATGTGCATTCAAATGAAGCAGGCTCCAGGCAACTCATACACTGCAGAGGCTTGTGGTCCCTTTGTAACAGTAGTTAATCAAGGAAGAATGGTTGGCAAGCAAGTGCATTGTCTCTGTCAATAGGGTAACAAGCAGAGAGGATGTATATCGATGAATGAAGTAATTAAAGCACTTGCTCTATGCAATGTACAACTTCTTCTATAGATGAACTGGGAGATGGCAGGATGGAATGTCCCTGGGGTGATGACAAAGAACTAAAAATGTGGGGCTATCACATGTCAGCATCAGAAGAGCTGACAAAAGTCAGCTGAGAATGAGTGCAATCTTAATGACACAATAGTAAAGCATTACAGAACTATAGATGTAATTTCAGAATCTAAAACACGGGAGGTACTATTAAAGGGGAACTACAGTCCCAATTTCTCAGAACAATTATTAAATCTCTGTAACACATTAAATTAATTGGCGCTATAGCAACATTTTACAAATTCTGAATTAAATACAAAATTGTGAACTTTGTGAAAGTATTGTATGGCCACCATTGTTGTCACAAACTGCTGACGTGACGTGAAGCGACCCTTCCTGCTCATTAGTCACTGTAATGACTAATGTAATGCTGATGTACGAACGAATAAATACAGGTTGTGGAGCAGACATTTAACTCCAGCAATTTTATAGCATGGTCTGCATCCAGAGTTAACAAGTAGGTAGTATTTGCTGGAAGGACCATTTTGAAATTGAGAGCAATATTTCAATTGGATTCAAAGACATGTATTCACAAGCCTGCTTGTTGACAATATGCTAAGGCTGCTTTACATCACCGGAAGTTTTGTTGCCTCGTTCTGAATCGTAGAATATGGTGCTGCACATACCTGGAATTTTAATCTATTTTGTGATGTAAATTGGATGTTTTACACATTACTGTTACGTTCTACATCCCTCCTCTAGAGGGCGCTCCTACCCCCTTCGGTTTTGATTAGTTTAGCGTCTCTGCAGTTCCGGGCTCAGTATTGGAAGATGGACGTCACATGGCTTGCCTATTTTCCAGGTTGTCCGAAGGCAGGCCTTTTCCCCGGCATCCTGACCGCCTGGGTTCGGGATTCAGAGCACCTGGTCCCGTTATGTTTTTAGTTCCAGTTCCTGTGCCGGTTCTGACCCGGTTCCCGTTTTTAACCGTTTGTCTTGGAAGGATCTCCTGGCTCTTGGATTATGGACTGCGCCCCGACTTCCCTTTTGGATTTCCTTGGACTTGGTTGCTTCCGCTTTTCCTCCGTGAACCTGCTCACTACAGTCACCGCCCCCTGTCTTGTCAACCCATCCTATCCCTGTTGTACCTCCCTCCGTCATCTTTTATGGATTATACCGTCTGCATAGGGTCTTTAATAACGCACTCCAAGGCAGTCAAAATCAGCTCCCGTGACAATTACTGTTCATTGTGGTTTGAAATGCACTTATCAATGCCAATTATTTCTAACCCCGAAACACAAAAATAGCATTGCAGTCTCATTCTGAAAGAGACAATATTCTAGCAGGACAATATCCTCCTTCATGCAGCATCATGCTTCATGCAGCTTGTGCAACATCAACTTTCTAGTGAGATGAGAATATGACAGTCGTGCCATTTGTGCCCTACTGACCAGACTTGAGCCCAGTTAAATATTTGTGGAATAATCTCATTGCCTGGAGGGGGGGAGTATTATCAGTCCTGGCCTCCCCAGAGGATAATTTTCTCCCACTGGGTTGTTTTCGTCTCATCTTCTGTGCTCACATGTTGGTGTAAAATATTGTCAACTACTAGAAAATCCTGCAGAGTTCTTTGTGGTTGTTGTGAAGAGTGCTAGAGCAAATAAAATGATTGATTGAAAAATGATTGAATGGATCAGAATCCCACAGGACTGCATCTGCAACCTGGTGCAAATCATTCAACACAGATGTACAGCTTGTACTTCTTCCAACACTTGCTACTAGCCTGTCACTTTCACAGTAAACCCGCAGTAAATAAAATGACAGGGCAACTGCTATAAAAAGAATGTTGTCATTTTCCACAAAACTTTGTGAATATGTTGCAGTTATAAGTGATATTATATGTTTCTTTTAATACTACACTGATGGGTGAAGAGGACAAAATCATTTCAGACTGGAACATAGGCCCTGATCCAAGTATCGAAATTCTTCAAAGGCACTGACAAAGGCAGCCCAACACACTTCTTGAGAATCAACAATGAAACTTGGAGAGATGCAATTTGAAACAACGTGTAAGTGCATTTAAACCTGAAAACAGAAGGCACTTTTTACAGAGGGTTGTGGAAGCATTTAACAAAGCCATTATGTTGAAGCTGTTATGCTGGCTTCTAAAGCAAACACTGAAAAGCTCGATTAGCTAACTATCTCTAATTGAATTTGAACTCGGATACAAGATGCCTATATTTATGACTTCAACTGTATGTTCTGTGAACACTGTATATATACTGCATAGGTGCAGAACACTTTGCTGTCTATAACAGTTTAAGATCCATTGCTCTAGTCTTCAGAACTGTTTTCATATTACTGTGAAGCGGATGCATTAATCTCTGAAGCATTTTCGTCATTCTAACCTTAGGAATTTCTTTAGCTTTCATCTCCTGTTGTCTGACTCCTATTAGACATCACTGTTCAATCTCTGCCAGTTTCCTTTAGCAATATCTGCTGCTGCCAGCAAAGCAAAGCCTGCTTTGCTTTCTAAAGCTGTTAGCTGGGACACTGTCTTCTCTAATGCAGAGGGTTTATATTAACATAGACAGCAATGAATGCAAATGAGACACTCTGCCATACGTTCGTTCACAAAAAAAGAAAAAAAATGTTTTCCTACGAGTACAAGTAAGGTTTCAACTTTGGTCTTCTGCAGTATAATTCCTTTGACAGCCTTCTAATTTGTTTAATATTATCAGCAGGGATCCATCATCTTACATGAAATGTGGAGCACATTATTATTAAAAAGAATAGTGGAAGCATCTATAAAATTATGCAGTATGATGTTATTTGATTTTCAGACAATGGAGTATTCAGTATATATCTGACTGTATTTTCTGGATCAGGTACATTTCTCATAGCTTTGTTGTAATAATAATCCAGTTATTCAGGGGTTCTCATGCAGATTCAAATCTGTTGCTTCTACTTTGAGGGAAGATTAAGATTAATAAAAGGTCTGATTTTATGAAAAACACAGTAATCACAATGTTCAGTACAGCATCTAATTGTGTAGAAAATGGTCCTTTCTTAAAATTCTGAAAAGGCTTTGATTTTTAAAAGCAATATGCCATTTATGAGAACGGAGCACAGCTAACTTCTCAGAAAAATTTAATTTTAAACTGACATTTTCATTTCATTTTCAATTTTGAGAACATCGCTTCTTGGAAAGTACTTCTGAAATGCAGAAGGTGCTTTAATTCAGTTTAATACCATTCTATATTAAAATATATTTTTCTTTGTGTTATGTTATACAAAGTGACCTTGATCCAAATAGACCAAAAATGACCAGACGAAGATCACTTTTGAAATGGAATGGTAAGATCATTCATTTTGTCAAAACACTGTATGAAAATGAGAATTGAAAACTCAGTAGTGAGAATATTTTTGTATTTGTCAACACAATGCAAAGAGATAAACTGGATATATTTTGTCATCCCTATGACCTTGTTGGAATACTTTTTTGAGTGAGACATCTCGCTTGCAAACTCAGCTGTATCTTGATATTTCTTTTTGACAACGTTGATAAACAACAGTTTTCTACAGTACTTCTACTTTCAAACTAGCCATGTGATGTAGTATTCTCTAGTACTCTATAGAAATGGCCTCTTTTATGGCTGGCCAAACCAGAAACACGATAAAGAATTCAGGTCGAGAGCTTTTCTTTGTCTGTTCAGACAGTATTTTATTTATGAGGCCTCTGAAATAAAAGTATTATAACAACTGGTACAGCTGAGCTCTTCTTTGGGATAAGAGAAATTTATGCCTAACAAGACAGTGCTGAGGAAGTATTCATTCATCTGTGGATCACTAAAGGCTGATTGAACCTTGGCTCGTCTTAAACTGTATGAAGGAGTACTAGGCACGGAGTCTACTCATATGAATATTTTCAGAGGTATAAGCTCAATATAATATATAGATGCTCAATGGGTATCTGTTTTTTTTCCCATTTGTGTCACATGGAAATATTTGTTGTCTTTGAACAGGTCATTAATGCTGTGGACAGACAAAAAACCTGAGAGAATTACAATGCATCAGAAACATCTTTTTAAGTAATCTTCCTTTGAAAGCCTACTGGCTCTCCTGAATCTACTGTCTGTAGTATGGCCTTCTGCAAAGTTATATTTCCTCTGGGTCTTAGCATCTCCCCTAGATTTCAGTCACTTGTATTACCATGTGAATAGAGTGGTCAACCTTGACAATAAGGTTATGTCCATGTCCCTGTGTTAAGTCCCCGTTTGTATCATTTGAAACTATGTGTGATTTAAACGTTCTGCATGTCAAACTTGACTGCAAGGATCTTTGACATGCTGAAGCAAATCAGAACACTAAGATCACAAAAGCAAGTTGTTTGAGCAGGGAGTAATTTCCTCTCTGTCAAAGCTGCGATGATAACTGAATTAAATAAATCATGAGAATGATGTGAAGAGAATCTCCTTCACAGCATGAGAACAAAAAGGTGGAGCTACAGTTAATGGCAATATTCACCTACATTTGGCAAGGATTACACATTGACATGAGGCTAAATCTAGTTTTAAAAGGGATATTCCGCATAGCAATGAGACAGCTGTGTTTTTAAATTCTATGTGCAGGAGGAAGAAGTTCTAAAATCTAACAGAGAAGGATGTAGAAGGAGTCCTACCTTGAGGCAGTGCAAAGCTATCGTATTGAGGTGCTCTGCCCCTTTTAAGAAATGGCTGCATTGAGATCCTCAGATCAATTAGCTACTAGCATCCAAATGGGCAAGATGTACTGAATGGCCTCCTCTCGTTTGTAACCTTTCTCATGTTCTTATACAGCTGAGGGGGCCAGTAAAACACAGTGATTAAGTAAAAGAGAATGGGTTTTAAAACCTCAGTTACTACACCTGTTAGGCTTGTTATTGCTACATTTCTGGAGAATATAGCAATTAACATCTGTCACTGTTGTGCTGATGTCCTATAAATCCCTTGGCTTAGTATGATATGGGAGGAGATAAAAGTAGAACAGTTAAACTAAGAAGAAGGAGGCACTTGGTTACAGCAGTCAAGGACTTAGTCTGACAGTTAAACAGCAAATGTACTGGATTAGAAGTGCAGGTGTCATGTTGTTGCATTACTGTATGTATTCTGTATGGTTGCTATGATGAAATCAAGATATCAGTAGTTAGACGGCCCAGTACTCCACATGTACAATTTAAATTCTATTACTGATAAGATGCAAGAACTCTCTATTTGTTTCTCCAGTATTTTATTATCTGAACCACATAAAAGGTCTAATATAAACAAAGTCAAAAATACCAACACATACTGTATACAGCAATGTTCCCTCTAATTGTTAATGGCCTGTGTGCGCACAAATTTCACGTTTTGCAAATTGTTTCCCCAGTGACAAAACCTTGTGCGCACTAAATTGAGTATATGTGAAATTGTAAACCTGAAATTATTTTTGTTAAAATAGTCATTCTCATAGAAGCGTAGAGATCCAAAAGACCAGGACAGCGATTCAACGAGCCCAGTCACACAGAGTGTCGAGCGAGCATGAGCAGTGAGGTTCGAGACTGCGAGAGCATAGATATCGCTGATCGAGTAGCAATAATAATGCACACAGCCAAGTTGGGCCTCTCGCAGCCAGTCTCGTGGTCAATTTACGACCATGTTTGTTTTATTATTATCATATTTTTGGGGGAATTAACTTTTTTGTGTGCAGTTCAATTTCCTACAGTATATGTGCTGATTTCATAACCTGTGTGCACGCGTAAGTTACTACTGTTATTACTGTGTATACAGTAAGAATAAAAAAGGAGGCAAGTTTCTACTTGAAACGCAGTAGTGCGGCTTAAAAAAGATGACTGTATCCATCCTTCACCTGTCACGCCTGCAGCATTCCCACATCCAGAGCCCATGAAGACCAGGTAGGGCCATCTGTCTGTGTGTCCGTCTCCCTTTCAATCCAAGTCCAAATCATCCAATTAATCCTCCAATTAGACACCACATTTAAGTCCCGAAACCCTGCTGAACCTGTGCTCTGACATCGAGTTACGTACAGTAGAGCCATTCCCCACCTGACTTAGAACTTGCCTTTGCAAGATTCTGAATCTCAGAAATGCTGCTATGTTTTGTTTTCCTGTTCTTCACCTGCAGTCAGCACTGGTTCAAGCAGAGTCAGCCTTCCCAGTCAGCCTCAACTCGCCAGGTTTCCCATCAGCCTCAACTATCCAGGCTTCTGCTTGCATCTACCGGCTCCTGTTCTCTCACCCTTCAGACTTCCAAAGCCTCCTGAACCAATTAGAGTCCCGCCCGTCATTCTGACCCACAGTGTACAATAACTGGCCACAGCATAACATCACCCTTGCTATCCATGAAATGTTTTCATGCATAGTAATGTTAATGTAGTAATGTCTGCTAATTAAATCGCTAAATATTTGTTTCCAGTAGTACAACATTAAATTGGACAACATGTAAAGCTGCTTTTAGGTACACTTATAGATACTACTACAAACAACACAACTTCCTTCTCAATGGAATTTATTTATTGAAGTATATGTTGTAAGAGTAATTTACACCGAAAAAAATAATAAATTTAATGGTCGGGAGTGATAGAGTACAAGAAGGTTGTTGGATTTTGCCACTGCATATATTCAGCCACTTTGCATTTTTATAGTCTCATAATTTATCCTGAAATCTATAAAGTATGAAAAAACACTTGCTATCCTAAAATCTTTATAGCCCATTTTCAGAGACTTGCGGATTTCTGAGTCCTAATTGTTTTCATGTACAGTTAATTTGATTTTATTATCCATTATTTCCACTTCACTGGTAAAGAAAGTATACCCCTCCATGCTCAAGAGCCATACTTTGGTATGGAATGTTACTTATGTAGTAAGTAACAGTGGAAAGCCAAGCTCTCCTGGATGCCAGAATGTAATTCCACTTAAGAATACATTTTTAGAACTTGGCCACCAGTTATTTTGTTAAAACTGATCGTTCTTTTCTTTGCGTGAGAACAAGGTTGTGTGGCTACAATGTCCCTAATAGGTCAGACTACTACAGCGTGTTCTCACACTTTTCAAGTCATTGTTGACTCAGTGGGAGGTCACGTCAAGCATGTAAGACAACAAACAGCTCTCCTACACTCGGGATGTTTTGGTCCATGGTCTGGTAAATTTAACCCCAAAACACTTTCCATGTGGTTTCAGACTTGTTGGAGGCCTGTAGTACACGGACTCTAGGTCAACATCATAAAATGAGCGCAGTGGTACAGTAGTAAAGCAAAATAATTTCTGCACTTATTATCAATTCATCTCTAAAATATGGTTTCACTATACTACACTATGCTTAAACTACACTATATTACACATTCTTACATTTTCATCTATCAATCTAATTGTAAATATATTAATATATGGTAAATAGAATGTAAACAATTCAATAGAACTCAGAGACCTTCAACTACAACATGGTACAAACACAAAAGAACCACAACAAACATTCTCCACTTACAGTACAAAGTCATTTTAAAATCTTGCAAGCCAGAAAAAAAAAACGCATTGTTGGTGTACAGCCTTTATTGAGGTAATTTTCACGAGACCTATTTCATTTCACACATCTTTTTGTAACTAATGTGATTATTTTGCCCCTCAATATTTTTAAATTCAAAACGTTAACATCCCCAAATGTTTCTAGAAAGCTTTCTATTGTACTATATTAGTAGCAACCTACAAAAATGCCTACATAATGCCTACATAATGCCTCATAGCATTAACAGAATATTCAAAACCTCACATCTCATTAATGAGTGAACTACACTCATAATATAATGGTAGTAAAGATAATTTCAATCTACCTCTAAGATACTGTAGGTATCCCTTATTTTACACTTTACCTCCATTCACATAGGCTTTTATGATAAAGCTTTGGAAATGCTAGACTTGCAGAAAAAGACATGTGGAGCCTCAAATCATGCTCAAATAATTATTTTGTTTTTTAGCTAACAATTTAAAACTAAAGATGGTGCCCCTGACGGTCTGCAACTCTCTAAGGATGACAACAAGTTCACAGGGCAATAACCTGAACTACTGAACTTTGTTTGGGCTTTTTCTTTAAAAAAATGATGAGTCTCTTGAAAGTTTCAAGTTCTAATTAAATGCAACTTTTAAGTGGAAGAACAAATGTAAACCTCTATAATTCCACTTATTTATGCGCTGTGATAAATCCAGCAGATATAATGTTCAGAGCAGCTGTGTGACTTTGTAAAAGGATGTTTACTGGTAGTGGCCAACCGGCTTTTAGGTTATTACATCTTTTATTTTAGCCTCTTAGACAAACAGTGACTTGACAAGAACCCCACAAGAACCTTGTTTTATTACTTCTACAAAGCGCTGCTTTAGTTTCCCCAGAAGAGCTGTGTGGGGGGCTGCTTTGTTCCATAAACCTCATGCAGATAAGGTTTAAATTATTAAGGGAAATATTTATACAGATTCTGCAATATTCCACGTTCCCTTCAGCCACCCTCTCAGTCACAAGGGAGGGACAATAAACTTCCCAAGCTGAATGGCTAACTTCATTAACTGACTAAGGCAATAAAACCCAGGCTAATGAGATTACTTGCACCAAGTTTACAAACACGTCTTAGATGCATATCTTTGCTGCTTCCTTCGCATGCACAAATGCCACACAAGAGCTGATTTAGAACAGGTATCTCATTACATGCTAACTTAACCTTGTTTTGCAGTTTGACAAGTCCTCGAATGCCAGCTTTATTGAGTTCTGGAACATGGCTTGTAACCTGAGCAAAGCAATAAGCCCTGAAACTGGGACGACAAAAGCCATAACCGGGGGACTAATCTTCAGGTTGTTTTGATTTGCAAAGAAACTCAGGGAAGAGTGGAAATGCAATTTAGTCTTGCTACACTATTAACAGGCAATTAAACAAAAATAAAGAAACAAACACTGTATTTCACTTCCTTGTAATATCAACGAGATAGATAACTGCATTTCAGACATTATTAAGACCTGCTCTGATAAATGTCTGTCAAAGGATGCATTACAGGTGTGGCAATAGGCAATTTTGCGATACAGTTATACAGCAGGGACTTCACAGAACATCTTTGTCTCTTTCATCGGCTATGACATAGTTCTGAAGGGGATTGAGAGGCATAACCTTTGACCTTGATGATATACATTTGCCAGGCATGACTATGATGTTTTGTATCGGTAGTCCTCTTCGGAAGTCCTCAATTTATACTCGTTACTATTCCAGGGAGCCTTTCCTGAGCAGAGGAAACAGTTAAGCTGTCACCATGAAACGGGACATAAAATGTCCTGAGAACATTCGGGTCTGCAGTTGGTGAAATTGATGAAAATAATCAAAGGCCTGAAAACAGCTGCAAATGGGTTTAGCATTACAAAATTAAGCTGACACAATGTGATGGAAGCTGTCAAGATTTCATCCATAAGGAGCAAGTATTTTAGATTTGCTTAATCCCAGCGATGTGGTGCTTTTTCCAATGATCATCTTTTTTTTCCTTATGGAATGGACTTACTCAACAGTATAAGTCCACTGTCATACAAATAAACCAGCAAGTGAAGTCAAAAGAGCTTCCAAAGGCTAGCTATTTAAAAAGAAAAAAAATATTTATACACTATGGCATTTAACGAATCACCTAGCTACAATATATGCAATGCAGTTTTTCATTGTTCTGCAGTAGCATAGAACAGTTTTTGGTTCTCTTATAAATTCCCAGTCTTTTTGAGGTATACAGATTTCACCACAGGGTAACTGTAAAACCAAAGGCATACAATATAAGAAAACACAAAGACATTAGCAAAACCTTTCTCTTAAGTCGCCACTTTTGGTCTTTTTTTATCATTTATCCATCACTGCTTATTATACCAACATTCAACAAAGCAGATAAACAGAATCCAGAGAGCACCTTGTGACTATTGCCTTCAGTGCCTAACACAGCTATCACCTCCGGAGAGGCAGTGGTATCTATTATAGTACTGTCACATTATACTATCCAGAAAATAGTAAACCCATTTATAGAAATGTATCTAATTTATTTTTTACAACCCTTTTTAGTGCAAAGATATTAATATATTTTCCCTCTTCAAACTGCTTATTTGAAAAAAACAGCATCCTCCTTAACCACTGTATTTTCACAAAACTCATACCACCCCATTGACTGTGCTATCTGCATTTGATTCAAGCTAATTGTCCACCTGAGTGGAATTCAGTGTAAGTTCATTACTTACTTATTGACCGAAACAGAGTTTAAAAATAGGGAAAAACAAATGTCCTGGAAAAAAATCTGAATGATAAGGAATTGTGTTTGGGTGCTGTAATGACTTAAGACTGCAATGTTTCAACCAATGGGCTTCAGATATTTGTGGGATGTGTCTTTCCGAGTACACTTCCTGTTTCAGTAGTTCATCAAAATCCTAGCTGCTGGAACATACAGACGAAAGGTATTGAGTTTATTTAGTACAACCTGTCTAGATAAAGGAACAGCAGCCTGCTAGTGAGGGAAAGGTTAACTCGACCCCATCTCTCTTCACAAGGAATGAGCTAGGGAGCTGCTGCAAGGGTGAAGATGAGATAGGGTATCGGAAAGAAGAGCAAAGGCTTAGAAAGTGACATATTTACATGTAGGAGAGAGTAAGCGGGCAGGATAAGAAAGCTGACCTCCTCCTGAACTTGATTTAAAAAAACACATTTATTAGCTGTGTGAGTACTCTCAGAAATTCAAACTTTTTCTGGAACATTAAGTTAACATGAAAAGTAAATAAACGACAACTAGAAGTCTAAAACAACAGTACTGTTAAAGGATACATAAGGGTACAATAACGAGACAGAGATTTGTCTTTTCTCCTTTAAAAACTTTTGGAGTGACAGTCAAAAAAAAAACAGGTGAGGTAATTGGTACACCAAGTGCACACGGTGAGCAGTGAAGACATTTCCACCCTATGCAACAACTTAAATGCAACCAATAAATAATACATTTGTTCAAAGTGGTGGCAAAGTATAATAATTTTTTTCCAATTCTTCTAAACTACAGTGCTCCTGAAAACCTACATACACAAGCCTATACCATCTTGCTGTCAAATGCTTGACAAGTGCTGTATCTTAGAAAAACAAACAATGATCTACTGTATATATGCAGCATGGAATATCTGTCACATTGTTAATGAAGGGCACAGCAGAGGTTGAGCTGTTAGATTTTCCGCTGGAGGGAGCAATTTGTCCTGTTGCATTACCAAGATACACCAGATGGTGGTGATCATGGCACTCCCTTCAGAAATCGTCCAATCTACTTGCTCTTGTAATTCATTTAAGTATGTTAGAATAATAAGTCCCAAATACTTAAAAGCTTGTGACAAGGCCATAGAGAATAATGTATACTTTTTACCCACACCACCTCCTCCTCACAAGTTCCAGAGCTCAATGAAACTTCCCTTTCAATATATCAATGCCCTTGTACTCAACAGGGGTAAACACATATTAACATATTTATGCTTTGCCTTAAAATGTGACAACACAAAAATGTAAATAGCCTCAATAGAAGCCTTGATCACACTCTCCTTTCACACACCATTTCAGCTCTGTAATTACAATGCTTAATGCGGTCTCATAAGGCCATATTGCTTTTCGATGCTCAAAAAAGTCCTTTGTAAAATAGGCATTTTAATTTAAACTAAGCACATTAAGAGAGATGTGCTGGTACACTCAGTAACAGCACAGTCCCACACAGGCACAAAAACAAAGATATTTTATACTGAGCTGGTCATTGAGAATGTTTCTTCTGGAATGCTACACAGTGAGATTTGACGCTTTCTCTGCTGTGCTGTCTTCCTTTGTGTCCCTGGCAAGACGAACATACAGTCTCGGCTTATGCAGATGTGTGCATCCCACACACTGCACAGAATTTTAAATGGGGCTCACAAAAAAACACTAAACCCATCAAGGTTTCCCCCTAATTTCTTTTCAGATTGTGCTGGCTGTAACAAAACCCATATTTCTAATCTGCAGTCCCCTCATGCTGCAAGCGACAAAAGATTCAGTATGCTTCTCAAAAAAGTCTTCTGATGTTTAAGAGATTTCAAGTCAGAAGGACACTTGCCCACACACTACTGCTGGAAATTAGATATGGTTTGGCTTCTTGTCCTGGGTTACATACCTCCAGATTGTGATAAACCCAGAATAGGTTACTTTTAAATATCCTTCTTATGGGTAGAAATGTCTGTTCCCTCACTACCTACTGAATAAACAAATGGCCTGTGAACATAGATAAAATCCAGTTTTTGCATACATATAATTACCTTCAATTGCCAAATAAGCATGAAGAAATTGTACATGTATATTCTGGACTTTTTCATTCTTAGGGATAGCTGTACGATGAAGAATGTTAAAAAATTGGTTGACATGCTGAGAAGAGTTCTTGAAACCCTGGAACAATGCAGCCTGTGTAAGTACTGCCCAAAGATGCTTTAGGAAAATCCAATCATTTTAAATATATTTCCTTTAAAAATTAAATGAGGAAGCTTCCAAAATTAATTATTTATTCTAAAAGTGACTGTATCCTTCATGGTACTCTCATAGGATTCTGATGCAAATTAGAGTGTCTCCTTAAAATAGTTTCCTCTAGAGTGTTTCTTCAGGAATAGTGGAATTTCAGTAGAACATGCAAAAGATTATGCAATGATGGAATCAGGATCTACTGCATAACATAGACTGGACCTAATCTGAATAGATTTTTATGCTACTGAAGGGGTAAAAGGACACAAATGTAAAAAATCAACACAAAGCTAATTCTCTTCTGTTGTACAGTATATTTCAGAGTGGGTGTTGAAATGCAACATTGAACCTGATTTTCAAATCAGCCATGACCTAGTTTTATTTAAACATATTCTCTTTGATTCTTTCAAGAACAGAGTGAAGTATCCTTAATATATTTTTAACTCTTTTCTCAAACGGATATGATGTTCTGAAACAATGTCCTCTCTGTTAATAATATAAAATATTGCAGAGTACTATCAGTCGGTGGTTCATAAAATGATCCCTGCCTAAGTTATAAATAGAAATCATGTTTTTGTTCATGAATATTGTTAAAAAGTAAATCTTGATAATAACTGATACAGGATTTAGATCCCTGACATTTGTGAATTAAGAAATAATCTAATAAAACTATAATCATTTCAGGACAAAGTTATTTAGAAGATTATTTTGGAAAACAATGGTCACATGTATTTTTAAATGTAATCACCTGATTATTCAATAACAACAACCAATTAAAAATAATATGAAAATATTTTCTGAGAGGAATATGTACAGCTGGCAGTGACTGCACAGAATGAATAATATAAAAAATTACAGGAATAAATTGCAGAATGTTACAAAAAAGGAAATTGTTATATGTTTGTAGTAAGACACTGACAATGGGCAAACAATAACAATGTAGTAACAAACTGACAATTAAATAACAAAATTCCAAATCTCCATAGAAGAGAAGAGCACTTTGAGAGGCTCATAAACAAACTACAAGGGTCTAAAAAACACTAGAAGATTTTAATGTCTCTAACTAAACAATGAGAAAATATTTGATAAAACTGACCACTGTTGTGAATAAAAATGATTGAAGACTATCTGTGGAAACTTTTCAAAGCAATATTTTGATAATCCATAAGCTTTAATTGACAACATTTGTGGTGTAATTGAACCAGTATAAGCCATTGTTTCCTAACAACGTACCACAATACATTTGGAGTAAAGAATGCACAGCCTTTGAAAACAGTCTTGTGGCGACCATCAAACACAAAAGCAGACCCTTAATGCATAAATGTAGTCAAATATCGACAGCAGCAATTCTGGCTGCTCATAAGGCTGTTTATTTGGAATTTCACATCCCATGAACACGATCTCCAAACACATGAAATACAGCATAGACTATGCCTTTTCTGGTGCTGTACATGAATTCAGAACAAGATGCTGTGTCCAGCCTGACACAAAAAGCAGCAAATCATCACCCATCCAGTTTGGAGGAGCTGAACTAAATATGCAAAAAAGAAAAGAAATGGGTTGTGATTACATTTACATGATGTTGATCACGACTTGATCCAAACCAATGGCAAGTAGGACAGATGAAAAAATGAAATGAATTTTTATCTAAAAAATGAAGCACACACTCAATTTCTAGAATAAAACATTGTTAAAATTGTTTTAATTTAAATTTTATTGATAATAACGTTATATTTTGATTAAAAATGGTACCCCTAATTAAAATATAATGTATTATAAAAAATGAGACTCCAAACAACCAATTACAAAGAGTTTAATTAATAAAAACAAACAAACAGAACAATACATTTGAAGTTAGCACCAATACAATTGAATTAAAATAATGCAGCCTTCTAATGTTTATTTTAAAGACACCTTCTCCTAAAAACATAATTAACTATTTGGATTACTTAAAGTAGTAATATATGTACAGGACCTTGAACTTCCATATTGACACCTACAATACCAGTTGTCTCCAAGAAAAATACCATCCTTAAATTTATTATTAAATATCTGACAAGCTACAGAGTACAGCAAGAACATGGATTCATCACCTTGTGTCAAAGATGAGTATATTACTTACTGAAAAAAAACAGAATATATTCCCTTTGATTTTCTTATGTTTCTCTTTCTGCTCTGAGTGCTGTTTTTGGTCAGGTTAACAGGTTTAGCACAGATCCAGGTACTGTACATTATATCCCTCTAGTCACATGAACTCATCTTCCCACAGAGGTCACACAGTACTATTTTACACAGCTGGTCCCAAAAACCAGTAAGAAAGGAGAGAAATCTTTTAGGTTGTGCAACTGGAAGCATGAATTAGACCACACTGCCTGCACAAAAAACAAAAACCCAGCCAATTTATTTTCTTGACCTCTCTTGACTTTAGCTTTTTATCAGAATGATTCCTAAGAGATTTGAATATTAACTTCACTACCTCAATACTAAGATTATTTATATGCACCTAGAAACAAAAGTGCGGATTTTGATGCTGTGTATTGTTACTCTCAGAGATGCAACGAAATGTATAATCTTTTTAATATTACCCATTTTTAAATGAGAAGATCGTATAAGTACAAATGGCTTATCCTACTCAGCACGGGGACATTTATTCAGTACTCTCTGACTTTCAGGTGGTTTTCAAAATGACTGTGGAGACTCTCAAGGCAGTCATTTTCTTTTTTTCTTTGAATAAAATTAATTTGTATTTTCCCCCTTTTGTACCACATAAAATGCCGCACTTGAAAAGCAGATGTGTGAAATAAGAAAAAATTGTGCGAGGAAAAAAAAATATGTCACACTTTTAAATCATTCCGATCCCGCTGCTGAGACCAAAGGAATCAATTAAGTCAGACAAGTTCACAAAAATCATAGACTGGCAGTTTCATCATAAGGTGAAGAAAAGACTATTTTCAAGAATTTTTGATTGTACCTTCATTCAAAGCAACAAAAACCAAAATAAGAAAATCTGTGTGTTGTTCTATCCTTCCAGCTTTTTATTTTTTCTCTAAGAAATACAAATCAGCTTCCTCTCCCACAAAAAACGGCCATTAAAACACAGAATAATAACATTAATTCAAATTAAAAGCACAATAAGATGTTTACAATTACAGGCTTCAGTGACCCAACTCATCACCAAGAGACTTGCTGCAAATTGCAGTGTGTTACTGCTCTTAACAACTGTCTAAATCAAGTCACGTTTTAAAGTAAACTTCGTACAGAAGTATTTACAGTCGTAATATTAAAAAAAGAAAACCCAAGGCATGTTGTTGCTTTAAAAAATATTTCACAAAGTGACCCCTAGAGGTCACTAAAGAATAAGAAAACAAATTGAACAATAACTGCTGAGCTTTAAGGATGTTACTGTACAGTAAACCCGCTGCATTATATCTACAACAAGGATATTAATGTTTTTCCAGAATGAGAAATAAAAATTGTGAAATTAACACACGGCATTTACTATTATAGTTTAACTATAAATCAATACAAATTCTACAACAATTCATTGTATAGTTTTCGGCATATGGTAAGATTGCTATAGCACTAGCAAGGATACTGAAGTCTGCCAGAGATACTGTACTGTATATCGGGTGCCAACACAGCTTTCAAATGTTGGCTCTGTCTGGCATGTACGGAGTAATAGGAAGTCTTTTCAGAAAGTCCTAAAATGACCTGAAGAAGACAAACGTAAGATATACTTTGCAGCTCAAATTCAACCGCGAGATGCTTAAATGATTTTGTATATAGAGGATACTATTTTTATATGATTTCTACCATGGGTCACTTACGGTATTTACATACTGTACTTCAGGTAGATAAATTTTATTCTTCAGATAAGATTACTACGTTTTCCCTCTATTTATGCTTTGTTATTAAAAAACTTATGCAAAACCTTTTCTAACATTTGTAGCTAGCGTCAGACACGGAGTACTAAAACGACTGCCTTAATCCAATCGCTTTGTTAAAACCGTCAGATGAGAGGGCAACAGAGGGCGAGTGACTACAGATCTTAGTGGAACCACTATAACTCCGCTAAAATGTATTGGGCCAGCCACCTCAGGGATTTAACCGTAAAAGCACAACTTCTTCGTAGATATTAGTAATTATTTCAAATGTACGAGTGATAAAACTGAGATTTTGCAGGTTATTAATATTCCACTGGCGAAAAAATGTCCTGAAGACCGGAGAAGAAAGGTGAACTTTAAATTCATGGTTGCACACACTCGTAATTTGACATTTGCTTCTGACGAGATTTACAGAAAGTCAGGAGTGTCACAACTATTTATGAATTCTATTTTTTCCTGTTTTTACAGATTTAATTTTTAAACAATACATGACAAAAGCTGTGAAGCCAAGGAAGATGTGTGGCGTGTGTTTGTGTTGCATTGCATTAAAAAGCCAGTGGCTTTATTTTTTAATCGACTTTTACTTATCTCTTTACAAAACAAATCTATGCCCGGGTGATAAAATAAGGCAAGATGTTATGGAGCAAAAAGAAGGACTGACAACAAAATCTTGCAGTAGCTAATGAAATTTGTGATTTGTTCTACATGAACATATACTAATAATATATTTTGTTCCGTTGTGTGTTCCATTTATGTGTAATACTTTGCACAAACTGGTAAATTTAATATGGCAAAGCTGAAAAAAGCAAGTTATTCAGTCCAGATGCCGAAGGAAAAATGAAACCTTACGCGGGGCGTTAAGAAAAAAGCGTCTGGCAACAGTGTTAAACTTTAGACAATAACATTCTTAAAACGTTATACAGACTGGAATTTGTGCAGACCTCACGCTTTGTCTGACGAAGTTTCAGCCTGCGGAGTGCAGTTTGACAAGGTAGAACTGAGCTTATCTGAGAGGTCAGATCATGAGAGCTTTTATCAGCTCCCTTTCGAAGAATGTCTTCACTGAGTTCCGAGTCGATAAACGGCAGAAATGGAATTTGTTAGCAAAGCCAGCACAGAAAACACATTAATCACCAACTCTGAAGGTTGGAACAACACCCCTCGTTAATGCTATTTCCTCTAAGAGTTTTAATTTTGTTTTAATTGTCGTTGAGAAAGCAGCCAATGTAAATGCAGTTACACGAAGAAAACAACATAATTATCAATTATAACAATAACAAAATAACCTTATATTAAAAATTACCATATCACTGTGCAATGCAGTAAATTGTATAATATATATTGATTTAACAAAATTAACATGGCGCTTTAGTAATTATGCGTGCGATTCGCAATCCATACTATAGTTTAAAAAATAATGCTTTATTATTATTGTGAACAATATGAATAATAATATAATTGTGAATTATTGTTAGTTTACTACTAGTACTAGGCTAATATAGAGGGGCCTATCTTACCTTTCTCTTTGAACGTGCATTAAAGTTGAACTTGAAATAAGATTGATGGCTATTTTTTTAACAAAACATCTTTAATTTCTCCGTTTGCTTTCCTTTGTGGCAAAATGTATTCAATGAAAGTTTTCAGTAAAGTGATCTTATTTTAAGTATATTATATAAAAAAACTGCATATCTGTTGTTAGTTATATCTTCTCTGCACACGCTTTTAATTGTTGGTAAAACAGACTACCAAAAGACTTCTTTTGTAGAATTTACAGCTATATATTTAACATTAACAATGACAGCCTTCTTCATTAAAAAAGTGAATAACAAAAACATAAAAAACTGACTGGAATTTATTCGCAGTTTCCGTTGAATTTCACATAATTTTTTGAAAATTCAGCATCGGCGTTTCACAACATAGTTCATCAAACTACGGTTACTGCTAGATTATCGAGTTATATAAGTAAATTGTTTAAAATGCTTTTAAATCATTCCCCAGCATTAACAATTACATTTAAAAAATCTAAAAAATTAGTTTAGTTTCACAAAATATTTTTACATTTTATTGTTTATATATATATTAAAAAATCTAACATACTATAAGCTTTATCTAAAATATGCCACTTTTAAGGGAATCATAAATCCCTATGACTTCTTGCATATTTGCTGAAATATCACTATTGATCAGCACTGAACAGTTTTTAGATTTAATAATGATTCAGTTGACTTTAACATTTTAATCTGAAGAAAAAACAAACTCAAATGTACAAAGCAACTAAGTAGAAATGAATTATGTGAGATCAGAAATCAAGATTTTAAAGTTAATGCAAATTAATAACACTGGTTGCATTTTTTAAAATCAGATTTTACTTACATTTGGATTTTATAAACCTTGCACACAACGTAACTTAATTTCCACTCCAGTTTACTCTTTCAGCTCTTAATGATTTACATGAAGCTACATGAAATGGGAGAGCCTTTTCCTTCTGTCTAACAAAGCTCTTCTCTCACAAAGCACACGGTAACAGAAATGCTCATATCAAATGCAAGGCCATACTTGTGATAGTTAAAGCTTTCTCTATTAGCACATCCTTCGTAAAAGCATACAATAATATCTTTGTATTGTTCAGTTCCTTTAAGGATTCCAGAGACTGACAATGCCTGTGTGATATTCTGACAGCATTGAAAAAAGGCTAGCACATATATACGAATATACTGTATAGATTCCGTTAAATGCAAAATAAGTTAAAGAAACCTGGTCAAATTGGTGAGCTTGGTATTCTTTTTTCCAGTATATAAATAATAGTGCATTACATGAAATTATTTAGATATCCCTTGCAAATATATTTGAAAGTGTTGAAAACGTGCTAATGTTCAGAAAGAGGATCTGAAGTTCAGAGATGTGTATCTGTGACTCTGTTTACTTTTTTCACCACTCGTCTTATTAACATGGACCTAGCATTACGTGTAGCAGTAATCCTGGTGATTAAGACGCGCTGACAGCTCCAGTCAGTATTTATTGTTTTGCTGGGGGCTCCTGGTCCCAGTTTTCTGCATTATACTGATCCAGCATGCTGACTGCAGGCAGAAGACACAGGCAAGGAAACCAAAGATCGGATGTCGAAACGATCATGGCAGCAACTCTGTCCTGGCTTCATAACAAAAAATATATAATGTGAGAGGAAATCATGGAGGAAATGACACATACACATAAGTACTCAAGAAACCTACTACCCTCCATTTATAACTGACTTCATAGGAGACTCTTTTTTTCAACTCATTAAGACTTTATGGTATTTTTTTAAAATCTAATTAGAGGAACTGGAAGAGGTTGGCTTTTAATCTGAAGAATGGTTTCTCAAAGGAATCCCATGGCAGTATTTGCAAATACTGTGGCTGTCAGAAAGGACAAAAGAAAAACAACAGACTTTATGGCTAAAAACATATTAAATATGGAAAGACAGATTGTCTCTATTATTAATGTTATTCAGCATTTTAAAATCATTGGTCTTGTTTTTATGTGTTTTTTTAAAAAAAATGAAAAATCAATAATTCCCCCCCAAATCAAATCTTTATATAAATGACAGCTTGATATGAAAACATGAAATGAAAAAGCAAAGAAGCATTTGTTTCCCTTATACTGATAAACACAGTTCTAACATCAGCTGATTCACTGATGTGACTAAGTATGGCTTCAATCGTAACAGCTTCATGTGGTTTAATAAATAAAAAAAAAATTCAATAAACCGTTTCAGTAAACTGCTCAGAGCCAGCAGGTGCTTTTATGTGTTTATCTTCTTTTCTCTTTCCTGCCTCACATAGTCTAAAGGGAGACTTAAAAAAACGAGGAAATGAGATTCTTCACCATTCTACCAAAACAAAAGACATACGAAGATTTGTAATTCATCATAATATGACACTCTAATCAAAAGAACATTTTCACATTTTACTTTCGAAATATTTTTTGTACATTTCTGATAGATGTTTGGACTAATGATAGACTTTGTGACATTGAACGTTTTTTCTGTTCCTTGGATTTTCAAAAAATATTAAAATGAAAACCGTTTGGGTCCTTTTATTAATGAAAAGGAGCTACCAAGCACTTACAGTAGAAGAATAAGGAGATGAATGAAAAAACACAGACATCTTATTTTTATACAGTAAGGAATAAAATAAAACAGAGGTTCTATTTTTATAATAGAAAATGAAAAAAATATACAAAGCTCCTGTAGTTTCTGTAGACTAGTGTAGTCTGTATATTAATTTAATCAAGTTTTAAGATGAAAACGAAAGTTTACATTTAAACAAAACAAGAGGAAAATATCCTTGAGTTATATTAGAATGGAAATTTCCTGTATATATAAATACAAATGCATCGTTTTACTGAATATTTGAAGTAACCGAGTGGGGAGCTGGATCAGTCTGTGGGTTACAATGGACAGAGTAGAGATTATTTTCATACTGTAGCAAAGCAGAAAGAAGAACACTGCCTCTTCAGGTGAGCCATCTTCACCTGGAGAAGATCCACACCTGAAGCATTGTGTTTTTTGTTCTTTCTTTATACCTTTAAGTTTGGTATTAACTTCCACTTGTTTATTGGGAAAAATAGTATTGTCATATTGTCTATCCTGTAAACCTAAATCTTAGTGCATGTTTATTACTACTGAAATAATATTGATTTTTTGTTTGAGAACTATATTTTCCAGTATGAAGGAGGGCCTTGCTGTTGTGCAGCACATAGATAGATCTTTGTAAGAAAATAAAGAATTGCGATCAACTCCAAAATCCATTCCCCCCAATTAAAATCATGAAAGGATTCAAGAGATATAAACATTTTAAATATCTTTTTTTTAAAGAAAATCCATCAGATCTTCAGGTTTGAGATGAAAATGCCAGTTCTCCTGAAGGCAGCCTGAGGCATGTTATTAGAATGGGAATTTTGATCTTTTTTTCTCTCTCTCTCTCTCTTGCCCTGCCTGCTTGGGACAATCAAGTGTTGGAAAAGTGAAAACTCATCAGTTTTTTTTGAAAAATTCAACATGTCCTTGAGTAAGTCACTGACTCCCAGCATGCTCACTACATGGAACTAGCCTTTAGGTGTCACTCTGCTTTCAAGAATAGGCCCTACCTCCTGCACCATTTGCAACAAAATGGTGTCTTCTTGGCACACCTATTATTTCAGGTATTTATTCTAACATGCTAAAACATCTTGATAATGATTATGCTTTTACTGCCTCATTTTTTTTTCTGAATAGCAACATCAGATGTGCTAAAAAACCCTGCAATCGAACATTTATTTATTTCAAAAGACAACTAAATGAGAACCACGTAATTTCCATCTGCTTATAGTGCTCTAACATTTCCAAAAGGGGCCATTGCCCCCCAAAAAAGAGCATGAGTCTGTTTTTTATTTATGAACTCCAAAGAAAACAGGGCATGTGTTTTTGAGCAACTCCCCATCAAAACCCTGCAGTTCTGATTCAATCATACATAAAAGTTTCATTCATGAATCGCAAGCTGCAAGAATCAAGGGAGCAGAACATCGTGCTCCTAAAATCGAATGTAATTGGAATCCAATAAATTATAATGAAAATTACATCAGACAGTCCTCTTTGCCAGCACACAAATCACGAGCTATCAAGAGAGAAAACGAATCATTGCCACCTGAAAGCATTTTTATATTAGTTTAAAAAAATAAGAATATAAATCAACAACAAATAAATAGGCAATGCTCCACAGTCTGCTCTCTAAGAACAAACGTTTTCCCATAAATACTTCCACATGCATGGTGTTAGCGGGCATGCATATTTCTGACCGGGGAAAACATGTGGCTTATGCTAAAATGCTCATTATGCACAAAACATGTTCATTGATCAAGATGATAAGAATGGCTGCTGTTCCAAGTCTTATTTTTGCATGCAGCAGACAAAAAGTGCTCTTGGTAATACAGTCGAGACTAATCAGATAGATATTTCTGATATTTATTTTAAAAGAAAAATAACCACCAAGGGGACAGAAATAATCAAAAACAGCCAAGCTACATTTCTGGAGCTCAATCAACCAAGCTATTTAAAACAACTGCTCATATGGCAAAAGACATACAAAGTGTAGAGGCCAATGCTTTCTTTTGTTAAAAGTTAGCCAGAGTTGCATTTTAAACGTCTAACTTTGACTTTACTGAACAACTGACTAGTGTTGTTTTTATTGCTTTCTGATCTCAAAATATGTGTACTACCATGTAGTGGAGAAGTTATTATGATCGACTGTCATGTTCTTATTGCCTTTATGCATTTATTTGTGCATTTTAAAGTTGTGTGCCATAGCTACAGTTTATGTTGGCATTGTTTCATAGGTGCTCTATGAAGATATACTGAAGTGGCATAATCTTGGCACAATTGAGTTTGTACAGATTTCATGAATTATGGGAACTGACAGAAAAATGTGGTGAGGCCAGCTTCTCATGTACTGGGTCAATTCTTGCTGACTAATCAAAGCTTCTAGGCAATGTTTCATTGGATTCCTTGTGTACAGTCCCCTTCTAATAAAACATAGTGGTAATAATCAACGTTATGCATTTAAGGTTTTGTGTAGAATTTCAAAAAGCTAATTTTGCTACGCTAAGAACAGAAAAAAGAATAAATACACCAAATCTACACTCAGAGGAGAGCACAGTGGAGTTGAGGAAGAACTGCTTGCTTCTTTTAAACTATTCAGCTTATTGCTTTTTGTTCTTGATAGAAAACAATACATTGATGGATCCTCTCCATGCCTTTTTGAAAATATGTTTAGGTTTGCTCAAATCTGTGAACACATAGAAGTGTTTTAACTAAAAAGTGATGAAAGCAAGGCAAACACTATGAAGTGATTCATGTGTCTTCCATCCTGTTTGATTTGAACAGTACAGTTCAATATGATATTAATACGAAACACACAGAGTGGGATCCATGGTTTAACATGACTTTAAAACGCTAAATGCTTAATGAGTGTTTAGCAACGAACAGAAAGTGAATTGGAGTATTCCTTTCCCGTGAAAGTAATGCCATCTGCTATTCTGAAACAGAAGTACACCAGAAACAGCTGAGTCTATCGGCCAGGGTAGCAGTGTGACAGCAGAATGCTCTCATTCGCATTTTGTCGGGCTCTTGTTGGAAGTCTGTTGAAAGCTGTAAAGATGTCATTTAAGGTGTAAACACCCATGCAACCTACTCAAACCTGCATCATTAAGAGTTTATAAATTATATGTTAAAGACATTAAGTAAGAGCTAATTAAAAGGGTTGTCTGTTAACCCCCACCTCATTCCCCATGGGGCTATTCAAGTAATAACTAGAAGAGAAAAAAACACAGGACTAACAAGGTCTCATGCTTTTGCAGTATACAAAATGATTATTCACGTGGATCACTATTTGAAACTGGCTGACCTAGATTTTGAAGGGAATAGCTGGGAACAGGGAAGTGTTAGGTTTCAAATCTAGCGCTCAGACACTAACATGCCAAATGACCTTGGACAAGCCATATTACCATCTGCTGCCTCAGTATCACTCTGTTTTAAATCAGTGGACCTACTGTACAGTGTAAGTAAAATATGACATTTAAGTTCGGATCTCTGGGGTGAATTCATTATTCTTATCAAAACAAGAAATACCAGTACATGCTGGGGCCTTTGAGAAAGAGCTTCTTCTTTTGTAAAACCAGTTCTTTTTTATCTGTTTTTTAAAATTTGTAAATGTTGACCATGTATAGACTACATCTATCTTCATGTCAAGATACAGGAACATTAAAAACCATAATTTATAATTTTGTGACCATTATTCTATACAGAAGCTATCTGCTTGCTTTATAGACTTTATACACCTTGCAGACATTCAGATATTCAAGATAAGAAAGAGAATGCAGTTTATTGTTTCTTTAACACTCATGAGGTAAGACTTAATAATTTGGTGGCAACCCATCAAGAAACATAAAATATCTTTACTTATGTCCATGCTTCCTTTTTTTAGCAGAAGATGTATTGTTTGACAAGCTGAGTTTTAATGATTTAAAAGAATACATACTTAGATGTCAGGATGGACATTTTCCAGTAATAGTTCAAAAAGCAGACTCTATTGTCACTCCAATACTCCAATAATACTCCAATAGCTAAAGTGCTTAGAATGTTCTTTTACTGTATGTACAAGTGATCCTTTAGCTTTTCCATATGAATTGCACACACATAAGCACAGTCATATAATTGACTCAAATATCATACCACAATGGATATTATTATATTGCAATTTCCTTAATATAATATGTAGGTTAATTGTCATTTACTGTGAATACGTTTCATAAAGCCATCTGTTCAGATATCAATTTGTGATTCTTACAAAGAATTTTTAATGTACTTTCAGTAGGTTTTTCTTGTGCTGTGAGTTCAAAGCTTAAACCCCTTGATATGTGAGTCATTGTTATGAATTCCACATCTTGCAATAGTGTACTTCAAGTCTTCAATTAAAACTAAATCGTGATAATCGTATTACAGACACCTGGAAGGGGGGAGGGGGCGAAGGAGGCATTGTGGCACATTGAACCAAAAGGGAATCATTTCATTTCCCATGATCTGTTAATTATATTCGGATGTACTAGAATATGTGCAGAGATGAGTGCCCTAACTAGGCACTGCATTCTGAGAGAGATAAGAACCAAGAGATCAAGGCATTTATTCCTAGGATTATCCTCCAAATTAAGTCCCCAGATATTGCCATAGGTGGGATAGGGGTATAAAATGAGCCACCAGTTAATAAATGACACACAGCATTCAGAGAAATGAAATCTAAATAAAGTCTGACTTTCCTTTAAACTTACTGTGAATGAAATATTTGAAAAATAATCCAAGCCGTGGCTAGATTTACTTCAACATCTTAACTATGGTGTTGTGTTTCAAAGACGACAAGCTTTTAAACTAAGCAGATGTTTGAAAATAATGCAGTTGAGAAAATATGTTCCAAATCCCCAAAGAAAACTTCTGAACCCCTGCAAAGTTTCAACTGTTCTGAAAAGTCATCTGGTGGAGTGCTTTTGTTAGGCTTCAAGCTCCAGAAAAACCACAGCAAGAAAGTCTATTCTCGTTAGCCCATCATCAGATGTGCATATTCTAGAATTGTCGCTCACTTCTCTATTTAGACTGTGGCAAGGGAACAAATGTCTTAACCTTAAAACGTCTTAACCTTAAAGGTCATCGTTGTGGCTCACAATCACATTACTAATGTTGTAAATCCAGACCCAAAGCTGTCCTTAAGGTATGTGAGAAAGAGAAATCGACCAACGTTTCATTCTCAAGGATTTCCTGTCCTGAATGCCAGCAACCTGAAACTTGAACAATGTTTTCTATTCACTGCTAAATTTAACTTGTAGGCTTACTTCTAATGTTAACTATCCTCATTTGGGAAGTACATTAATAAGATGCGAGTAGTTGTACTGTATCAACAGATTTGTTTTCAGATTTTTTAACTTTCATCCTAAACCATGTTCACATTTTGATGCATACATTTTATTAAAAAACAGTGATTTTTTTCTTTTTCTTTCACCCCTGTGTCTGTTTGATTTTCCCTGTGAATGAAAATAAACAAAATAACATACTGTAACTTTACTCAAATGATGTGCAATTTTATTTTTTTTATACGTCAAATTCAGCTACACTCTCAACTTTGTACTGTAGCTTTTTCACAGATCATTCATTACCTATTGTACTTGTCTTATGATGAACCCCAGGAAGAACTAATGATACAACAAAGAAACGAAAAGCAAAACCAAGAAACAAAATTATAAAAAAGGCTCTGCAGGGTGGAAGAAGTTAAATGGCAAGAAGTATGGATATCTTCACTGTAACACTAAGATCCCTTTCTCTCTAAATCCCTTGCAATGGTCTCTGAGACAGAGAAGGTCTCCTGTTGCAGCCAGCAGGCAGGGACAGCAAAGGCTACATGACTCCTTTCTAAAAACAAAAAAAATAGTTACAGCAAAATCTATTTCCTTGTTTCCACATGCCACTCTGAGGGATTTGGAAGTGATTTTAAATTGCCTCTGCTCGTTTTTCCAGCCACCCAAGATTGATATGAAAGTCTTGTACACTGAAACTCGGATGGCATATGTCTGTGACTGAGAGAAATTGTTCTGACCCAGTTGTACATTAGGGAGAAAGTGACCCCACTCAAATGATGCTGACATGCAGCTGTTTCAGTCCCATGACATACAGTACAATAATCCCTCCACACATTCCGGTATTGAACGTTTCTGTAGCAAAATTACACAGGCAACCTGTGGCAGCCAGTTTAGATTCTTTAAAATTAACCTTTATTTAGCAAACAAGAAACAGGATGTTGCTTTTAATGTGCTACCTGTGTTCTGCCACCTGATTCAATGCAGGGCCCCCAAGGGAACGTTGTGCAAAATGAAACACCTTCACACCGAGAAACAGACATTCTTTAATGCAGCACCTACTGCTTGCATGAAGGTCAGTCTTTTGTGCAGATCATTCCAAGCAGTTCTCTGCTTTTGACATCTGACGAACAATGACTCCAAAGTGGTTGGGCTAAAGTAGGTGAGTTTACACAAATCAATACATTGAGTCTTGCGCCATGTAACATTATCTCCAAATATACTGTATACCATCTTAATATATTAAAGCAGTAAAAGAGGCTTATGTCTCAAATGACTTATTCCAGCTAAAATGTAGAGGCGAATGAAAGAAGAGGCATACTGCAAAAGATACATCAAGCTAAAAAATAAAACTAAATCTTTATAATATATTCTAGAATTTCTATAATATACTACAGTATAGTATAATATTAACATTTACACAATTACAACAGGAAATAACTAATTTTCTTCATATTTTGTAAAGAACACATTTTTGCTTCTAAAAGCTTATCATAATAAAACAGATTTGGACTTTCACTGACAATCATTTCCATTCATCGGAACCACAAACAAGGGGCAATTGTTCTGTTTTCAAGTGGCAATGGATATTTACTAAATTATGTCATGAGCCCTGTCATGTTAGTCTCCATGAAACAGTGGGATTATTTCTCAGCTCGACAGGCACTCACTCACGGCAGGGGGAAACTACATCTCTCTCTCATTTGAAGGAAATAACAGGGGGAAGCTCTGCTTTGGCAGACAAACAAAACTACACCCAGAGCAACACTTAGCGAAAGAGCAGGACTGCTTTCTTGTTCAAATTGCAGTGCTGTTTTATATTAAAATTCATGAGTAATTTTAGCTCAAAACTTCCAGTATTTGCAATTGTACCTTATTGTCGTGAGCTATTTTCTGATTATCAAACTAAAGAAATGTCTCGGTACAAGCAACTGAACATCACTGCCTGGTATGAAATTTTTTTGGTTATTTTTCTTTCAGATGCAGATTTTGACTTATTATGCTAGCTGTTTCCACATATTGTAGATAACTTCTTGGAGGTCCTCCTTATCGTAATGTAAGAATAATATCATTATTGTGCCATAATGCTTTAATATCGGTCACATAAGCAACAGTGCGATTTCTAATGTTCTTATATTTATAGGTAATAGGCTTTGGTGAGCATTTAAGCCATTTTTCTTTTTGTTCCTTTTTTCCCCTGGAAGAGTTAATTAGCATGGCAAGTAATCTAAGCAGATTGAACATCAGCAAATCGTGTTGATCACAAATAATGAGGCATGCAATGAGCAGGGAATGAAATAGCAGCAAAAAAACAGTCACAATAAACTACTTTAACCTGACCCCAAGAGAATGCAAGCCCAGTGGGAAAAAACAAAGCCTTGTAATTATTAACATCAACGTATTGCAACTATTACTATTATTTTTGAGTGGATAAATGACAACATTTTTCTCAACTCCTTATCTGATGATTACCAGATAAAAGCAAAACCTTTAAGCTAAAACTTAAGGCACAATAAAAGTACAGAAAAGTAATCACAATGAACGAGACCTGTGCTACATCTCTTGAGAAGAAAACTTCCCTCATGTAGATAAATTAATGGCTTGAGGTGTTTATTATGCTTGACTAGTGAATGATTTACCATGAAAAGACAACCAGCAGCTTTTGTACAGCAGTAGCAAGAGAAACTGAGAGTAACATAAAAAATACTGGAACTTCATTTTAGTACTTACTGTACTTATTCCTAAATCTCTTTATTGCCATTTAACCTTCCTTTATCCTAGTCTGAAGTCAAATGAATAAAAAGTCAAATGAAGGCGATTCTAAGAAATGATTCTTTGGCAAAATCTCAATTGTATTTTGTGGCACTGCAAATCTGGCTATAGTTTATACTGTAATCTTGGTGTTACCTCTTGGCTGTTAGTGGAAACTTGATAAATATGTGCGAGTCTTTTTCAAACATTTTAAAGCTATAACTCTTTTTTGGCTTCCTCATGCTGCCGATTATATTAACATTGAAATCAAACGTGTGGTCTTTCAACCCAGGGGATATAATCTCACTATTTATTCACATGTGGTGTACCATTTCCCTGATGAACTTATAATTGCTTAATCAGTACATTCCAGTGACATTATAGAACGTGTTACATTTGAAAGCAATTCTGGTCTACTAAATGATAGAAAAAACATGTTTTTACTTAGTTTTAGAGCAACAGACGGTGAATGGGTCATCTTACAATACTGAATGTTTAACTGTTGAGCAAAATAAGGGTTTAGTTATTGGCTCATATCAGTATCCAAATTGTTTTGGCCAAATTTTTGTGCTGTATTTAACTACTACTAATGGGGATTTCTTTAGTCCGTTCAGTAGTTTAGTCCACCCAGCATTTCAATTTTTAGTTTAAACAGCTCACTCGGGCCATAACTGTAATGAGTTTCAGATCACTTCCAAATTTCCCAGAAGGTTTTTTTCCACATAAGAAAAGACTGCACCAACAATATTTCAGCATGGACAACATGTGAGGTCTTGAAATGGAATTCATGGTCATGAAGGTGAACTGTTTGTTGTCTGAAGTCCCAGAGGAAAATGTCCTCCTCTGAGCAGTGTGATTGCCAAAGAAGTATAAAATTTCAATGTCGGTGCTGTATCTGCTTTGTCAACAGACTGCAGATCTTCGATTCTGATATCCAACAGCACTCACAACAACATGTAAAAAAGCAGCATCAAAATAAGTAGAGAAAAACTCAATGGCTTTACAGTGTGTATTTATGTTCCTTTTTGCCAATTATTGATGGGGCTTTCAGCAGTGAGATGGGCAGTGCGTGTTTGTTTTTGTACACTGAAGCTTATTATACCTACTTCTTAATTGGCATCAACAGGGCATTCCAGGAAGCGTAACAGATAGGATCATTAAATGAATGCCTAGTCTTTCTCTCCATCTATCTGTCTATCAGTGCAGCATGATGTTTTGGCTTTAATATGGTAATCATCTCTGACTGACTTCAGAGCAGAGAGCTGCCACCCACACAGCAGTGTTTAATTACTTCTGACTCCAGCTCTGGTGAAAAGTTGATTTTGGTACAAAACCTGGATAGAAATGGCTTCATAGTCATTTAGCCCGGAATATGTTCATTTATTTTGATTCTGTAATCATTGAAAATTGAACACAATTGAACCCTTTCCTGAAAAAAGAAGCAAACAAAAACAGTTAATCATTCATTCAATTAACAAGTGAAGTAATTCCTTCAGGACTTGTGCTTTTTCCATTGTCCTTAAAAGAATAAAACACTTGTTCTGTGAGATGACAATAATATGGGAGGTTTCAAAACCAGGTGTCTATTTACTCAGATGCACAAAAGTAGAAATCAGACATGAAGCAATGAAGCATGTGAGTCAATTCTGCTTGACTAAAGATTCAGATAAAAGAAGGTAAGTTATAACCTCTACACTTATTCAAGGAAAAATCCACAATGTATCTTATATGGTTTGCAGTCAGGAAACCTGCTTGAGAGCTTAAAGTCAAGCAATTGTGAACCATCCAATGTTCTGTATAATATCAAAGGGCAGAAAGTTCACAGAGAATTAAAATGATGGCACAGTTCTAATTTGCAATCAAATTATGTGCTTCCTTTCCAAATGAAATAAAACCCAAAACAATTCAATTTATAACAAACTCACAAGTAAAAGGAAAAATAGAAACCCTCTGTTTTATCATGTAGACTGACACCAATGTGCTGGACTGTGGGATTTTTAAACCGCCAAAATATTAAAATCTCAACCAAAATCATTTAAAGACCATTTGCAATTATCCAGATGGAATGTCTGGCAGGCATGGTGAACAAGACAGAGAAATAGATGAATGCTAAAAGTGGAACCAAATCCAGTAACATCCCATAAGGGTTAAATGCACTGAACACTAGTGAGCTAGTAAATCCCTGTGAAATGATTACAATCCAAACCTCTAATCTATATCTGTGAGAAAATATCACTTATCCACAGTATGACTTATTAGACGTTGGATATATTCTTTAAATATATTTTAGACTGTCAAGTATCACATAAAACATGGGTGGTGCTAATTGGAAAGTTGGGATTCTTATTAGAAATCTGGAAATTGTAAGTCTGCCTGCCTTCAGTTTTATTTTCAATCAGTGCTTTTCTATTCATCACTATTCAATGATAATTAGAAAAGCAGGTTCTGTTAAGATGATATTTAAAACATATCCATGGTCACCAGAGCAGTGGGTTTATTCGCTAGATAAAGACTAAGTTAACAGATTAAATTAATCATCGTTATTGTATACAACAAGTACATACTTTGCTACCTGACAGCATTTACTGTTTTCAGACTCATTCATCAGCTTGTTAATGTCCTCAAATAGCTATTAATCAAATTTGCAGTACGTTAACACAGACAGGAGTTCTTATGATTAAAAATTGGTGGGTTTAGTATCCTCTTATTATAATCTCACAACTTGATCTATATCCAGTAAATAAAATATATGCATGATAGTCAATTAAGATACTGTACTTCTATACTGTATATCACACTCTCAGAAAATGCTATTTCCATGCCTTTCAATGAAAACAATACATAGATTGAAAATCAAGGAGGGAGATATTGCAATTAACAAGTCTGAGCTTTCAGTTTAAAGAAACACCTATTAGTTTAAAACTTTTTATGGAAATGTAGATTTTTCTCGACCTACTGATTTGTATGTTACTGAAGTTCTAACCTCAGTTGGGCACTCCTGGTAAAAATCCTTTGATAACTAAAAACAAACAGAGAGGGAAGTATCATCACATTCACACTTTTCTATGAAGTCAGAAATGACTTTTTTTTTCGAATAAAACATTCTTTCCGTGCACTGGGATATTCTTTTGAAACCAATGACAAAATTATTTGAATCCCAAAGGATTAATCTTTCTTGGCCAAACAGACAACAGTGAAACTAATGGAGAAAGATATTACACTGCTGAGACACACTACAACTTAAGAGTTCTGTAGCAATCACTGAAATGAAAAAGGAAGACCATGAGAAGACAAGGACTTAGACATATTGAAAGTACCCCTTTGAACATTTGTACAAAGTTATCAATGTCCAAATCTCTAGTAAGCAAATAAAGTGAACACAATCAGCAACAAAAATCAAAAGTACCATGCTGCTTTCAAGTCCATATTAGGGCCCTTAGCCACAGGAGTCTGATGAAAAAAAGAATAACAGCGCCTGTTTTAAAAAAAATAATCAGACTTTTCTCATTTGTGTTTGAATTATGTATACTGATACAGTATGATCATTACAATATGATCAAAAGCTCCATTTAAAGCTAAAGCTTTAAAAAGAATTAGGATGAAGTAAAACAAAAAGAAGTACTTTGTATTCTTGGAAATCCGCTGACTCCTGTTAAAGGCAGCAGGGAACTAGAAAAAGAGAAAAGGGTGCAAGGTGAAATCACACTCTGAATGTGACATCACAGAACACACAAAAACATGAAAATAATTTAAACTTGCCAGCATGTCTTTACAAGGTGGGAGGGAACTGGGGCCCCCATATTAAAGCCACGCAAACACAGAGGGAGACCATGCAAACGCCACACAGAAGGTATGCAGTGGTACAAAAGATGACTGTCACTCCACTGGGAGGCCAGAAGAAGTATTTGTACTGGAAAAAAACCCTGAATAAATAAAACTAGTTTCTAGGTGTAGAAAAGGACCAACTGCCTGAGAACCAAAGAGACCTAGGGGGTTGAGCTAAGACAAAACTAAGGAATGGTACTTAAGCAGTGCTTAAAATGCAGGAAAAAATACAGGCTTCAATCAGATGGATTACTGTATATATTTATGAATTAGAACATATGAATTTAGAAGACAGCACACAGCCCGCTGGTGCCAAACTGGGAACTGCTGCAAGGCAGCTCAGTGAAATTTAGGTGCAGATATGGTTTTTGTGATGATATGTTTATGTGAAAACACTCTTAAATGGTTGCTTTAAAACAGGGAGCAACCAGCAATTACAGCTTATACTGTATGCATTGCATCTGTACAGAACACTTTCATGAACTTAATCTCCTTTCAATCTCCTGCCCAAATAAAATGAACACCTATGTATAGTATGTAAAAAATCCTTGCCCTAGCAGTTCGTCATTTCACAACAGTTAAGCAGGCTGTTCATATCTTTTGTTTTTGCTTGCTGCTGGCAGAGGTCGTCTTTTCTTCAGTTTTCAAGGGTTCCCATACGTAATGCTGAGATCCCACATAACTGTACGTTTTCATTTCAGGTGAGAGTTTAACCTATTTGAATCCTTGATTGAACTTGACGAGTTGCTCGCCTGAAACCTGTAAACTTTTAAATAAGTAAAGTGCTGGTATGAATCCTATTATGTCTTAAATTATGTCTCAGTTACAAATTCAAGGGTTTAATTATGTATCTGAGAATTCAGCTGAGAAAATAAATAAATAGGTGTGTGCAACCTCCTGACTATAGTTGCAAACACCTATATTAAGGTAGGTGGGAGAAGTAATAACCAATGGGTCTGTGCAATAATTTAATAACAAATTGATCTGTAACACACATTTTGCACAAGCATTTATCACGAGATGCTTCCCTACCTGCACATTGTTTCGTTGCTGTACTGGAGTTTGCTATCGTAGTTAGGTCTGTGACGAAAGGTCCGTAGTTTCTAACAGACCTTTCATTTTTCTAGCAATCATCACGGGGCACGGTACAGTTTCAATATCTTTTACAGCAGAATTCGTGATGCAGGGCAATGTCTGTAGACTTGTCGAACCTACATGGCTTAGAAAGCGTCTTCACTCTTTTATTTTTATCATCATCATCCACAGGAGGGACCAAATGGCTTATGACCTTTGTTTTCTAAAGAACAAAAGAGGGGATTCTAGCCATTTCAGATTGTAATCAAAGAATATTTTGACTGCGCGTTACAGCTCTTTTTTTCCCCCAAGACAATATCCACAAGCCAAACTGAAAATCAGCACCATCACCAGTGTACCTCTTTCCCCTACAAATAGCAGTAGACCGTGTGCATTCCCCGACATGGCTGAACTGCTAATGAGCTAATTACCTCAGGGGAGTCTTCTCATCCTGCGAAAACAACCTAGGAATTAAATACACATCCCTTGGAACTGTCCTTGCGTCTGTGACCCACAGATCATAGAACATGAGCTTCCAGTGGGCAGCCCTGTAAGACAACATCTGTTACTTTCCATCCTGGCAAGGAATAAGGCATTAACTGAAGTGCCCAAGGAAAGATGGCGAACTCTGCACACAGCACAGATGCAAGCCTTTCAGACAAGTTTGTCTTTTTGAAATTAATAAAAACAGACTGAATGATACATCATCACAATTTGCAATAAAAACATTGGTTCCACTGCAAATTAAGCATGCTATTGCAGTAATTCTATGTGTAAATAATAGAGTTTGGTTTAGGCCACATACACAAAGCTTTTATTATTTTCCTTGCTTTTTTTTCCCCCTCCTTGTGTTCCGGATGTCATTTTTCTGCACACCACGCAATCCTGTCAAATTTTTGATATTGTGGTTCAGCTGTGAAGATAATTTAGGGAAAATGAACGAAGGGGAGACATCAGTTTCATATTCTCGGGGCTGTTTGAGCTAATCTAAATGCAACCAGATTTAGAACAAAATGAACCACGGAGAAAATCTCTGACATTATGCACACAAAAAATGATTGTAGCCTGCTGTCCCCTGTTCATCACAAGGCAGGGATGGCTTGGATTCCTACACATCTGGATTCTCCCTCCTGAATCACTGCACTGCAGCAGCTGGAGTCTTCTCATGAAGAGTTCTGTAAATTTCACACTTCATTGCCAGCCAAAAGAAACTAGGCCCAGCATTTTCAGTGTGAGCTGGCTTTTCATCTGTGAGAATGACCCCATTCCTGTTCTAATGTGGCCAAAAACATCCTGAAGTCACTGGCTATGGGTCATTTGCAACTTTCAAACAAATCAACAGATCTTTTGATCACTGGCAATGTGCTATCCATATTACTTGTGGGGAGAGTACAAGATCATTGCGAATCATTCATAAGCCAGAACTGTGTTATTAAACAGTAAAACTGGTAATGGATTAAACAACAGATTGTGTGCTATTTACAGTACAATTACAATTTAATCCAGATACGTACTGTAGGTTCAACATGACCTATTTCTGCAAATGTTCTACCTTTCTCTAAAAAGGATGACCACAGTTCTCTTCCTGTTGAGATGCACTGTCAACTTTATGTTTTCTGACTACTGTTCTAGCAGTTTGTATTAAATTAGTTTATTAGAACATAACTAGAGTGTAATTTTATCAAAATACTCAAAATTGTGCAAAGAAATATTCTTATTTTTTAATTCAGAGAAAATAACTTCTCCCCTAAGGACACTAATTAACTGTTGGTGATGTTTAAATAAAAATCCATATTTTTATTACATATTCCAATTTGGAATTTCCAATTATTAAAGACTAATCTTATTGCCGCAACCCTTGTATTGCACAGTAGCATACTGACATGCTGTTCCAATATGCCCACCTGTCAGAGCAATTAATCTTTTAACATGCTGCAAGCCTCACAGTGTCTTACAGGAGACTTAGCACTGATTTAGAAGAGCAGTGCATCTCTCACGTGTCCCTAAAGCGTGCAGGTAACCAGAAAGCTACAAAAGCTACAAGAGTTGGTTAATCAAATATCAAGACCCTGGCCCCATTAATATGCACACTAACCTGGTGGTGATCTGCCAATTCTGCCACAGCTGACTAGTGACATGGTTCAGGATTAAACTATTCCTGAGCCACAGAGCCCAATCAGTGTTCTGAGGGAAGGCCTTCACTGATTGAGCCACTCAGGAGCACTTGACATGATGTGCTTTGAGGTAAAAAAAACAGCTGTTCAGATTCATCAAATACTACAGTATGTTATATGATGATACTTTCAGTAGATTAGTCCACATTAAAGCACATGGGATTTCTTATGGCAAATGGAGTGATCAGTGCTCCAGATCAGACCTTACTGGGGATTAAATGTAAGGCCTTACTGAGTATCTTTTTTCCATTATCTTCCCTGACTAAGAAACTGACTTCCAAAAAAACACATAACGAACCAAATGGAAAGTGCTTCATGTAGAATGGCTGTGCTCTGACTTAACAGAGTCATTATAATAAATAATAATTGCTAACACTTATATAGTGCTTTTCTGGACACTCCACTCAAAGCGATTTTTAAATGGGGGAGTCCCCATTACCCATAAAGTGCTTTGAGTGGAGTGTCCAGAAAAGCGCTATATAAGTGTAAGCAATTATTATTATTAATTATTATAGTTTCATCTCTTACAACAAATAACTAGAACTTTTCTTGGTTTAATTTGAGGGTTCATTACCTGAGATACACAGGATCATCTTTATGATAATACTGCTAAATTGAAGTAAATAATGAACAAAGACTTGGGAGTTGAAAAAAACATGACTGTAACATGACAAGTCTGTCAACCTTATCTTTTGAAGTTGACATATTTTGAATGTGTATTAATGATGCGAAACTGTTAAAAAAATAAAAGAGAAAAATAGTATTACATTTAAAATTATGGTATTGGTAATGCAATATATATGAATAATTAATACATACTATACCTTAATTTTCTATTAAAAAGGCTTGATATCACAATGTGCTTATACAGTATGTGCATTCCACTGCGTTTTCTCAGAACAGACTGAAAAACTAAGATTTCTCAAAATAGAGAAGTTTCATCACTGGCTATGTCACACAGGGAGCCGAAATATCAATGCAATTTTTCATCCTAACAAAAATTCTAATATTTTTAGTATAACTGTGCATAGTTGAAGGACACTGCAACTTTAGTTCATGCAGTGACAAAGCACTCTGACAGGGCAGACTACGGCTCAGACAGACAAAGTAATTCAGGGAGCTGGCATAGTTTCTTGTAATGCCTTTCAGTGTACAGCCTGTAGCCACTGATACTAGCTGATGCGAAAAGGTAATTTAATCACCATGCCTATTCGGTTAAGATCAAAGACAGAAAACTTTACTGAACTGTAGTCTGTCTGTGACCCAGTCACCGTGCAGTACTGACTTCCTTTAGAACAAAAAGATTTTTTGCATTCAACATTTCAACATGGAGCCTTCAAAGACTTCAAACAAGTAAGTTCAGATATGCAAGACCTATTTTATTGTCTATTAAGAAAGTAACATCAACAGAAAATGTGAGGTTAAACTCTATTCACAATATATGAAACATCTGTATTTCATTTAAACCTTTAACTTCAAAGCATTCCGATATTGAAAAATATGTACTAAACAATATAAACGCAATAAAACACATTAAAATATTTAAATTGCATTTAATAATAGAAGTTTGTGGTTGTTAGGAAAAGGATTAATGTTTGTGATAATAGGGCTCACATTTAATTGTTAATTTGTTAATGAGTCCAAAATTATACAGAAATATTAAAAAGTACAAAATCAAATTGTGCATTTCAGAATAAATCTTAGAATTTAAAATGTATTAATTAGTTAAAAGATTGCATGTGTTTGAGATAAAGGGAATAAAGAACATCAGCTGTTATAAGCCTAAGCAGTTTATCTCTGTGCTTTTAATACTGAATAAGAATTTTAAAAACATAATGAATTCAGTGCATTTGGACAATCTCACTTTCTGCAGCAATCAATAGGAAGCATTGGAGTAATACAGTATGCAGCTGTTTATCTTCTCCCATAGTCCAGCAGCTCTACTGGTTCCAGATTTGTATTCTGTGTTTAGTGCCTCTACACTGTGAATCACAATCCATCATGACTTTCAGCTGTACTTCAGTGTTTAAAATTTCAGCTTTTCATACAGATGAGTAATGAGGGGCTGGACTGAACAAGCAGGCTCAGGGGAAAATTACTTGGAAGGGCTAAATAAATGAGCTACGCCCGTACGTTCATTAAAATTTCATTTAAGATAGTGCATGTTGACTGGAAAGTTTTCAGTTTGAGAAAATACCACAGGTACGCTTTTCACAGCATGAAAACTTTCTATTTGGTGACACAAACAGATTCCGCATTATGATAATAATCTACCTGTAAAGGGTTACATGCGAGCCAGCACTCCCAGTTCATTGCGTGCTAGGAGAAAAAGAACTCCTTCTGCACATCTTTTTTGTCCAGGACCTATTTTAAAGAGAGAGGGATTGTCTAATCAAAGTATATCTAATTTCTATAAAAATAAAGCAGAAGCTCTACCAGGGCTTAGGGATATGTACAGGTTAAGCAGCAAATCTACAGTATATGAAAATCTGAGTATCTAAAAAAAGCCGTGTGTGTAAGACACTGAAAAGTCTTCTTACTTGTCACCTGTAAATATTTTTTATTATGTTTATCCTAGTTCATCTGCGTTTTTATTTTCCTTTGAGACATTTACTGACCTTTACTGCTAAATAACCTTAAAACATGTACTGTCAGTTCCTCAGGGGGATCCGTGAACTCATTGTTTTACAAGACAAATTTTCTGACATCAGTCTGTTTTTTTTTTCTTAAGGGCTTAACTTTCTAATACCATACACCTGGGGAATAGAATGCTGTCTTGAAGTCATTATTTTATCCTAATGTTATAGTTCTGAGTATATCCAACACAAAACCTGCTTTGAAACATTGAATTTTATAAAAAGTTTTAGGTATGTTTTATGCCTTACATGTCAGAAATAGAAAAAAGTACTGTAGCTAATATATGGTTCTGAACTGGAGTAAATGTAGGAGATAAATGGTCATTTATATAACAAATTATCATAAAACTGATATCACAAAATGATATTGTGATATCAAAAAAATATCACAAATATCCATGGGTGGCATGTGCAATACATTTTTTCTTGGGTAATATATTACATTTTGACAAACTTTACCTGGCCCTAGAAAACTTTACTTTTATTGATGTTTCCATTCTCCATGCTTTAGACACAGCAGTTGTATCCAGGTCAACTCATCAATATTTTTTTGAAGACAGTGTGTTTTGCTCATGGCTCTTCTATGAATCAGAATAAAACAACCTTATGAGGGACACCAACAAGGTTTACTTTTTTCAATTTGAAACATTTGAAGCAATGTGTGTGGGTGCTCTGCATGGCTTTTATTCAAAAACATTATTAAAGTCTGAAAATACTTAAAGATTTTGTTTTTGTCAAATGACAAAGACACCCCCACAGAGAAAATGGCAGTTAAATTCGCCCTCACCTAAACCTGCCTCAAAATTGAAGTATTGTGATGAAGATTATCCCACCCCATGGTGCCTTGATCCCTTGTTACTGCCATCCAATAACTAAGGAGTCACGATGTGTCCAGACGTGACACCTACACAATCAGGCAACCCAGAGAGATGGGCAGGATTTTCAAAGCTCACTGCTGTGCGTGCAATTCGCATTGGGGAATAAAGGACATGAGTGCTGAGCTTACAATGACTGCTTGGGTGTCATAAGTATATCAGACTAAAGTGTGACCACTCGTCGCGTTGTGACAAAACATTCATCCGTCCATTTTCTAAACTGTTCTATCCAGTAATGGGTCGCGTGGGAGCCAGAGCCAATCCCCGTAAGCATTGAGTGCAAAGCAGGGTACCCTGCACAATGCCAGTCCATTGCACCACACACACACACACACATACTGTACAAACACAGAAACACACTCACACCAGGGCCAATTTTACAGAAGCCAATTTAACCTTCCAGCATGTCTTTGGACTGTGAAACTGGAAACTGGAGCACCAGAAGGAAACCCACATGAACATGGGGAGAACTCCACAAAGACAGCATCCCAGGAATCGAATCCAGGAGCCCAGTGCAGAGAGGCAGTAGTGCTTACCACTGCGCCACCGTCCTGCTACGTGATAAAATATCATCCAGCTGGAGTTTCACATATGGGGACCAGGATACTTAAATACTTGGATCCTTTTGAAGAGATTCCCAATTACCATGGAAAAAGTGGCCAAAAGCCCTGAGTGTACAAAACCTCCAAGCCAAAGTGAAACACTATTCATAAATTAATGTGGAGTCCAAAATAAACTTGCTGTGGCATAGCTATTTCCATATTAATTAACGCCAAATATGACTGATTACTATGGCCTCTAAGGTCTAATTTGCCACAAAAATTCCCTTGAAAGTTACTTGCTGTTGTATTTCTGCAGTACCAGATGGTAACTTTTACTCACGCACATCTACCTTGCACTGAAAATATTGTAACATCAGCCTTCCTGGGTGAAAAAAAAAAACGCTAGCTGAAAATTTAGCTACAAACCTTGTAGAACAGTTAGTTTCATAGCACAAAGGGAGGCAAATGTGGAACATTCCAAACAGGAAGCAGCAACTAAATATTCATACATACATTAAATTTTTATTATCAAATTCCATAAATCTGATGAAAAAAAGTTTGCCTTTTCTTGCAGTCAATTACATAGCTCTTATTTTAAGAATAATTTATCAGCTGCTTTTCTAGCCTGAAGCTGCATTTCCATCTTCGGAGATAAATTAGTGTCTCCTCAGTGTCTGAAATGTGGGGATGTTTACCTGCTTCATCACGGCTACTTTTATCCACAAATTAGTTTACCAGCAGGACGCCGAAGTGAAGGAGTGGGTTTCACGTAGACATATACAGTACAGACACATACTTAATGGTCAGTTTCCTGATCCTGTTATTTCAGGTGTAAATCGCAAGATATTCTTGACCTTTAATTTTACTTTCCAAGTGAGCTCTTTTTCAATTTGTATTTTTCAATATAATGGATGTGGACCACTGGGAATGAGGGGGGTCAAGCCCTTTGTAAATTGTCTTAATACCTGGACTCATTGATTTCTGCAATGTCACCTTTTGTCTATTTCTTCAAACGATTTCAAACTCATACACTTGGTTAAAGGCATATAAAGTACATATATTCTACTATACTGTACATACAGTGTACAGATGCAGCCATTCAAAATGCGCGGGCGATACCGCATTATTTTCCGGTACGCTGTACGCAGTCTACCGCAAGCTACCGGTAAATACCGCGAGTTACCGGTAAATACCGCTAGCAAAATAATAGTATCCGGAATTTCCGCAAGGTGGAGCTAATAAAGCTCAACCTCTCATGTTTGAGCTGTAGCCATCAAAGTCTTTAACGAAGATATTAATAATAGTATTAATAATAAATGACCTTGGACAAGCTGTAAACTCAAAGTATTGCCCTGGTCCACATTCTTTTTTTCATTGACCGTCTTTGTAAAAGTAACGCCACAGCATTTCGCAATCACGCATTTTTTTCCAATCATGCAAAGTACAGTGATTCACCATGCCTTTCACATGCTCATAAAAGAGATTGATTTAGGGACATAAACATATTACCGTATGCAAACTGTACTGTATACAGTATGTATATGTATATTTAATGTCTTAACTGTGCCCGTTTAAGTATTGAATATTCATATCTAATTTTACCACTGAAGGGAAATCTTAGTAGCTGAGCATAAAAACAATAGGAGCATACTGCAACGCGTGTGAAGGCCATAAACGATATTAATTTTGGAACATAAACATACAGTATATGGCTGGTCTCGGTACTTTAAAGAAAACATACACGAAACATGGTTTCATTATGACCAGAATCTTGAGATATTTTTAACTTGATTTACAGTATTTGAGAGGTATGTCTTAACACCGATACTACAGTGCTTAAGTACTACTCACGTATATGTTTCTAGGTTTATATTATGCATTTCATACGGTCAAATTACTTTTGAGCAACTAATAAGAAGCGCGAAACGGTATGCGTTTTACTTTCGTTTCGTGCTGGGACCCGTGGATTGATTAGAGATATCAAGTACATACAAGTCATTTTTTAAATGTTGTAGTTCGTCTTGAAAAAATGTTACGAGTACATCATCTATCAACAATTACACAGGTTCTGTTTCCATATTGCGGATTTTGGTTACGTAATATTATTTTCTAGATTTCACGTTGTGAATATATGATTTGGGCAAACAGAGCCGCAAAGAAGTACATTATGGGTTGTTGTTTTTTTTTGCAGTTTTATCTAGAACAAGCGATGCTTAAACCTTTGTCTGATTCTTGTGAAACTATCCACACGACAGTTACAGTACCTAGGAGTTGACTTCAGTGATGTCACTGATGGGATGTTTCTAAAAATCCATCCTCTGTAAAACGTCTTCTCTAGTTGTCCTGCATATGTATTCGCTAATGAAGCTGTGTGTTCTGAGCCTGGATCTCTACATTTCTGTATGAACCACCTTAGAGGGCTAAAGACAGCTTGTGTTTAAATTGAGTGTAAGGCAATTTATGCTTCTAAAGTCATGGTCAGCATTTTTGTACTGTGCTGTAAACTTGTTCTGTGCCTAGTCACATTATTTTATAGCGTTTTCATAGCGTTATCAAATCTGGTGGCGCTGTGTTAGTTTCCTGACTCCCATGTCACATGGTCTGTGATTGTAACCTGTAATACCGGTTTAATTCGTCACAGCCAGCACTCCGGTTGTAAAGTAGAAGCAGGCGAGATTTCCAGCGAAAAACACCTCCCCCTTCTTCAGGTGTGAGGGTCTTCTGCTCAGAATGAAACGCTAAAATGTAATGTAGGCTCTGAATGGGTTCTGACTTGCTTTAACAAAATATGTTTACAAATCCTTTCACCTGGCATTTTCGTAGTTAGAAATTATGGAACGCTCTGTTAAAAGCAAGGGAGTTTTTATGTCCGTTGCAGTTCTTTTGCAACATGAATATAATTATATCGTTATTAATTTCTTGAGATACGCGATTCCATATTATATTCCCTTTTAATCAAATTCTAAAAGTATGCTTGTTGACTCCGGTATCGCGTTAGTTAAAGACTTCGATGCTTAAAATGTTTAGGAGAAATGGAATACTGGTGTGTATGTTTTCTTTAAAGTACCGAGACCAGCCATATACTGTATGTTTAAGTTCCAAAATTAATATCGTTTATGGACTTCACACGCGTTGCAGTATGCTCCTATTCTTTTTATGCTCAGGCACTAAGTAAAAGGAGATGCTTCATATTGCTTGACTAATTTTAAAAACTAAGTTAGAAATGCAGACGCTCCCTCGGTGCGCTGCTCTGGTGCGCCGGCTCTTACACAGTGCCTGTCTGCCGTAAGCGTTACAATATACATACCCAACACTGCTTGTACCCATCTGTCATGCAAATAAAACACCTTGAATTGAATTGAATTGAGGGGAGAGGGGGGAATACTAAAGGCAATACTGGCTCAATACCCTCGATGGGCTTTGACGTGCTAATGCGTTGGTTTAACAGTCCGGGTGTGGCAGGCTTCCAATGTCAACTCGACTCGATTGGAAGACAATGAACGTATTTTGTGATATTTAGAAATATAAATTTGTTTGGTGCGAGTGAGGTTTTATTTAATCTCTGACCAAGGGAAACGTTTCATTTTTTCAAAGAAATGTTTGTTAAAAAATAAAGTCATAGTTCTATGGGATTCAATCACAGACCATGTGACAAGGGAGTCAGGAAACTACTCTAACACACAGCGCCACCGGATTTAATAACGCAATAAAAACGCTATAAAATAATGTGACTAGGCACAGAAAAAGTTTACAGCACAGTACAATAATAAATGCTGACCATGACTTTAGAAGCATAAATTACCTTACACTCAATTTAAACACAAGCTGTCTTTCTGTATGAACCTCTAAGCTGGTTCATACAGAAAATGTAGAAATGCATTAGCCTGATTATGATTAAAAAACACATAATTAAACACGCGTTTGCGATTTAAATCAGAACACGATTTAAATCAATATAAATGTTTATATTGTAACGCATACTGTCCAGCCTCCATTTCTCTATAAAAATTTACTCTGTTGCACACACACACACAATAGAAGGAGGAACCGCTGTCAGAAGGGAAGATATGTTCAAAATATCGCAAATATCGTTCATGTTGCGATATTTTGAAATATAAAAGTCAATTTATTGTCCATAATATCGCTATTCTATTTTTTCGAAGAAATGTTTGTTAAAAGAAAAGTCCGGCACCAGCTGGATTCGATCACACAACCTCCCAGTTGCTAGTCACGCACCTAGACCAGTCGGCTAGAAGACAGCTCGCATGAACAGGCAGGCGAAAAAGCCCTACACAGCCCTGTCGCAGTACACGAATACCGTTATTAAATTCTTTAGATACGCGATTCCATATTATATTCCCTTTTAATCAAATTCTAAAAGTATGCTTGTTGACTCCGGTATCATGTTAGTTAAAGACTTCAAAGCTTAAAATGTTTAGGGAGAAATGGAATACTGGTGTGTATTTTTTTCTTTAAAGTACCAAGACCAGCTACAGTATATACTGTATGTTTATGTTCCAAAATTAATATCGTTTATGGCCTTCACACGCGTTACAGTATGCTCCTATTCTTTTTATGCTCAGCTACTAAGATTTCCCTTCAGTGGTAAAATTCAATATCTGCAACGGGCACAGCAAAGACGTTTTTACTGTAAGTCTTTCTACGACAGACCAACGGACCACGAGTGCCCCTGTCGGTCAACCAATCACGTACTGCGGTGCCACGCGTCATCTTGCGTCATACTGAGCGACGTCACCTGCGGTACGTGTCTGTGACGCGCACTTTGAATGGCTGCATCTGTATATACTAATACGAAATCATGTGTTAATATTTTCTTCTTATACAGTATTCCTCCAATTACTGCCTGGGGAAGAATGAGGACTCTTATCTTCTAAACGGACACTTTTCAGAGCCAGTCCCTGGTTTTCACACTGTGGGCCTGAGAGGAGTGTCAGCTTGGCATGGCTTTCGCTGATAGTACTTCAAGATAACAGACACTAGCTACAGCGGTCACTCTGCTGCATTGCCAAGCAACGATGCGTTAGCAGACTCCAGCTGCCCAGTCCTGGTGGTGATCGACCAGTTGTGCCAAAACCTGATCACCGTATTAGTAATTTACGTAGCCTTGACATACTGTAGAATGGTAAACATCTGAGCCACTTGGTAACCTCTAGTTTAAAAGTCTCACATTCATAATTACATAAGGGCAGAATGTTCTTTCCATAGGTACATCAAGGTACAAAACGCCATTGATCAGTACTCCATCCATTATCATTAGATGGATTATACCTGTTAAGGGTTACTACAACCTGCAGGCCAACTAAGATGTAGAGTTCAGCACCTGTGACTAGTGGTAAACACCTTGGTGAAGATGTTAGTCCATGGCAGAGTGCACACACGTACACAGACATAATATAGCATCACCTGACCTAATACTTAAGGCAAAAACACACATGCAAAAACAGTGAGAAATGCCACCACAGGTAGTGCCCCAGTAGGGAAGGGAACCTAGGAAAAAAGGATCTAGGACCTGTGAGGTAGTGGTGCTAATCACAATGCCACTCTGCAGCCCTGGATCAGTACTAACTCTTTTACAACATCAGAAGAAATAATAGGTGTATCTTAATTAAAACTCGGGCACCAATTTCATTCTTGATTTATATTAATGAAACAAAATCAGTCTCTCACAGAGTGGATAAAAACACATTGTTTTTTATATAATCCATTCTTTTGTGATTTATCTCAGATTACAGGAAGTCATGCCTGCAAAGAATACACTTCACAGAGGGATACGTGATTAAAATGACAGATCTCAGGACTAAATACAAAAATAAGCCCTTCTTCTTACATTTAAATAAATGATAATCCTTTATATTAATCTGAAAGTGTCAAAGTACATTAAAACACCACCTTGTTTGAGTGGTAAACGCCTTATACTGTGTGCTTCCTACTCCTGTGTTCTTGATAAAAAGAGAGAGCAAAACAATCAACACTGTTGTTTTTTTACCTTTGTTACAGTTTGTTTTTTAAATATAATCAAGACTAAATAAGAGGAGTCAAACATAAGTGGAATAACAGGAAATTCTCTTCAGATTGATGGACCACAAAATAATTTCATTATTATTTTCTTTTCACTACTACTTTTGGACACATGACACAGTGAATTGTAAGGATAATGCTGCATGCCCTTTAATTTCAACTTGATTTGTATTCAGCAGCACAACCCCTGTCCCCTGTTCTCCAAGTCTCAACGAAAAGAGTGAACCAAATGTAAATGTTTTTCTAAAAAAAAAGTATAAGTTCACTCTTAGTAGAGGCATAATAGAAATAACTCAAAGATATAATTAAAAAATGCTGTGCCTCTAAGCCTTAAAAATTGATAGTTTCTTTGTGCCACATTCTTTACAGCGCTTCACTAGGAAGGAGAGCACATACATAATTTGCTTTCCTTCCATCCCTTGTGGACAAAGCTCCATTGTCAGTTTACCTTGCCCCAGGTAATTCAAGGAAAGGCTATTGGCGTTCTTTCCGCAAAGACATGTGGGTCTGTTTATCTCCTAATTGATTCTCAGAGGAAGCCCAAGATTGACAGTGTCAGTCTTACATTGCCAAAAAAACCTGTTTCATAAGCAAACCATGCATCACACATTAATAATACATAATAGGACTCATTCTTAATAAGCACTCGCCTGCCACAAAATTAATACTAAGGGCAGTCAGATATGTCAAGGAGGATTTCTTATCCTAATGATAATTTGAACAATCTTTAGCATTCTGACTATTAACACGGAGTGATAAAGTTCTTCCCTACAGTGACACAAATGAGGTAGCTGCTGAAGTGAACTGGTCTGCTTTGAAGCTTTTTGAGAAAATGGAGGGGCAGCAGAGGAAGGCAGGCATCTGGGGTCAGTACAGAGGGTGCTTTCAGGAGGGGGACATCCAAAGTGCAGGGAAGAAGAAGAAACTCGGAGGAAAAAAGGTTACGCTCATCACCTTCTTTTTTCGAGGCACTGCTACCGATTATCAGTTCAGCTCACCCCTCCACCCTCTCACATTGTTATTTTTTTCTATCTTATGTAGAATTCTCAATATGGCTCTGAGTGCCTTTCAGTGGTCTTCAGAAAACGTTGTCAGATTTAGAATTGCAAATATCTCATTCCAGACTAATGTCAAAAGGACTCGTTTTGACAGGAAAGCAAAAATGTGAAATGTTCGCTCGGATTTTGTGTAATGAATATATTTTACCTCAAGCATTTTTTTACTCCTGCAAAGATCTACTTTTATCATAATACTGCATACCAAAAAACCTAACCAAATCTGGATTATTGTACTGGCAAACTAAGTAAAAAATTAAAAAGATTATGATGGCCTTTTATGTGTCACAAAGAATTATTGGCTACAAATAATTCAAGGTCAGTAGGACTGCATTCTGCCTTGAATGAAAAGGAACCATTTTAGTTAAAATACCAGGACCAGTTATACGGTTCAAGGACTCTCCAAAATATAAACATATATCAATAAATGTTTATTAACGGAAGATCAAACTGACTGACACAACTATGACATAGTGTGCAGGTGATAAAAGTCACTGAAGTTCATTTTTTTCCTGTAAGAACAGTCACTTCCAGGATAGCTTTATGGTACATTTGTGCCTGAAATATTTAGATCATTACAGTTAAAAGACAATGGCGCTTTGGGAAAGAAACATTGAACACTACATTTAGTTCAAGTGATCTGTATATTCTGGCTTAATACACAGTGCTGGTATTTTGTTAAATGTATACGTCAGCAGGACAGTAGCTTTCTTGCTAATGTCCAAAGGAAATAATGTCTGGAGTCAAACATTTTAAGAATTGATGTAGCTGTAATTTCTTTTAATCATGCTTCGTCATCACTGAAGGAGACATAGCTTCATTCTGATCGATGTCTTAGTCTAAGTCACATGCTGATCACAACGTTTTGGGACCATGACTTAAGGCCTCTGATTATGTTACAATGATTGTGTTAAATCCCGTTGTTCTCACTTGTCAAGGCCCATTTATTTGATTCAGCTGGAGACTTTTGTCACATGCTGCTCTGAGACACGTGATACGGGATTTAGAAAAGATCATCAAGTGGGTCTTTGTTGAACTGCTTCTTAATGTCCCTTCTCAGGTTGTACCTCACTCTTCTTTTTCACCTCAGATATAGTGTTCACAGGAATGTAGGACAGGGTTTTGTCTGTACACAGAAAGCGATAGTGCCTGTTTAGGTGTTTGTTGTCAGTATTGACGATTCCATTACCCTCCTCATGGAGTCTCAGAAATGTTGGCTACCAGACTTATTTTAGCAGCCTTCTATGGATAAGGTTCCAAATAAGGGATAAAGAATAGTTAAGTCTATACTATAAAGAACATACAAACACACTATGCATGGTGTGTGTCAAAATGTTTACTTCTTACCAAGAACTTTCTTTGAGCATTAGTTACATATTCCTATCTGAGTATGTGAATTGATGGAAGAGTTTTAGAAATGACACTTTGTGACCATTGGAAATAACAGACACTCTCAAGGGGAAAAACATTTCTTGACTGCATTCTGTCTCATAAAGCTCAGTGGATTTCACACCAGGAAAGATGATTTACATATGCCTTTATCTTGCATAATGACATTTTCTGTGACCTGTGGCAGATTTTTTTTGTATTTCTCTCTACCTTGGTATACGAGGGTACACATATTCTTTGCCTTTTTAATAGACCTGCATACCACCATATGACTAACAGCTGGGCTTGGATGACTGCCCCAATCTTTCCCCAGAAAAGTATTTAGTGAATTTTCCGTTGAAACATTTCAAAATGTCATTCCCCAGAGCCCCTGATGGAAGAAAGAGTGCTCTCATACACAGTCGAAGCATATTCAAATAAGTTCACTAACCCACTTCCACAGGTCTCGCTGGAGAATAGCTCAGTTCCTGCTAAACACCAGAGAACAATTAGAGTGAGTGTCAGTGGAGAAACTCAGAGCTGTAATAAAGGGAACACCTGGCATTCTGCAATGCCCTCAATATAAATAAAGCCCTTACAGCAAGACAAGAACACATGCCCATTAGATACTACATTAGAACACGAGTCATAGCTCTTCAGGGTATAGACTTGAACTAAACATCACTTCATCTCAATCCCCTTTTTAATTTAATAACAGGTACAGATTTTTGTTTTGTCAGCAGATTTTCTGACATTATTGAAACAATAAGCATATGTCTAGCATGAACTTCTGGCTAGGTTTGGTTGAATATTATTTTGGAGAACAGGAAAAAAGTGTGCTGTTCTAGGCCGGTCGTTGAACTGATTTAAATTTAGCTTTATCCTCTGTAGACAGCTGAAGTAGCTACGACTGTTTCATTATTTCTGTAGTCTGAAACATTTAATGTTTTATGAAATACTAATATGGTAGGTTTCTGTACACAACACACATGCTGTATCTTAAATGCACCTTAACAATGAATGGACACAAACATACTGTACAGACACACTAGGTCGTGTCTTGATTTGAAAAATTTGACTCCATTTTGTTACATTGCCCAAGGGCATCATTGAAATCCTTCAAAGTTCTTTGAACCCCTTTCGTCCATCTGCTTTCGTTATTTATTTTGTGTGACTAATGGTTCTTCAGAAGCAAACCCAACCTATGATACAGTGTTTGTCAGTGACCAAGTCATTTCATCCTTGTTTTAGTGTCAGGACTTTATGCTTTATGGGTACAATATTTTAGAGATGGCAGAGGTAGCCAAGATCTTTCTTACATTACGTATTTCCACAATGTAAGCTTGTGTAGTGCCATTATACAATCAAATATTAAACACAGAGGCAAAGATCTCCCAGCTTTGTTATTGCCACAGCCTTTTTAACTAAGCTCATACCTGACTTCAAACAAGCACACAAACAAAAGCTTACATAATACCTGAAGAAATGTAGCCTTGTAAATCTTGTTTTGATATTGGAGGCTAGTCCCACAGCAGTTCAGATGTGGTGGAAAATGGGAAGCAATTTTCCCCGACTGTAAATAAACCACTTCCAATCTCTTGTGCTGCATAACCAGCAGCTTTACAGCTAAACAAACAAAACCCTCCAGAGCATAAGAAAGGTTACAAACAAGAGGAAGAATTTCAACCCATTGTGCTTGTTTGGTTGCTAGTCGCTTAATGATCCTAGGATCTCATTCAGGTGTTTCTTGAAGGAGCCAAGGGAATCTTCTTCAACTGTATGGCTTGATAGATGGTTTCAGACACCCACAACCTTTCATGTTTCCATACATAAATACATTCTGCCTAACTTCCATTTGTACCCTTGAGTACTTGCCTCACTGCCTTAGGTTCAATTTGTCAGTACCTTTTGGGACTGAGGAGAATCAGTTCCTTTAACAGTTCCTTTATCAGTTCCTTTGAGAAAGACATACCTTTACTGTACATGCTTCACTCTTTGAGCTCTATCCAGGTAGGTTATTCAACAATATGCTACATAAGGTATAACGAACATTTGTTATAAACTTAGTAATACAATATAAATTATTGCATGTACAGACACAAACACTGTAAACAAAAATACATGCACTTTTACTATATTTCTGAATATATTCTAATTGTCTACAGCTCCTCCTCTTGGTATTTGGCATGTGTGACAGAGGAGCCTGTCACGAGGTACAGATAGTACGGAAAATACAACATTCACACACCTTCCATTGAGCGGTTGCTAGATAAGTTCCTGAGGGTGCACACTCAGGACTTGACTAGTAACTGCTATAACTTAATTTCATATACATTCACGTACGTAAACATACCTAAATTGATATACAGTCATATACTTAAACTCAGGTATAAGTGAGTACTGTGGTGTGAATGGAGAGCGCTCTCAAAATTGATGTTACTCACTGTTTGTTTGGTGTCGGTACTTCCGGGGTGGGTCAGCCTATGTTGGCCTCAGAAGGCCAAACCTAACCCCAGTTCTCAAGGGTTATTTAAGGAAATGGGAAAAACCACTTTGAATTAGAAAAATGGTTTGTTCCAGAGGGGGAGGGGCTTACAAGCTATTTTAGCTGGCTCCTCAGCCTAAGATGTTATTGGTTGTTGGTGTTTAGGTAGTGTCATATGAACAGAAAGAGAGTGTGAGAGAGTGTGAGAGAGTGTGAGAGAGTGTGAGAGAGTGTGAGAGAGTGTGAGAGCACTTGTTTTGCTTGGGTGCTTTTGCAACGGAGCCAGTCTGAGATAAAACGGACCTACTTTGGCCTTGCTCAGACCATTGTGTGACAGGATGTTTTCACGGATCTGTGATTTATCTGCTCTCACCTTTTACCAAATACCACAAAACCCAATCATTAAAGTTTTAACAATTATAATTCTGTGTAATTCAGAATTAAACGCAGAACAAGCACTTGCATGAAACTGATATTTCTTTCTGAAGCCAAGAACACATTTTTAGACTTCAAGGGCATTTCAGAATCACATGATTCACACATGCAAAATAGCAATTAATAAATGTTAAAAATCATGCATGCAGTAACACAATTTACCAAATATTTAGATGGAATTGTAAGACAATTGTACTGTATGCACAGATATCCTGTTCTTGTACAATATATGCAAGAGAAATCTGGCAGTTGTTCTTCCTTTTACAATGCCATGGAAAATATATTATAATTAAAGTGATCATAAGAAAAATAGCAGGAGAAAAATGGCACCACATCTGTTTTGATCCTTCTGGGATTCGGCACTGATTCTAAAACTTTTCTTGGTATGTCTGGCACAGCCAGTCTCTCTTGACCTGACACATTTAGTGTTTGAGTGACCCCTGAATCACAGTCCTTACCATTTTACTGGTTTTGTTTTGCCTTAAGCTCTCAAGGGCTTAGTTGTGCTTAGGCAAGAAAGCAAATTAGTAGTTTGCAATCTCAAGATGCTAATTCTGTCATTCCGAGGGGGTGAAGCTGCATGGTAGAACTATCTTTTTCACACCAGTTCCCTGCAATGTGAAGTCATTAACTTGACAGCTTGAAAAATGAATATGATAAACTGCCTCACTTTACTCACAAAAAAAACGTACTTGGATTTCTTCAAAGTTTGAGCAAAATTCTTTGCAAACTCTTTATTAGTAGGTTCAGCTGTATATTATATTTTTGTAGATTTTTTAGATTTATTTAAACATGATTTTGCGGTGCAAAAATACCATGACCCCTTGTATCTTCCTGGCAGCTATACAATAAAAAGCATAAACTATAATTATGGGCTTAGAAATATTACTGCCACCCAGGAACTGCGCATATTCATGAATTTATGTTAATACACAGTTTTCTAACATCTGTACTTTATATACTGTATTTTTACTACAATTTATAGATTTTACATGTAGTATCGCATGTATAACCTACTGCACATTAATTGAATTGTAGAGTGTAAGCCCATCTTAACAATCAACATAAGCAAAGTCAAGTAACACCCTCATCTTTAGTTACTTTATTACGTTTAGTTGAACTTTATAGTCCCCAAAAGAAAATAGTTAAGTAGAAAATCAAAGATACCACTGTACTATTTTTGTCAATCAATTATAATATTTTATTTTTGTACCATTCTCATTTCACATATGCAGTATTTTCATGTAAAGTGCATTCAGATCCTCAGGATGAAATAAAAGCTTTGGGCTCTAAAGAGATAGGAAGGCGTTCAGCCTTTTTCTGGTACTACACACTGAGAAACATTTATGCAATTCAGTTTTTAACTCTTCCCCAGTGTAACTGCAGAAAGTCATTCAGTACAGATAGAATGTTTGCATAATTATTATTTTCCATCTATCATGGATGCATGCCAGTGTATCTCCCACAGGTTTTAAACTCTGCTCTTATTCTGGTCACTCTTGAGCAAATCCCGGTAGCACGGTACATAGCTTATCATGCCTTCGAGAAAAAAAAAATGAAAAAGAAATATTCCTTCACTCTCCCTTTCAGGAGTCTTATCAATTCAGTGAGGATAAATATGCAGAGTCAGGTATTATATTTTAAAAAGAGCACTTTAATTTTCTTTTCTTAGTGTACACTGAGCTGACTAAAATATGAAGGCTTTCTTGTTTTCGTTTGGCATACTTTCTTTCATTTTTCTCATCAGCTTTTTACTGTTTTACTCTTCCTAGATGAAAAATTGGTTTCAGCTTTGCTTATTTTCAAGGAGGATTTTTTTTTAAAAAGCAAAAAATAGATTCAGGCTTTAAACTTTAAAATATCAAAAGCAAAATGTGCTTGATTAAATCGCCACCTCCCACCCTTTAAACTGTAAACTACAAAACCAAAATTCAATGCCAAAAATATTGGTTCACCATATGTTTCGTAACTAGATTACATCTCTTTATTGGTTTATAAAAAATGACCTTTTAATACAGTGTTTAGACAGCATATTTGTAAGGACACCTTTGGTTCTTTGTTTGCATTTTACATGGCTGTGTTTTATATAAGATATTTTCTCTTGGTGGTTTTAGTTATGAGGTTGGGATGGGTACACCAGGTGTTCCACAAGGCTCAGTAGTGAGACTTTGGCTGCTTATGTGACCATTGCAGTTCCGCGTGGTCTTGTGCCCTCCGCCACCCGTTCCGTCCAGCAGCACCTGGGGCGCGAACCCGGGTCTCCGGCATAACACAATAGGGAACCAGCCGCATGGGCTAAAGGAGACCTCCCTCAGCCCAGGCAGCCGAGGTCCCTGCTACGCGCAGTGAGGGTGATGACGTCACCGTATCTGAACTAGCTCTGCTACACCCACCCCTGCTGACTTCGCCTCGGCAAAGGACACTGCCGTCTGGGTCACGGCACCAGTGTGACCGTTGTGGTTCCGCGCGGTCTCATGCCCTCCGTCACCCCGTTACGTCCCGCAGCACCAAAGGGCGCAAACCTGGGTCTCCGGCATAACGCAACAGGGAACCAGCCGCATGAGCTAAAGGAGACCTCCCTCAGCCCAGGCAACCGAGGTCCCTGCTATGTGCAGTGAGGGCGATGACGTCACCGTATCCGAACTAGCTCCGCTACACTTAGTATTTATAAGTGTCCACTTGATCAAACAAGGTCAAATTCTATGGTCAAATACTAAAGTTAAATGGCCTAAATTATGCAGATGATGCTCAAATCTATGTCCAAATTGTATTTGAGGCAATGCTAGCCATTTCTGTACTCTATGAATTTCTGCATGACACAAATGGTTTACATCTTAATTATGCTAAGACTCAGGACATGTTATTGGGGTGCTTCTACCAATAAAGTAAAATCTCTGTTGTAATCTTGTCAGCTGATGGAACTATACTTTAGTTTTAATCCTTAATGATACATCTGAGGGTGCTTATTGATCCTGGATTAATTTTTGTATTTTATGTGCAGAAAATCATAAATATTCAACTTTTAAATCTTAGAAATTTTGCCAGGCTGGTCCTCCACTGTTCATGTCTTGTGAAAGAAAAATGAGTTAATCATTTTATCTTTTTAAGGATTCAAGGATTATTATAACATCCTAAATGCTAAAGTCTATAAAGCTATAAAGCGCAGCTGATTCCTGACTGCTAGGACACATGCAACTGATCGCACCACTCCTATAACGGAGTGCTTGCACTTGTTTCAAATTGATTTTGAAATCCTTCTGCTTATAATCAGGGCTCTACTTTGCTTACTTCCTCATTATCTAGCTGATATATTATCTCTGTATTCTTTATCACACAACCTTTGCTCAGCTAATACTGGTTTATTATGTGTTCCCACTGTTCACCTACTTTCTATGGATGTGAGGGCCATGTCTCTGCAACATGTCTCAATGCTCTAAACCAAACCCAAAAGAAAGGGTCAGTGTTGTCTGTATTATTTTTTATTTTGTCAAATGTACTTCTTTTATATTGGACAGCACTTAGAGATGAATACTTTTAAAGTTGCTATATGAAGTAGTCGCTGTATAAAAGCTTATGATATATTATTGTTTTCCAAAGGTCATGTAAAATCTTTTTTATGTTTTAAATCTACTTTTTAAATATAATAATAATTGTTGTTGAATCCTCCTGGCTTTAGAATTCGTTTTGCACTATTGTGATTTGAGATCTCATGAGGCATGCTCATAAGGCAGTTCCCATGATGTAAGAACTTCTAAGGGCTTATCAAAAACACTTGTAATGTTACAAAATTAAAATGGAAAATAAACTGTTAAAATTGACACCATACAGTTTTGTTTGGTGTTTTTTTAAAGGTAAACAGGTGTTAGCATGGTTGCAAATGAATAAATATGTGTCAAAATATCAATGCATTTACAGTATTACCTTTTATCTCTTACAGCAGTTATGCCACTTGATGTTTTGCTTGTAAAGTTGAACAGGACAAAAACCTTCTGTATTTTAATAAATATGTATTTTACATAGCTCAGATTAATTCAATTTACATCAAATCCTCAAATATAGGAGAAGAGAGTTCTGAGAAAATGGAAATAAGAAAGATTTAAAATGTGATAAGAAGATAGTACATTATTCTATTATTCTGTAATTAGTAATATAGTTGCACACAGGCATGTCATTTGAAAACAGAATACATTAGGTAGTTCTAATATGGAGCAGATCATAAAAGGCATTTGGTTAAATATAAAAGTGTTTTCTTTGAAAAAAACAGCAAGCTCTAGTTTCTGATATTTACATAGTGCAAATAATAACAATGCTAATGTCAATATAAATACAATAATGCAGAAATCTGATTACTTATTCTGTGTAGAGCGAGTTGAAAATTTAATTTGAAATTTGAAAACTTGCTCTGACTATAATGTATTATGAGCTGGAAGGCTGGATTTAATAAACCCAGAGAAACTTTTAAAATGCATATTGGAAAGATAAGGATGGGACTGTACCTTTTCTAAAGTAATTATGAGATTTTATTCATTTCCATCATTAGTCATACAGACAGGAGCTCCCCTCAGGCCTTGTTCACTAGTTTCCTGCTGTTCACCTATCTAAAAAAGAATGCAGATAATGAATGTTTACAACACACAGGTAATAGAGTAAATATTGGAGTCATCAATTATTAAGGACGAGGGACCAACAATCAAATCCCATGATTGTTGTTAGTTTTAGTACTGCACAAGTTCTGTCAGTCTTTCACTTGTACTGTGATTCAGTTCTTCCACCTAGGAAAAAAAACTTTAAAAAACATTCTGAACAGGACGGAGGACAGAATTTTTACAGTAGATATTTAAAACTTGTGTTTATCAAAACACTTAAATAATAACACTGTGGATCTTTAATGGTAAGGGAATTAAGAAAGTGCTTTTTTTTTTCTTTTTACAAAGACTTCATTTTTATTGAGCTCAAAGGATTTGAATTGCTGGCAATGGACTAGACCTAAATATTTATGGTTGGGATAGTCCCCACCCATCTCCTGTGCCACTTTACATCATTATCAGATATCAAGAGGTAATTTAAAATGAGTGAGTGGGATGAATGCTGGTGCACTTTAATGCATTCATTTTTTTAAAGATTTGACTTAATGAAGGGAAAGACAAAAAAACTGTGGGAAGTGCAACACACCTACAGTACTTTGTGTTCTAATGATATTGAATCCTCTTTAAACAGTGTACTATAAACTGTTGACAGTGGCTGCTCTTGCATTATATTATTAAAGAAGCCAAATTAGATTTGTAGAACACCATGGGTCAGTGAGGGAGTGAATTCTCAGTTTTATCTGAATCTCTCCTTTCCTTGACAAAACTGAGAAAGTTAGCCAGGGTATCTAAATACTTACTGTATATGGTTATACCAACACCTGCTGTGCACCCCTGTGTTTAAATAGTTAATATTATACAGCGAATACCACAGATTTAACACAAACTTGTAAAGAACACATTACACACATGAACAGTTTTGAAGTATGAAGTGCAGGGAGTTAAACACAACAGCATACTTTCATGTCTATATCTTAAAAACCCTGAAAAAATGCAAGAACAAATAATGATGAATCAGAAAGCGTAGGTCTACGCAAAAAAAAAAAACAGACTTCAAAAGGCTCAAACCTTGCTCTTTTGTGTTTGTTTCTAAGAAAACATAATACAACTATCCTGAAGCAAAATCTGAGTACTTGGGACTTGAAAGGCAAACTGCTAGTTCCACTAAAACAAAAAACAATCTTAGTCCTAGGTATAATGGGGTATATTCTTTTTGCCTGGCATTATTTGCATGGGGTATTCAAAAGTATCACATGGCAGTAAACCACTGCTATTATCAGTTCAAAGACACATGCTTTGTTTGCAGAATGCATTAATGTCTAGCTTAACTCTGTGTCACAACAAGAAAAGGACTGTAGTGCAACAGGGAAAAAGAGGTCTATTGTAAGTGACTAGAGCTTAGCATACAGATGTTGGCATAATAAAGTAAACAATGTTATTGTATTGTTACCTATACATGCACTTAATTCTAAACAAATAAAATCTACCATTTAAATATCTGAAACACAATACATTGATCCTCAATGTACTATGCTGAGCCAGGTGTTTAATATGAAAATCATGTGGGACATGGCATTAATTTCAATTTGAAAGAACATTAATAAAGAGTGAACAATTCCTCAGATATAACACAAAGAGAATTCAGTATTATGTGCATTCTGCTGAAGTATCGAAGGCAGGCAGCTTTCAGATTCTGATTCTTTTTTATTGGGGATTGCAGACATCCACTGCTGGATGACAAAGATCAACTTTTAAAGTCAAAACCCATTCATTTAATAAATGAGTCTTTACATAGCTAACACATTTTTGTTTTTGCATACATGTATTTGTATATATAGTGCATGCAACTCATTCACAGCCTAGACTGGACCTCTCTCAAGAGACTCCCAGCTATGAACCACACAGTGCCACAGACAGTGTTGATTTCCTGCTGAAATAAGATATTGACAGAGTCAATGCAGTGAACTTTTTTTAATCAACAGTGAAACATGAACCAGAAGAAACAAGTGGAAACCTCATATACTGTAAGTGCATTTAAAACTAAGAGCACAAGGTACTTTTTACACACCGGGTTGTGGGTGTCTGGAACAAGACACCTGGCAATGTCGCTGTAAAGATCTTTGCATCAATTACTGTAGCTACCAGCAATTAAATGGGATAGACGAGTCTAATGGCCTCCTCTTGTAACCATTCTTATATTCTTATCTAAGTCTGTCTCCTATCAGAAAAGACTTTAAAACAATTGAATTGTGGTACATTTTCTGAACAGTATATCTATGATATATGGTTACAAATGAGGGGAAGTATAGTACACAAAACATTAATTAAAAATTACATATTTAATCAAATTTCAGCCCTGAAACCAACATCAGTACAAGCAGTTTATAAAAGCTAAATAACACACCCCTGTTGGTCAGAGAATACTGAGCAAGGCCATATGTCTTCTTTAATGTTCCATGAACACTTAAGCTAAAAAGATGGTATATGTTTACACCAACTACATACAAATACACACAAGACAAAATACAAAAAATGATATTTACAATCTCACATTTAGCTTCTCACATCCCTACATCCCAGATGTATGTCATCTTACAGATGTTTTAAAATTCACTTTATACAATGGACAGATAGCCTTAATAACATGATAAACTACTGTAAGTTTAAATGTATATTTTAATGTAGTTGTAAAAAACTTTTTTTGGCTTTGGGTTCTACTCCAAACAAAGGTTTGTTCTAAACTTATGTCTCCAACTAATTTTAAAATTTTAAAACCCTCTCACCCCATGCTAGACCCCCATAACTAATTCTTTGTTAGGTGGTCTATTATACAGTACTAGTGCTAAATCTTTATGTACAGGTGACTTAATTTCCTCTTCTAATGTTCTAATGTCCAAGGAGTCTTGGACTTCTAGTCTAGAGTGGCTGTTGTCTTTCCTAGATGGTGACAGGAAATGTCACCTGTCCTTTATGGTTCTTCTCTCTGTGCCACTCTTTATTTTACAGAAACACAATTAGCAATCTCCTACTGAATTTGACCAGTTTTGTTAATTTTGCTAGTTTTGCATTTGTTAGTACAAAAGATTTTTTTTTGTTTTATAGAGAAGTACAGTATGTAGAGATGAACACAAAATGTTAATGATGAGGAACACCTGGCAATGCATGAATTAGATTTGCTAAATGTGATGGATTAGCAACTGCAAATTATATTGACTGCTCATGTATAGTTTATGTTGAATTATGATTTTTGAAGCTTCTGATTAATATGAAATAAAGATTGCTAAATGACCAGTGTGGTTTCTTCTCATCAGAAACTAGGCTGTATTAATAACAATTTTGTTATAATGGTAAGAAACAAAATTTGTTGTGGATGCTCATAATGTCTATATATATATATTGTAATTTCTTAATTGAGTCTAAGATGTTGGCTCAGCAGTGCATATATTTATAGCATGTGTATATTGTATGGAATGCAACATGTTACTTAAAGAGTTAAGATTTGGACATTAGCAAACATGTAATGGAACTTCCATTATAAAATAAAAACAGCAGATATACTGTACAGTATAATACTGAAATATAATGGAAATGTAATTTCCTCATTTTCAGCATGAAAACAAAACTAAAGGAAAGTACATCACTGTATATATGCAAAGACTTTCATAATGTCCACTCATCTTAGTGGCAACACAAGCTGTACAGTATATAAACCTTTTAGGTGTTAAGCCTCACCTGCCAAGAGAAAATGCCAGCTGCACAATAATACTCAGTGCCCTTCCAGGATTGAAACTTTCAGTCTCTCTTTAACAGTTTACCAGTTTAATTCTTAATTTGGCTGACAGTTCTGAAAAGTGTTTTGAAGGTACAGTCCAGCTGCCATGCCTCACAGATATTGTCTTCCAGCCAAGCAATCTATCTCAACTCAGGGTCCAGAGGGGTAATTTACTTCCTGCCTGTGACAAGACCAGAAATCAGAGATTGAGAAGGTGAGTGACAATGGGAGCCAGTTGGACTGAAGCTCTGATTGATCAAGCAGACTCCTCCATGCTCATTCCCTGACCATCCTGTCTGTTGGTATAACTCTGACAAAATGTCAGTGAAGCTTGCTGGACGGCATTTACACTTGATTACCACCTGACTCTTTTCCTGCAGCACTATAACAGTAGGAAAGAAACAGTATCCTTCTTGGCGAAATACCATCGGTATGCAGATCTTGATTTGCACTGGTAGTGTTTGGAATAAACTGAGGTAAGAGTATTAATATAATCTGGACTGGTTTTAATAAAAACAACTTTACCCGTCTTGTGTGAGCTATGTAGCTTAAGCCAAGACTAGGGAAATGGCAAGGAAAAGGCTTATTGGAAAAGAATAAAAGCTAAATTTATCAGACACATCTAAGTGCTGTTATGTATCCACTGTGGATTAATTTTTCCACTTGTTTACTATGCCCTGCAGCATGGGAAAGTTATGAACAGCAAATTGGTTGTGGAAGGGTGTTAACTATCAGTAAAAGCATAAAAATGTGGTGGAACTTGAGAAACATACTGTGCATGAACTCTTCCTGGTGTTTTGATTGCATGCCAGCAGACTACTGAAAAAGTTAAGGAGCTCTCCTATGAATTTAATGCATTTTTTGTGTTCCCATTCTGTTGTAAATTTGTGCAGAGGGCATTTTAACCGACGTGTAAATAGCAAGGGAGCAGCTGTTCTGCTGAATAATGCAATTTAAAAAAAGAGGTTGCAACACCTCGTTCAGTGATTTGTGTTTTGTGTAAGACATTAATGTTTAGCCCACTCTGAGAACCATTTGACCAAAGAACACTTCAACCCAAGTGATTCCAGTTGTCATTTGTTCATGACAGCCTCTGCCAAATGAGAAGTCTGCTTGTTCTTTTGCTTAAGAGAAAGTTTGCCACAGAGACTGATATTAAACTCAAGTAAGTTTAAGTATATTCCCAGAGTGACTTAACCCCTCATTTATTATAAAAAAGGTGGAAGGGCAAATTTATTTTACGAGTTCTTCCAAGTTTAACTTAAACATGCTTACAAGCTCCAACTTGTAAAAATGTTTTGAATGTCCTCATCGGAGCAAGGTCAATTGTTCAGTCCCCTTTTAAAGTCTAAAAAAGAAGGAATGTTTTATTTGACACATACTGTAGTCAAACGACACTGAAAATTAAAATAAAACACCACATTTTAAAAAGATTTTGCACTTTTTTCTCACTTACTTGCCTTCTCACAATTTAGGCTTAAATATAAAAAAAAACTTATTTCAAGTAAAGTTTGGTTACTTTGCTCTAATTCTCAAATCATCTGAACTGACAGATGGGTAAGTGACACCACCAGGAGAGGCAACATCAGGAATATATCGCAGCCTCATGGGTACCATCACATCTAATAAGTTTATCATTAATTGCACCCTTTGGGGACATTTGATCTTGAATTAATTAGTCAGCATCAGAATAGCTTTAGCACCAGTTCCTACAGCAACAACTATACAAGGGCAATGAAAATTGTAATATATTGGTCTTCTTTCTATGACTGTGGGCTACACTGTGCTGTATATACATTCATGTTCACCTTTTCTACAGCCTATATATTCTTTAAGGTTTTGGCTTAAAAAATAATTGTAATAAATGATACGGCTGCCCAATATGTCCTGTAATATTGTCTTTTTACCGTAGTAAATGTTCTTTTGCATTACCATTTCAAAACACCCTGCAGTAACAACAGATAAGAATGCTCATTTCCTCACTTAATAAAGTCATTTTTTTCATGAGGACATTTATTGAACATACAGTTTTCAATTTCTGGAGCGATGCATGACATATAGCTTTTTAAATTATATCTCATTAAAGTAGGAATTAATAACAAACCAAAAGTTTGAAGCCCTAAACACTGTTTCAACATCCATCTGGCAGATTTTGGAATTCTATAAAGCTTATGGAAATGGAGTTGGAAAAATCAGTGAAGGCCGCATAAGGTATTTAGCGTTTCCTGTGGTGTACCAAAGTATACTTTAACTAATTCAATTATGTACAAAAAAAATAGGCGCGGACCAACTGTGACTAATCTCTTCTTTGCTCTTCATAAGGACCAGGAATTAAAAACCAATGATACTACTAAGAACACCAAGAAACTGTACAAGAATATAATGCCAAATCTGCAATGTAATAAAATATGTGCTTGGATGAGCTACAGACAGATGCCACATTGTGTTGCCAGACTCCTTTTTTTAAAATAACTAGTCCATGAGTTTTGCAGTGTTGTAGTACTAAGTGTTAGCAGACTGTCAAGGAACTGAATCCCAAAAACCAGGACTTGAAGCCTTCCTTTTAAGAAAACACAAACTCCTTATTCACACTGTTGATTAATGTTTGGTGTGATTTTAAAATTGCACAGACTCAGTTCTAACAAGTTGTAATTTCATTCCAAACACCACTTTACATCTTGTTACTTTGATCTTTTTTTACGGGTACTGTATTTTAGGGACAGAGAATCACTGACCACAGAAGGGAAAGAGGAAGACAGACAGATTAAAGGAGCCTTCAGAAAGGTTAGCAAATAATTGGTAAAGAAATAAGACAACTTCTCAGCTATATTTTTCAGTGTAATCATCTCTATGTACTTAGCCCATTTGTCCTTCAAACAAGCAATTCCTTCGTAACAGATGTCCTCTGATGCTCCTTTAACCACTTGTCAACAAGGGACTTCAGGAAATCAGCACTGGTTTCATTTTGGGACAAGCAGTCATCACCTGAGGTTAAGTCTGGGCTATAGGGCAGAATGACTCAACTGTTCAAATCCACAGTGGCAAACAGTGGTCTGTGTGCTCCTGGACTTATCAACAGGCAATCAACTTTGATCTATTCTCTGCAGTCAATTCTCAGGGGCAGCTCCCCCACGGATTCCATTTCCCTGGATTTGGTTTGCAGTGCATCCTTCCATATACAAAAATGTGTGTTAATCAGCCATGATTCTGTAAAGAACACAAAGCCATCAAGCACTGAAATAAGAACATGGAATTAGGCGTTAACTATAAGTACTGTATATGTCAGAATAATGCATATGAACCTAAGCATTGTCTAAAATCCTATGCTTTTTGGATATATAGAATGCAGGTTTTTCATGCTTTAGGAATTCCAAAAAGCTTGTAATACTGTAATATGCTTTTCATACATTTGGAGTACACAACGGAAAAACTATCCACCTCAGGGTCTGCACACAGGCAAAGTTTGACTCTGAAAATCTTGCAAGATCATGTCAATGGAATCATTCTGAAATGGGAAGAGGGACCTAAGAAGATAATGTGGCTTCATGGAAAATGAAAGGTTTTCCCTGGCATGCAGTCTTTTGAGTGAAAACACCAGGCTGGTTTCCCTTTCTTTTAGAAGAACATACCATGGGATTTTTTAATATCCACAGCATTTGCAAAGTCTAATGTATTTAATACTGTTTAATATAAAACCGATGGTTTAAAATAAAAAAATGCCTGAACACAACCGGGCAAACAGCCATCTCAGTTTTGTTTTTGAAAAGTTCAGAGAATTTCCGGAATCTTCCAATGTCTTTGCTGGAGAAACCACAGAATATTATAATTCAGAACAGTTAACTTTATCAAAACAAATTCCCAATGATTTTGTGACTAGAAAATAAGCAAAATAAACAATTCATGTTAATTGCTTAAATAGCATGTTCAAGCTGTTTTTGTCAGAATATGCTGCACATATTAAGGGGCATCATCAGTCATAACTCATTTCCAAAGCAGAAATGTAGTTTCTGGCAGATGGCTGATAATATGTTAGTTGACCTCATTCATTCTTGTACATATTGGACAATTTATTTTCTTTTATTGATGAACCATTTACTCAGTGTTAAAGACCACTAAACTCCTATTGTGTGACATTTTATTTACTGTATACAGGAAAGGGGAATTTATTAAAAAAATATTAATAAAAATATGTATAATTATTATAAGAATAAAACAAATAATCCTGGTTAATTCTTAAGTTTTATTACCCTAGGTCTAGAACTCAGCGTAATATCCTGCATCGATTCATGCTTTTTTGACAGAAAATCTCAATTTCCAAATGCATATAATAATTGTCTGATGATCTTAATCTGAAGTGAAATACATTCTTTAAAACATGTAGAACCACGGAAGGGTATAGGCTTCCTTTAGTCATTGTTAATGTAATTCTGGGTCAGAATTTCATATTTTTTTATTCATTCTTTTAAACTATCTGTTATTTATTATTGACAACGACATGATTGAACCCTGTGATTGATTTTTTTTTCATTTCTTAGTAACAAACATCCCATCTTTTTTGACTGTTGTAACAGAATGCACCATAAACTCACATTGTGATATTTTGATTGTACAGTAAGTCAAAATTTAAATTTGAAATTCTTTACCTGTGGCTTCTTCTGAAAAATATAAAGATTATTGGAACATATTAATGATAAAAAGAAGAACCTAAAGTTAATTAATTTGAACAACATTTAACTTTCTTTATAATACCTTTTTAAACTCATTCCAAATGCTCCATTAATGAAGAAATCATAAAGCAGAAATAATTCTGTGAGGATTATATAGTAACATACAGCAGGTAAACCATACAACTATATTTGTGTTTGTGTGTATGCACTTTGCTACAGAAAATATTCTGTGAAAGCAATCAACCCTTCCTTGATTACATTTATCAAATCAGTATGAAATAATACCCACAAATCTTCTTTTTCCCTTGAAATAGAACTGTATTTACTCAAACTTAGCCTGACCTTAACTGGTGCCAGCAATTGAGTAGCTCTGGCCTGTTCCCAAAACTCATTAATTAAAAGTGGTTATGAGCTATCTTTTTTCTTTACTCAAGAATTTATTAAATCTTGATGCTGATTCCCATTTTTCTTCCATTTAAGCTGAATGTATAATTATTGGAGTATTGGATATACAAGAATATAAACGACATCACTTATTTTAGAAAATGAAATATTTAGAATGCATACGTCACATTTTTGCTGTCCACAGGCATTATATACAAAAAATTATATATTCAAGATGCAATTGATCTTTTTGTCTGAGAAACTAAATTTGCTGTATCTTTTTCAAATTAAAATGATCCATTCATCTAGCCATCATCATAAGGCCAGTTGCTCTAGGGGAATGACATAACAAGCTGGAGCAAAACTGGAATCACCAGGCACAAGGCAGAGCCATACTGGGGATGGGATGCCAGTGGACCACAGGACACTCGCCGAAAGTATGAAGACTCAACCCAGCCAGCATGCCATATAACCTATTTAAGGTCTGAGGAAACTGAAGCCCCCAGAGAAAAACAACACAAACATACTGTAGATGATTCAAAGTTCAGAAAGTGGGGGCCCTAGACCAGACTGAACCCAAGAACTTCAGGAGAGGCAGGAGAGCTAACCGTTGCCCCATGGCAACACAAATACATTAAAACTTTTTTAAAAAAATTGTTGGAAAAAAGACACTTGTGGTAGGAATGCTAAGACTCACCTGAAAAAATCTTTGTGCTTATTGCAGACATTCAAAGGCAATCAACATCCCTGTTTCACGTGACTTTTTTGCTCTGTCCTTAATAAAAAAAAACAACTAAATCTTTTCCATTTAACATGTAATTTCACACATGCTGTTTGTTTCTTTTTAGGGTTTAATTGACTTTCTCCCAGGAATCTCTCAATTAAAAAAAAAGCATAAAGGCAGGGAAAAACGCGACAAAAGACTGGTCGTATGACCCAACACATTTGCAAGGCCTTTAACGCACCAGAGGGTTAAGACATCGTGACAGGCTCATAGTGAGAGTACTTCATAGGATAAGGATGTGGAATTATTCAATTTTTCTTCCCTGAGAGCCCATATTTTTTCTGTACTTTATTAAATACAGCTTCACCAGGTACTATACACAATGAAGAGAAACCCACCTAATACAGTATAACGCTATAATACGCTCACACCTGAAGAAGGCTCTATGGCCAAAACGTTGTGTTTTCTTTCTTCTTTTTTTCAGCATGGAATAAACCTATTACTTGTTCCTTTGCAGCCTACGCATGCTGACGCAGCTACCCATCTGATCTAATACAATATAATACACTTTGTCACAGTATGTCAGCTGGTCTTTGTCTGCTGTTCATCACCTTTTTCAACAATAATGCAAAAACCTAATCAAACAAGCCCAATTGACTCTGGGCTTTTGTCAAAACCCTTTACTTTGGCACAAGTCTGCAGTCACATACACAAAAAAACATTGAGGCCACCATTACACAAAAAGTTTTGGTACAATTGAATGTACCAATTGAATGTGTAGCATGTTTCAAGTTAACAGCATGGCTGCTCAGACAGCTTGTAATATTGGGGAGATATTAGTTTTCGCCTAAGGTCTTGTAATGCTGAGTACCATACTTGGAGGATTAATGTTGAGTTGTACATGAAAAAATTCATGATGAGAAATAAAATACCAGCCTTCTGTAAAACTTAAAATGGAATTTCTTCTTTATTTTCTGTAGTTTATCAATTTTAAAGTTTATAAAACACTAGAGACCACACAACAATGTCTTCAGAAGTGCTGAAGCACAGGGACTAACACAATATTGTGGAATGGTAATTTTCTCTGTGCAGAACACCTTGTAAGTGACCTTTGAGCCTTATGTCAATTGAAGTCAAATTCATTACAGCCCCAGAACATTAATTTCAATTGTTGTGTCCCATAGGTATCAGGTAATACATAGATTCAGGATGAAACATGTCAACACGAAACACTTGAATGTTCCCTGGTAGATTTTTAGGCTGTGTTTTGAGAAACTCATAGCACTTTCCTATATCTACCAGTCTTATTTGATAACCATTTAATATTATTTTACACCCTTAGTTTATCTTTATGAGTCCTTATTAACAATTCACATTAAGTCACTGAAAGGGCTCCTGTGGAAGTCTAAAGTCGTTAGCAAGCTTTTCAGAAGTCCACACAGTGCTAGCAGAATAACTGGAGAAATAAAAAGACAATTGCAGCAATCTCCCCAGCATCAAACACTCTCATGATCTCGATTAAATACTTTTTGGAATTGTTCCACCCAAAGTAAATACATCTAATGTATCTCCTAGGAGTTATTGCTGAGGGCTATGCTTGGGTGTTTTCTGTGGATGTCTTTGGTGTGCCACTGGGAACAGCATGTTATTTTACAGATAATTGCAACTGGCAGCTAGGGACCTCAGAACTGAAAGTACAGTAATGTGACCTGACTATGAAATAAACTCTTTTGAAGGGCATCTGTAAGATACATTAACATAAGCACAGACCATAGACACGGCATCTAGTAAGAGCTGTACTGCCTTTGAAAAAGACAAGGAAGATTTACAATAGGAGTTGGTGAAGGATGCAAGGTGCATAACATAGTGTTAATACAGGTGACCTCTGCTTAGTGGTTCATTGCTGCTAAAGGTCACAGGTTCAATTAAAAAATAACAGAACTTCACTGTAGTGAGGAAACATTAGGGGAAACCAGTATTTCCAAAAGGTTATTGTATTACAGGAAACCTAGTATAGTTTGATTATTTAATAGATTTACATGTCACAGTTTTCCTGCTCTCAGGATAAAATTCACAGGCCACATGTACAGTACCAGAAGCTATTTTCTTTTCCAGCAGCGCAAAAATTACTTTTTAATCAAGATTACTTGATTACATGTTACATGTTATTTATGTTATGTTATTACATGTTACTGTTATTGCTATTGTGTTACTGTCTATTGTCTTATCTTCTGTCCTATTTATATACTGCACCTGAGTGACTAATGAGAAACACTTTTCATTATACTATGCACCTGTGTAAGTTTAATGACAATAAAGTTGAATTGAATTGAAAAAAGATGAGCTTATTGCACACATAAATAAAGGCTTTGCTTTTGTCTTTTACGTTTACTTTGACTTATTGCTTGTCAACAAAATAAAACTTAATGTGTGCATTTAGATGCTTTCACATTAATAAGCACATCACAATAAATACATACTAAAGCACACATTTTCAGGTGATTTGTTAAAAATGTATTAAACATTTACTATAGCTTGCTAAATATAAATATAGTTATAACCAGAAGTATACCATCCAAAGTAATTGTTTATAAGCTGTATATGAAAATGCTGCATTTTTGTTTTTTTTAAAGGAAATTTGTGTCTTTAAGTTATTCCCTTGTTTCTTGTGCTGCTATCCCTAGTCTATTGGAAAAACATTTTTTTTCTGGTTTGATAGTCTTCGTTTTGCATTTAATATCAGATCAAATCAAGGCAACATGCATACCACTTGTCACAGCTGTGTTTTCAAATGACTTCTCATATTCCCAGAGAGGGGAAATTGCTCTTACATAACAGAGAGCAATTATTCCATGGATAAAAATAATATGCCTAACTATCTTTGCGAACCTCTCAGTGTAGGGAATTGTCACAATTTTCCTTCTTTCTTTTTTTTAAAGCACATCGTTAGGTTGTCACTCATTAGTACATTTACTAGTCTGTGGAAGATGGGAATGCATTCAGAGACAGCAGAGACACCACCCCACCAGGATATGATGGAAAAAAATGAGGTTTTATGGATTGTCAAAATGGATGAAATATTATCTTGTGCAGAAGATGGAGATGTACAGTAGTTTCAAAAACTAATGCAACTTCTGAGGAAGCCAGGAGACTGAGCTTACTGAAAGGAATAAGTATGACAGCATTTTTTTCAGAACAAATTTTGCTGTAAATTGGCTTATGTACAATCATTTTGTTATATTATTCATTCATTCTAAAATGCTCCAAAGGTGATCATGGATGTTTTGACGTTTTTGTAGATAGAATAGAGGTTCTCAACAATAGAAACATCATGTAATAGAGAAACAGAATAATAAACAGTTATTTTGTAGAAGGTATGTAAGAAATCATGAGAGAGGCAAAAAGGAAAATTGTGTTTGGCACACAAAACAAACATCACTTTTTTCAAAAACATGCATTTTTGAATACCATTGTATTGCTGTTAAGATCTCAAAAAGAATACTTCTTGCATTCAAACATTAATTTTCTAACCACTTTATCCAATACAGTGTCATAGGGGAGCCAGAGCCTATTCAGAATCACTCTAGATAGGATGCCAGTCCATCACAGGACACACACAGACACAGACATGCACACACTCACACCAGGGCCAATTTCCCCAGAAACCATAGCGTTTCAACATGAGGAGAATGTACAAAATGCAATCAGATAGCACCCCAGAAATTGAAACCATTTCCTCAGTGCTGAGAGACAGCATGGCTAACCACTACTCCATTGTGCCATGCACACTTGTAACATGTTAATCATTATTTGCAGTACCTCTTAATCTCACGATTTTAGTAGCATACTGTGACCTCTCTATCGGGCTCTGTCAACCTCTTCTCAGGCACACAGTGTTGCCTTGAGCTGCATCACTATTTCCTACTGCATGTTTTAAGGCTATCTGACTGAGGCTCAGAGTTAACATCATAAAATGGCAGAGAGATGGAGGGGATTCTGAAGATATTGCCTTTTCAGTGCAGTTCATGCTATTTCTCGATTAGGAATCTTAGGAAGGTTTGCATGGAAAACGGAAAGAAAGCAATGTTTTAATCATTTCTTCATGTCATTACAGTCACTCTATACATTGTATATTTGTACTAAATAGAAAAGGCTTTAAATAAAATCCTAAAATGACACCAAACAGAGTCAATATTTTACACACAAGAGCTCCTTCTTTTGGTATTGGTTGTATGTAAGGGATAACGTATTGCAAAGTAGATCTGTGTCCAAAACATTGGAGCTCTTCTCCAGGACTTCCTTAGACCTGTGTACTTGTTGACTTACATGTTGTTTAGGGCAACTCCATATGAGACAGCTCTTAAAAAAACACAAAAGGTACTGTATCAAAACATTTACAGGAGGCTGATTTTCTACTTCTTCCTTCCCACAGAGCTTGATTTTTGTTTTCAGACAGTGATCAGGAACTTAGTTGATACATGGATAAAAGAAAGAACAAAAGGAAACTAGTTTTAATAGAAATGGCCATAGACACGTACAGTACATCTAATAAAAAGCCTGAAAAATAAACCAAAACCCTCACACATTTGCAGTGCAAACTGTGACACACACACCCTACTAAAATATTAGAAAAAGAAACTACTTCCAGAGGAGTAAAATATTTCTCCAAAACACATGGAATGCCTCACGCATAGTATGTTGTGTGAATCCTGAGAACTCGGGCCTTCTCCTGAGTGTGCCCTGCAATTGGAAAGATGGCTTAGTGATCTTACTAAAGGCATGATTGTGAGTCATAACCGTTGTGCATCACTAAAGGCAGCTCCCGAGCTGGTTAGTGAGACAATTGGGACGACCTCAGGGGTTTTACAGCCAGTGGTCAGCAGAAAAAAAAAACATCAGCAGGAATTCAGGCTGAATCCAAGCAGAGCAGTGTTGACTGGTGCTGGCTGAATGATGCCAGAGATCTGTGAACATCGGGTAGATGCCATAACATCACCACTCAAAGCTGAGTAAGCTTTCTTAATGCTATGCTCTCATTTGGTAGAACAGTATATCAGACAATGAGCATAGAAACGGAAGGGCATATCTGGGAACCTTGCTAACCTTGGGGGCTGGTAGAAAGAAAACAAAATTGATACAAAGTAAAATGTAATACAAAAAGTTAGGATGGGTAGTCATATCTACCTGCTGCCTGAATAAACACTCCCCTACACTGAGAAAGCGAGTGCCACTTTCACTGTTCACCACCTTTTCCTCCTTCAAAATTCAGTTAATTGCTTGGCTTTTAAAAACATTTTTTTTAGTTACAAATTTGGAGGGTTCTGCCTTTGTCAGGGAATCACCCTGGTCCTTTGACATTTAGCTTCTGTCAATTATCGTCACCTGCCTGGTTGCTGCAGCATGGGTCTTTTCATTGGATTTTATCTTTTTTATGGGCAGATCGTTGTGTGTTTGGACACAGATCTGATTATGTTTTGGCATTTTCATTCTCTCTCATCTCTGCATCCTATCATCAGACCACATTGACAAACAAAAAGGTCACAGTGGCAGCAGGGGTTACATCACCTAAACCCAGATTCAACACCACTGTATGAAATCAGCTCATACAGAAAAACATTTTGTAAGCCATAGAAAGAAAGCTGCAAATTGCAGGTTAGATATCTCTCTTTGTTGCATCATACATTCCAGCACTGGATGTTTTATTGAAAAGGGATTTGCAATCAAACCTTTCGCCTTTGTGTTTTAATTTACAGCATAAAAAGAGAAATAGGGGAAAAAAATAACACTAGTCCTTTGGTTTTATGATATAGATTTGAGTCTGGAAAGCATTCAGTCCACGTATTTCACAGAAGTTGGCTTGTTGTCCACAGGCTTTAAAACAAATGTCATTTTTTATGTCCTGAATAGGAAGCAAAGCAAAAAGGAACATTAAACTCACACTTACAGTAAATAAAAAAAGAAACTTTCTGATTTAAAATGTGTTGGTAGTCCTTCACTTGGACACAGCAGTTCATCACTCAGCTTTTTATTTGCTTTATCTTTGAAGTTAAAAAAAATGAAATCTGTGATTTCACTCAGGCAAACTTAATACTTTTTTAAGAGCTTGGTTGGTGCTTTTCATAGCCTTCGGGGACAAAAGTACATTGTGTTCCATGAAAAACCTTTCAGCCACATTCTGGAATACCAGCTCTTTTGCTCTGCGTGTGTATGATGTTTCATGCATTCTTCACATTAACAGTACGGCAAAAATAATCATAGACAGCACTCTACAGCAACAGCACCCAGTGCAGTTTCCGTACTGTACCTGAGAGAAACATTACAAGGCCTCCATAGCATGAAGTCCAATTTCTCCTTCTTTTCACACTCGCAAAACACTTTCATATGTCTGTATTTTCGAAAACTACTGTGTTCAATTCTGCAGATTTCACACCCACATGCTCAAGTGTTCTAATATAATGGAACACAAGCAACTCCCCCATACCTCAATGCGCAATTTCACTAAATTCTTGGTTTGATGCAGCTCATAAACATTTTTAAACACTCCTTTTTGTCTGCTTTCTCCTTTCATAAAAAATATAGTAAGACAATCTCCTACTAAGACTGTATGTAATGCGGAATGTACTGTATGATATGACCTTAAGTTGAATCACTGAGCCACTGTAAAAGAATACACAAACGACTGTCCTTCTCAAGTTTGCTAGAAGTCTTATTCTCTTGACTGAACTTTTTGAACTGATTCCTGAATGAACATGAAAACATGTTCAGCACAATTTAGTTTTGCAGGACTAAGAGTGTGAATGAAAATGATAACATTGTTTTATTTCCTTAATTACTTGTTTGCTTTTTCAGCAGAAGCATCTGCAGTCCCTAATTCACTTTTTACACCACATAGATCATTACAAAATGGCTTTATAGTGTGGAAATTAATAGTGTAAGGGACACACATTTTTGACAAATTACTGTTTGCCCTCTTTGTACCTCAACAAAAAAGAACAGGTTTGTGCCATTTTAATGAACTAAAAAGTATAGACTATTGTAAGGCTTGCTATCCTTTAATTGTACAACGGTTCAGTCTCCCAAAGGAGGTTCATTAGTAAAATAAGTCAATATAACACATATGGAAAGCAGTCTGGGTCACTGTACACATTGTTAAAACAGACAAAGTAGTGTTTTAAATGGAGTTTGAGAACCATTAATAAAGTAATCTTACACTTCCAGTCATTTATTCAATTCAAAATATTAAAAAATGTTGTGCATAAGAAAGTCAGAAGTCATGAATAATGCCGTAGTTTGGATGTCTTCCTACTACAAAAGTCAATGACTATACCTGACTAAATAAAACAGAAGAGAAGGGACCCAGCGTTTGTGTATACAGTGCATACAAATACAACATATGGTGTATATGGTGTTAGCATTGCTGCTCTGCAGCAGTGGGACCCTGAATTCACTTACAGAACTAAGGTATTATCTGTACTATCTGTGTGGAGTTTGTATGGTCTTTCCATGTTCATGCACATTTTCCCTGGGAATTCCAGTTTCTTCCAACAGTCTGATGACTTATTGGTAGATTAATTGCCTACTGGGGAAACTGGAAAACTGGACCAACTGTGAGTTTGCGTGTGTCTGTGTCTATGTCTGTGTATGCCCTCTGATGCACTGGTGTCCTGTCCAGGGTGCATTTCTCCTTGCAGTCACGAAGCGGTCTTTCCGGACCCTATGCAGACAGCACAATCTGGAGAGGAGTGAGGAAAACATGAGGAAAAAGGCATGCAAAGGGGCTGGAAGGAAAACAGGGGGTGTGTCCAAGATGCGCTGGTGTTCAGGGGGGTGTGTCAGAGGCAAACAATCCAAAGGAGTCAGAAGCAAATCCGAGTACAATGCAATGTCCAAGACCGGGTGATCCATCCTGACAAAGACGAACAGAGTTAAAAGCCGGAGCGGGATCCGGCAGAGGGTCAGGGGAATAAAAGGGGGATCATGGGACCAGACGCTCCTTAGTCCCTGACTCAGAAGGTCAGGACGCCATTGAAGCCGATGCCAACGAGTCACTCCTGGACTCGTGGGTAGGCGGGCTTCAGGGCGTCCATCTTCCAAAACTGAGCCCAGATTGTCTGGGACGCATGGCTTTTATAGAACAGGGGGCAGGAACCGGAGGCAGGTGCAGGAGTTAAACACTAAACTAGGAAGAGCTGGAGCGTCCTTAAGAGGAGGGGTGTACGAGCGTGACACTTTTACTCTTCACTTGCCAGAAAAGGCTCCTGTAACACCCCCCCCCCCCCCCAAACCCTGAATGGGATAAATATGTTAGGAAATGGAGGGATGGATATGTTATATACTGTATATAATATATAGTTTTTATAATTAGACAGTTGACCTGACATACAGTAATGTACACAAACATATTTCTGGCTACGGTGTACCTATATCCTACAAGAAAACTACTAGAAAACATTAACAGCCGGATAATGTTTTGCAATGGTGTGACTCAAAGTTGTACAGGATTTTTTAAAAAGGTTAGTTTGACACATAGATACAAATGAGTGAAACATTCCAATTCAGTACTGCTGCTAAAACCACATAAAAAATAAATTCACACACCTGCTCCCATGGCAGCAGTGCAACGCAGAAAAAACACTGTCTTCTCAATGGCAGTCATCTGCATTTTTTTATTTTTCATTATCGAGGTGCTGGGTAGTTGAGATGTTTGGTGAGGGCATGATGCTGGTAATACTAGGGCGTAAACTCTATTTGCTCCGATGGCAATTTGACTGGCATTCCTGTCCGTTCCTTAGCCATGGAATCCACTTCATTGGCCTGGTATACCTTGCAGACTGGTTTGATTAATATTTTTGGCAGCCTGCTCTAACACAAATCATGGGAACAACAGATCCAACGAAAATGACAAATGCAGCAGAAACACAGACGTGTTGTACATAAAAAAGGCAATGGAAACTCATCGAAGTATGACAGTAGTATCAGACTCAACATGGGTGATTACAAGACTTAATGGTCTTGGCTTCACTTCTTGTTCTATATCCCACAGTGGTCCCAAGTGACTGGTAAATCAACTCAACATCAGGTTGTATAGCTGCAATGAACTCTTACCATTCCCAGGTTGCTAACTAGAGGCGTAGACCAAAGATTTAGCCAGTAAAAATAATTCCCTTTCCAGCAGATCACATTCCAAAGACAGAATCTGCGTACAATCTATGGAAATACACTTAAGAGATTGTTTTAATGTATTGTTCTGTTCAACAGTACCCATTTAATTTGAGACAGAGCTTTTACTGAATAGAGGTTTGACCTACTTTGTCTTCTTTACAAAGCTTTTAAATAAATAGTAAATTGCAAATATGTGGGTCAATTCATATTATTAGTCTTGTCCTTGACAGATGCTTTTGTACATAAAACATAAAAAGGACCATAATATTAATATGACCTATTGCACTGTTAGGATCCTTAAGCAATAAGTGTACACTCTATAGAATTAGAGCAGCAGTAGTTCACTGAGGATCTATGCCAAAGGCAACCAAACACTCTGGAGTAACCTCCCCATTATTTATTTTAATCACAAAATAAATGAAATATTCAGCATGCATAGCAACTTGGATTAAGTGAAATTTTGCAAAAGAAAATTTTGCTTTTAATATAGTGCTGTAATGGTATTGTAAATGGTTTTTTAGGTAAATTCCAAATATGTGATCATATGAATGCGTAAAGTATTTCATAAATTAATAGTGCAGGTTTATTATTGCTGTTGTTATCATTATAATACAAAGAGAACTGCTAGACTAGAAAATAGCATATTAGACATAGACATTCAAACCTGGTTTAGGCAATCCTTTAGAACACATGAAAGGCAGAGAAATTAATCACATTCCTTAGAACAGCATCCTCACAAACTTTTAATTTCAAGTCAGATGTCAAAGACAGATTTATAGACTAGGAATTGCATCTGTAGTTTACACTGTATGAATTGACAAAGCACCATTTAAACGACCTCTCTCTCTAAGAATTTTAACCAAACTGATGTAACAAAAGCAAAGAAGTTACTGTATACATGGGTCTAGTATGGGAGAGTGTTCTTAATGACAGCCTTGTCTGAGACAAAATGAAATCATCAATCAGTTAACTAGCACAGAAACAATCTGGCAATTTTCACAGTCTCACTCATATCTGATTAAAAGCACGTGTGGTGCAAAAAAAGTTAAACATCTCTTTTAAGGTCCTGCTACTGAAACATCAAACAATATCTTGCCTGGTACAGTATTAACACGGAAACAGTATGTAACAATGTACAGTAGGTGGACATACAGTATTTAGAGAGTGTTTACTAAAATTACAACATATAAACGTAAGAAAAATAAGATATATTCTAACCATTTTAACTATAACCATTATAACTATAATAATTATTTTAACCTTGATTGCAAAACTAAACAAATATTTTAACTTTAATTGACTAATAAATTTGCAATGCTAGCAGAATTTCCTGTATTTGTATAATATTTTGATAGGCCCTGATTTGCCTGTAGAAAAAAAAATGCACTCTTTTCTATTTTTTAGTACTTTACTACCTCCTACTCATTACCTAAGCAAAGTACCTCGGTAGTAAGAGAAAAGTGTCATACTGTAAATGTGTAAGTTTGCATGTGCAAATGTAATTGCATACTGTACATAAAACACATACAGTTTCACTGCAACAATGCCCCAACTCAGTCAGAGAATTTGCTGAATACTGATGGTGGAAATGAGTGGAGTCACTAGAGCATTCTGGGTCCATCAATCTATTTTCTTTAATCTCTAACAGCACTCACAAGTAACGCACCCACACCCAGTAAGTGATCAATTCCACATAGAAACAAATGCAACTGGGCATAATGGAAGACCTATAAGCTTGGTTATAGTCATCATATATTCCAGATCTGCCAGTATGCAATATAAATATGGCTACAATTGAAATGTTATGACCAATAGTTCAGTCAATGGGTAGTGATTTTTGAGGAATCCTGGTTCTGTCTCCCACAAATGTTTCATTTAAGCTTGTATAATGGAAAGCTATTATTCTAGTGGCAGCAGAGTAATCATAGGGCACATCAGAAGGACTTTAGGATTCACCTTGTCTGCTGCTGATAGTCTACTGTAACTGTACAACATTAAACTGACTACACTTTGAGATCTGTGCTCCATTCATTCTTACAGCAACACCAATATCAGTGCAATCTCAATGGAAAGATGTTCATTCCCACATAGCAAGAGTCCCTTAGTAATTTCTGAATCAGTATGTGTTCAACATCGCACAGATCATACAATGCTCTTCTGTATTACTTATATGTCAGCTCAAAGGTGCACCTGTAAGAGGATTTGGGTAGATTCTCCATACACATAGGTCCAGAATATGATTATTCTAACACTTCCCAGAGCACCAGACATGAACACTGGCACCATTCAGAACCATTTAATCTGTGGTAATCTAACAGTTTTGCACCTGTAACATACATTTTATAAAAAAAAATCATTGGTATGTTTAAAAAAAACAGGAAAATACTGTAATAAATATAGTATGCCACATTTTCTTGTTTACCCCATGATTTGTACAATGTAGCCCCCCTCCTTCCAAACAGTCCTGTTATAACACTGTTCATGTGTTGAGAAATGTGTGAAACAAAATGGACTAATTTATCTTTTAATATCCCAAATTCACAGAATGCTCTGATAAAGGTCCTGATTCCATAAATGTACTGTATAAAGACACCGAGAAAGGGATTAACATTTTCTATTGCTTACAATGATCTATTGCTTGCTATACTGGATGTTTTTTACAGTCATAATGCATTCAGTGTTCTTAAGACTAAAATCTAAAAAAACTGTCAAAGCTAAAGCTTTCTTATAATTCCTGTAAAGTATAGCAAAAGTTAATTGAATTCTGTCATGAAAACTCTTTCTCTTCAGATGTTCCTGCAGTAGAGAAGTGCCTACTCACAAAAGCAGAAGGACTACTAATCTCCTTGACAGTATATTTTCATTTGGTGTATGTGCAGCATGAACTACAGCCAAATAATATTGGTTATCATGATGTTAAGTGCCAGACTGAACTAAAGAACAATGTTGGGCTTGGTGTACCGTGTATCTGCCTGTCTAGACCGTAGTGTTTGATTGGCCATGTTCAATCATGTTTCAAATAATGAAATGAAGTCAAATAATGAAATGATAATGTCACAGAATTTTACAAATAATGATATGTCACAGCCACAAACTTTAGCCTTCAACCTAATATTAGTTTTAATCTGAACTATCCTGTCTGGTGTTTAATGTGAAGCTGCTTTTCCATTTTAGTCTTCAAGAAATCAAACTTTCCAACACAGATAATTTTTATACTGTTTTATATAAAGTTAATTGCTGATATAAACTCTTTGCACAAAAAAAAATCTATTACCATAAATGTAATGCATGTTCCTACTATTTCAAGAATAAATCAAAAATGAATTCAAAATTCAAGTGTTTCAGCAGTCCCTTTAGGTAGTCTTTATCATAAACAATGCACATATTGTAGAACACTCATTCATGGTTAAAATATATTGCCCAGACTTCTCCGTCTGCCTTCTTTTCACCAAGAAAGGGGAGTAGCGAGTATCCAGTTGCCAAATGTTATTCCTTGGGAGTGAGGTTCACCTCTAAATTTTCTTCCTCTCTGACTTTAATGTGGGCAGGTTTCCAGAAAATTCAAATAGAAATCATCTGTGCCCCCTCAATCATATGGCTCCCCCGGATTGGTACTCCCTTTCCCTCCTTGTCTGTATTCAGAGGCATCTGAACTGAAACGGAAAAAAAAAAATGTCACCACATGCAACTATCTTTCAAAGGCACTCCGTTTACAGTGATTATGAGGTCGGCATCAAAATTGAATTGTGGTTGGACCCAACAGAACTGTGGGGAAACTGCATTTAACGTGTCATGTGTTCGCAGTCTGTTAGCTGCATTTGATCTGGCTGCAAAAGTCTTTTTGTTCAACATTTTTTGTGCTGTAATGAAACGGCAGATCATGACTTTTAAGAACTATTCATGTATTGCGTAGGTTTCAAAAGACCACAGAACTTGTGGTTTTCGTTTTCTTGATTGCTTTGCTTTTCAGAAATCAATATTTACTAAGATTAATTTTTAATTCTTTACCACCTACTTTTCCTGTTGCATTTTTCAAAGAACTGGGATGTTTAATTCCCACCCATCTGAACAGGACGTACTGGAGGACATACATATCAAGGTTCTTGTAAGATTGACATGTTTTGTGTAAAACACGGAACACAACATTTCTGAAAACAAATAGCACTAAAAATAGAAATTTGAGGAGCACATGAAGTGTAGCAGTACCATTGGCCTTAGCTGTTTATTTGAGAATTTGAGAGACAGGGTCCAACAGGTTTAATAGGTTTCTTTTAAAACAGCTTCTAGTTATGAATTTTCTCTAATTAATTAAATTAGTTCATTTTAGTAAATGTTAAGATGGCTGGAACAAATACCAGAGCAAGGCCTTCAAATGATTAGATGTGATTAACATGGCCTTTTTATTTTATCATTTTGTTTTCTTAAAGTACCATATTCTGTGGTTTTGGAGTAGCTATAACCATTCATTAAATGCTGGCACTCAGTGCTACAAATTTAAATCTTCACTATTGCTTAATTATTCTTTTGGATGAAGAATGTAGTGTCTTTCCCAATACTGAGTGCTCTCCAACAACAAACACCTGGAGCTGCCTTAAGTCATCAACTGCTCATCCCCTAAACCATTTCTGAACACAGATCTCCATTTCAAGGTTTGAATGATTCATCTCTTATGTGACCCAGTCATAACGTATTAAAAAGCATAAGCAAAGTTAAAATACAGGTGAACAACAGTACTGAAAATTCAATTTTACCTCAAGAAGTTTCTTAAATTAAAGTTTAATTTCTTTTCTAAATTCATCACGGAGTTGAAACCTTCATCTTTTGGACCTCCCAGATTTCAGTGATGAAAATTGTCTGAAGCTCAATGTTATTGTTAGAGAAATTCACAACTTATCAGACTATATGCTTTCCATCAGGACAATTTATCATTAGGTATCATGCAATCATGCACCAGCAGAAGAGCAGAGCAATTTAAGCATAAATTGCCAAAACTGCGGAAGGAAAATAATCTCCAATACCTTGTGTGCGCAATTTACAGACCAATTCTAACGGTGTATAATTAAGCCCAAAACAAATTTTCCCGAAAGGATACAATTAATGGGAAACTTATTAGACAAAACGGCACCCAAGAGGTTGAATTTAAATGCTAATCTTGCTGTTGATGGCCCTGGGGTTTCTGTATTGCTCCAACAGGTTCGTTTTGAATGAAGAATAGGAAAAAAATTTGCCTTGGGAAAGTGTTTGTCCACTTGATCAGAACAGCATTTGCCATTAAATCCAGCTTTTACGGTGATTGACAAGGAAAATAAAAAAAAATGCAAGGTAATTAGATTTTTGGAATATTGTACAAGGCTACCAAAAGGTTAAATGATGACTGGCAGACAGAACAGAGACAGAGTTGTTTTGAAGACATGAAATTAGGCAGACAACATGGAAATTCAATACACCTTCTATATAAATTAAAGGAGAAAAAACTGCAAAGGAAAGGATGCTATGAACTAATGATTATACATCACAAGCATATGACAAATCACCACTTTTAACATTGTGGTTGCATTAATTGCAATGAGCTGTAGTTCCATTACAGAATCAAGACTAGGCAGGGTACAAATAAAGTACGTGTCTAGTTTGCGTCTAGTTTGAGGACTGCAGACTTCCTGGAGGCACCAACAGGATTGCTAAGGTAATGTCAAGAGACTGCTGGAGATGGATAACATTAACCTTAGAGCTGAAATAAATTTATAGATGTTACAAGAACCACTGCATAATCCCAAAGCATGCTCACTTCTAGGAAATACCTCTGAAGAACGTCTAAACCAAAGAAAGTTAGATGGCAAATTTGTATTTCTAAAATACATTAAAAGTAACAGTGAGACAGATGGCAGCAATTACTGCGCATACTGGAATTAAAGTCTGTTTATTTAAAACACACACATAAGCAGCTTCAAGAGGAATACAAAGAAACAGGCTTCCAAAGTAACCTTTAGATATGGCTGGTTTAGCACATTGTGTCTAAAAAAATCTTTTTTTTCCTTAGAATTTATGTACCGATAATGTTAAAAAGACATTTTTTACTTATCTCATACTACAGGGGTTGAATTTGGCTTTCTAGGAGATAAGACCACTAGAAGTCTTTCCCAGAGGATCTGCTCTATCTGTACAGACACGAACCTATAGAGAATACCAAAGCAGACCTGGCTGGATGCAATCTTAAAGTATGAATCTAAAGGCAACAGGGACAGCAAACAGAGACATAGCTGTCCACTTATCTATAAGTAAGATATTTACTAATGAGTACTGGACATCAAAGTTAAAGATTCAACTTTCTAGTGAATTTCAGAAATATTCAATGTTACAATTTTTCTTACATTTGTATAATCCCTCCATCTATTTGAACATCAGTGCTGAATATAGTAACATATTACAGAACCTACCACATGTGGAACTACAGTATTCTAACTTGCTTGGATACATCTCTTACCTTGTCAGTTCACATGGGAATTGCAAATAATAAATCCATTTATCTTATACTGATCTAAGAATGTTCCTAAGTATACAGGTTTGCCTTCAATTACTTATCACTTTCGTCAACTCTGTGGATACAGAGAAGTGCCAGACTTACTTAAATGCCTTCTAAAAGTTAACAGAAATTAAGGTTTAAAAAATTGAGATTTTAAGATAAAATGAATAACTTTTCTACAGATTTACATGACAGGTACTGTGCCTATGATTTGAAGTTACATAATGCATAGCGTTTTTTCTCAAGGTATTAATTATACTTGACTGTGTGTAATAACACTATTAATATAAACATATAGAAATAAGAATGGAATTAATAAAAACAGTATTGGCAAATGCTAACAACTCTAAACAAAACACTTTGTTCCTGACTTCTTGCAATGGCATGCTTCTTTTCAAGCAAATATGGGTTTAGTTATTTCTTGTCATTGTTTAGGCAAAGAAAAATTCAGACCTTCAGTGACACCAGAAAGATGTATACATTTGTTTGTTATGCAGCAAATACCTTTAAGGCATTTAAGAGCTTACGTGGATACATTGTAAAAATCATTAAAGCAAATATGCAGTACAGAATGTACTGTATAACAGATACTAATTAATCAAGACACTTACTAATCACGGTGATAGGAGATGTCTGACTGCATTTTTCTTTCATAAAATATAATACATTTTCTGTACATACAGTACTTGTTTTAAAATAATAGTTTGCAATATTATTAATATCTGTTGTCTGGAATTCTGATCTCAGGGAAATAAAAAACCCTGAGTTTGGGTAGTTTGTGGTTATTTCAGGGATAACGAAAAAAAGTACAGCCCATTTCATTACCATTAAAAATACATGTGCACACCTGAATCATAGACTGAAATCAAACCCAAATGATATCACATATGCAAGCACATTGTGTTAAATTTCTCAGGCTGAGGAATGCCGCCAGTAAACAACAGACCAAAATTAAAAAAATTCAAAAGTTGCCAAAATAACAATCATACATGAAACAGGGAACAATTAACCTTTAGAGACTCCAATAAATGTTGCCATCTGTTGGATTATGAACTTTAGGCACTTCACAATTTTGTTTGTTTTGAAGTCAAAAGTGCTGTATTTCAAACACTGAGGCTGAAGAGGAGTTTGCCATGGTCAATAAACGCACACTGGAAGACAGCCACAATAACATGTGTGGCAGAGTGCTTTGGACAGTTTATGTTAAAAATGCTTATTGACAACAGGGAGATTGTCTTGAAGGAGAAAATCTGTTAGCTCTGCAAATATGGTACCACTGTTGACCATCCAATAAAAGGATAGACATAAATAACAAAGCAAACTTGAATCTATAGTTGCAGGTATTGATTTTTATGATTATTTCTGAATTTGTAAATTTAGAGATTCCCTTAATGTTCATTTCGATACTCTACAAAAAAGCTGGTATAGTTAGACGATAACACAACACATGCTAAGGGTACTGCTAAACATACTTTACAGTTTACCCACAAAGAAAAGCACACATTTCAATCCCTGAGCCATAAGAGTCATAATTTATTGCAACTGCTTTCAGGCTTCACAGAAATACATAGGTATGCCTTTACCCTGCTCTATCCAAGACAAGGAAATCAGTCTTTCAAATGAGAAAGACACATTCACAGGGCAAAAAAGGAAAATTGTTTTCTGAAACCAAAGTGAGGTGAGCTCAATTCCCTTGTGGTTTACCCTACCACTTCTATTCCCTAAACACAAACTATCTAACCATGTCCCCATGGACAACTGACAGCAGTCTTGTCACCAGACCACATATCTCTGAGGAAAAGTATATAAATACAAAGGACATATCCCATATATGATGTATGGGGATTAAGAACAAAAATTCCTAGTGCTCTACAATGCAAGTCAAAGACACTGGCAGTAAACATCATATCTATGTCACTGCCTCTGAGGAGCCTCTGGGTATTTTCGAATTAGTTTTGTGCCTTTCTGTTGTTCACTGTTGGTACATACACATCTACTGAAGAACGTGCCTTAATTAACCATCTTCCACTACTTATGCTGGCTGCTCTGCAAAGACTAGGAGATTACTTTATAGATTAAGAAATGCCAAATTGGCAGCAGAAAGTCATTTGACAAATATCCTTCAAAAGACCCACCACAATCTATAAGCATCCCGCAACCGTCATCCCGCAGGGTGGAGTAATTGAGGTTGGTTATTCCATATCTTGTCCTGTTATAGTGTCACATGATCATTAGCTGTGGAAAATTTAGAGACTTGAACCAGAGGAAGAGCCCTGCAGCATTAACAAGCACAATAGGCCAATGGCCATCTGAAGGAGGAAGCTGCCGTCTGAAGAATGGGTCAGAAAGCAGGATCCTTCAGTAAGTCATATTTCAGACCACTGTCTGAGATTTCCTGAACTGAAGGCTCTTAACTAGTAGGGAGTCCAGCTATCCAGTCATGTGACTCTCACTCCTCTCATCCTGAACTGTCATTACCATTGTCCCTGGATCTAAAATAAAAGAACTTCAATCCATTTTTCTTTTTTCTTCTAACTTGGCCAAACAAAGATGAAAACCACATTCCACAAGAAAACCCCTCCAAAATATAATTCAGGCTTTTTCCTCTTCCTGTGGGCAACCTTGCAGCAGAGCCAGCACGTGGGGATTGCTGTCTTTTTTGTGTGCTGATTTCTGTTCTTTTAAAGTACAGAACATCTGCGAATTGTTGTATTATGTTTTGCCACAAATTTGTACTGGCATGAGTTTCTGCATACAGTTCGTAAAGTAAAAATAATATCTTAACCATCTCTTGTAAGGTTAAATCAGTTCTCACTAAAGTTGGAAAAGGTATCAAATAAGTGACAAATAATTATAATTCATCCAAATATATTTGGTATAATTTTTACATGAATTACAGTAACGATAATCAGATCCTGGGTTCTAGAGATTTCGTTGTCAGATCTTTGGCTTTGATTGCCATCTGAGTTGCCAATCCACACACCCTAGTAAAGATCTGAACTCTCTGTGCTAAAAGACCTGCCTCTTACCACAAGGAGGTTGAATATCTTTGAGAATCTTGAGGTGTCTTGACATTGCTGTGACAGTTTCAACTGAAACTAATGGCAGCCTGGTGCAAAGTCTTCAGTTAAATGAAGATTTGCAAAGAAAAGCAAGAATAGCAAGAAAGGACAACTGAACTAAACAGTTTTTGCTCTCTCTAGCATACTCCGCAGTATTGAAGACTTGGAGGGGTTCCTAATTGAGTAGCAGCAGGATCTGAGCCAGAGATCTAAGACAAAGAAGCACTTTCATGCACTGCACTCATTTGGGTTTCATGCACTATACAAGGTAGAAAGAGTTAAGACACTGTTTTACAGTTCAAATTAACTGTGCTTAAAATTCAGTAATATCTTCCTGACTTTGGATTGGTCCTAAGAAAAACAGTGCATTCTTTAAAAATATTAATTTTATTTAACAAAAACTTGCATTTTGCCCTTTGGATCATTTATATTAACTGCCATGCCCCCTCTGGTTTTTTTTACAGATGTTGATCAATTTTCAAAGAGATTGAACTTTCTGAAATTCTTTTCATGTTGAAATAATACAATTCTCAACATTATATTTCACAGATGGTGAATGACAGTGCCTGAATATGTTCTACACACCAAAGATAACTGCGCTGTATATAACCATCCTCACAAAAGATCTTTGTTCTTTCAAGTTCTTTTCTTTGTGATGTAAACTGTTTAAACCCAATTGCAAACTCTGCACTCCTTTTAAAAATTGAATCCACTTCTTAGTAACACACCACAAATATCATCTGTGTGTGTGTTTCATGTGCAATGTTCTTTTTTCTGAATTTCAAGATCATAGTAGACAGCATTCACCACATTAAAGCTTCTAAAATGATCTTCCTGTCAGAAGCTTTTCAGATCACACATTAGAAGTATTAGGCTACAGATGGCTGTGATTTCTTCCCTGATTCTGCTCAGGCTGACATTGTTCACTTGCCTTTTGTGATGGCTGCTGGATGTTCTCTAAAGGAGTAAAGGTACGATGGGGAATGCGACTGATCTCTCTGTAATGGGATTTGGTTCAGCCACTAGGCTTGAACTGAGGCCCCATGGGTGATCACAGGCTGGACACACCAGCAGAAGTTGCTAGGCAGCAAAGCAAAAGCCTTTTGCCCTTGTACTGTTCATGCCCTCATCATACTGAATACATAAAGCAGGTTTTTTTTAGAAAGCTTTTGTCTGGAGTATGTACGGTAATTACAGACAAACATCCTTCAAAAAACCTCCAGCATGCCTTTTACAATTATTACAAGAATTTAATTAATTAATGTACAACAAAGAAGAAGATACACATTTGTAGGTGACTGTAAAAAAAAACCTGAATATCTCTGCTCCTTCTTTACTTTGTACACAAGCTAACAATATCAACAAGAGGCCTTTGGAATTATGGGATATCCAATAATACAGGGATTTATCTCCTGGCACAATTTTGGTCATTTTGTAATTAAATTAAACAGGTTAATTTTAATTTCAGTGAATAATCATCAATAGTATTAAAAATGATAACTTATTTATTAAAGTGACTTTCACAGTAGTCACCACATACTTTTTAGCATAGTGTTATTGTTGTACAAACAGAAGCAGATAAGGATTTTTCTGTTGAATGCATTCCAGGAGCAATAATGAATTATTAAAAATGTAAACATATTATTTAAGCTGAATATGTTTTATACCACTATAACTCTTAACAGAAGAAGGACTCAAAATGGATGACTGGGCTGTAATATGTGCATGTGTGTGGGATTGGGGGGCTGAGAGGTACAGTATATGAACACAAAGAAAAGTCTTATCTGTTTTTCCACTTTAATTTGTGTAATACCACGGTTTGAGGCAGCAACTTTAGAATAATACATGTTAGATGTGGTTTTGGTGAAAAAACAATATGCAGCATTTTGTATAACTATTTTATTTTTCTTACCCAAATTCCAGTTCAATCCGTGCTGTCTACTTAAAGTATGGTATTATTATGTTTATATTTTTTGGTTACACTTTTCAACACCAAAAGTATTTTCTTCCTATTTTCCATGACCTTTTTTGTAACATCTTTTAATAAAAAACCAAGTTGCTCTCAAACCCTATTCCTTATCTTACCCTTGCATCTTCTGCTATGTATGGAAGCTCCACAGCGTAAACAAAATACTTCAATCTCTCCTCTTGAGGATTAAAATATCAAAAAGAGCATGAACTGCATACTGGTGTATTTGTGAACATACTTATTGACATGAGTCCCGAGACAAACTCTGATGTGTCATCTCAATAGACACACCTAAGAAAGTTCTTGAGAACCAGGCAGGAAAAAAAAATTAAGGATTCATTAAGAATTATAACAAAATTAACATGAAGTATCCACTGAGATACAAAAAATAGCTACAGGTATTAGGGGTTCTTCATATTTCAAAGGACTAATGAAAGTTCCGTTATGAATACATAAAAACACATTTTCTGTGAAGATTATTTGGAAGAATTATGTCTATGACTATGTTTAACACTTAATAACCCATTTTGTTTCTGTTTCTGACATTTTCATTTTTACTACACATCTTTATTAGAATTCATTTATGGTTATAGGGAAAGCCCATTTAGGCATGCTCTTTCAGAACAATAAAGCACAGAGAAAGCTGACATTAACTTTTATATTACAAAAAGACTCAGATTCAGGACTCTGAGCTGGAAATCAGTGCAGATACTGAGGGTTGTCACTACCTTCTTTGAAATAATGGTGCACAGTTCCTAAAAGTTCAGACAACGGACAAGTCCCCAGCTTGACTATACTACTAAATCTAGAGCAGACTGTCAATTGTTCAGCAAGCCATTGTAAAATGCTCTGTGAACTGTTCCCAAATGTGCTGTCCAGAACTCTTTGCTGAGTCAGCGCTTACTCAGCACCTCAAAGTTCTATTCTGGATATTTACTAAAAGTCAGAGCTGACAGATCACTGCACTTATAGTATAGTTGCAGCAAACACTTTTTTTGCAGGGGACTGAAATAGAATCTGGGGCAGACACCAAAGACAACAAAATAATAACATTTATGGGATGCTCAATTAAAATTCAAGTTTCATTTTCATGTAATACACCTTAAATGTGTTTGACAAGAAATCTCTTCAGTTTACTGCATTATGTCAAAGACATTTTTCAATAAACGACTGATAAAAAATATTTTGGATCAGGAGCTCCAAAACGAACAAAGGAACTCTGAAGCTGCAGTACTAAAATGCTATAGATAATGTCAGTGACACAATTTTCTTTTTCAGTGACTTAAATTTCTCTTTCATCACATTGTATTTCCAACAAAGAACACACTGCAGGGTTTGAAATTGCTATTGAAATTGTCTCTAGAGCCATGTTCTAAAATAGATTAAAGGTGTAAGTGCAGAAAGTATGAACCATTGCTTTAGGAATGTTGTACTTAATGATCAAGAACTCAGGAGATTGGTTAAATGTCTCCTTCGAAGGACAGCACCTCCTCTGGTCAGCATACTGGAGCATGGTTTGGGAATTCTGGTCCATAGGGAAGAGTAGTCAAAGGGAAGAAAGGTAAACATCTCTACCTGCTCTGCTATATACAGTATGTGTATAATTGATATTGCACATCATCCAGATAAGATGCCCTTCAGAAATAGATGATTATATGTGAAACACTTTGGGATCTTTTAGGATGAGATGTGCAATATGAAAGCAATAAATGGTTATTTCCCTTAACCCGTACACAAAAACCAAAAGGATCAAAAAAAATTTTCTCCTCTGGGTTTGCTTTCTTCTTGACAGAATTGACCAGCTAATGTACCCTTTGCCTGTTATGGAGACCATGAATGACAGGACTTTCTGTAACATGGTGCTCTTTATTAAAAAGTAGAAGAAGAGGGTCATCAGATGGTTCAGAGAAACAGTCGGTAGTAAAACCTCTATTTAGGCATACTGCAGCATTTTTCTAGGTCTCCAACCACCACAAGTACCACACACAAGTACCGCAAGGCTATTTCCAAACACTTATAAAAGAAATCTTTCTTATAAAAGAAAAATCGTTTTTTAATAAAAAAAAATATCTGCAAAACAAAGTGCTACAAGAGTGAATTAATTGTAATAAAAGTAAAAGACTGGGAGGACAGCAAAACATTTCAATTTATTTTGACAGGTAGCATGCTTAAAGGTCATAGTGCTTCGATAGTACTGTTAACTATTCTCTTTCTAATCCCAAAATATTCTCTCTCATCACAAGGAACTGACCAGGTCAGTATCTCAATGATAAATTACTATATGATGCACAGCAAAGGTCTAAAGTCAAAGGTGAACACTCGTGACTCTGCAAATCAAAAATGTCTGATTATGAAGGTATTTATTCTATTGAGCTCTGGCTGATTTTACATACATAACCTTACAAAGCACAAACGCGGAGAGTAGTTTATGGAGAGTATTTGAATTGAATTGACCTTTGCATAAACCAGAATTCTCATAAGAATGACCTTCAGTACCTTTTCAGCAGAAAACTGCACACTGGAATTTCCTGCTTGAACTGCACCATTAAGAAAACTATCTGGGCTACTTTCAAAGCTTTCTGAAATGTCTGAATAAACACCATTTACTTTTTGTAAAATTACATGTAAGTGGGAAAATGTTTTCCATATCTTCTCTCTCTGCTGCTATTTCTTCCCCTTATTATCATTTGATTCATTTGGCAATGGAAGTAAATGTACCAGAAAAGCTTTTGAAAAACCTCCTGTTTTTGTCTAGTCTTATTTGTGGCATCATTATGTTAACAAAATACCTTAAAATTTAATTTTGATCTGTTATTCTCTGTTGTCTTTATTACTCATTGTACAGTACATCCTAAATCGTGTTCTTCCTTCTTGTTTTATTCTATTGCTACTTGGACACTCACTGTGCTGACAGGAAAGTCGTGAGAACAGTACATCAGTGCTACATTGCCATGTTACGAAAAAAGACCAGGAAGACAATTGCAGAATTTGAGGATTCTTATCAGAAGCTTTTCAACCAGAATGCTGAACCTTTAATGAGGAAAGGCAAACACCAAGTAAAAAAAAAAATATAACTGCAAAGCTCTTGCTGTGTTGTCTGCTCTCTAACCACTTGTGGCACTAGAAACCTCTCCAGATGTTCTGCACGTACAAACTGCTGAAACTAATTTGTTCTTTTTCTCTGAAAGACACCCACTTCAACCTGCCTACTAGCATGGTAGCACACCAGTCTGGCCACAGTGATTCAGTGTGTCAGGTTTTGCTGTGATTGGTGGGGCACAACTATGGTCTCTGATGTCACACCATGGTTTGCAGCAGTCTGATCAGCGGAGGCAGCACCTGGGATGGTAATAAACAGACACATTTCTAACAGATGGATCTGTTCTAGGACAAATCTCAAAAGAGTTAGATTTGATTGAAACACAATAATGCAGAGCTGCTGAGCCACATAGTGAAATTGAGGATAGCGGCTGTTAATTTTCAGCTTTTGCCTTTGCCTTGTGCTGTTTTCACCCAAGCTACCCTCCTCCTCACAAGAAATATAATTTACTCATGGGCAGACATTATTATCCCATAACGATAGATATCCCGAGCTGGAGGAAGAGACAGAGACCTTTTTCATTTTTCACATGATTTATTATTTATCTGCACTAAAAGTGGGGGAGAATAAAAGCAAAAAACAGCTTTCAATTTCATAAACATCTACCTAGTACACTAAAATGGATGCTGACGCATTTACAAAATGTTGGAGACGTGTTTTTACTTCGTACAGAGGGGAGTATCAGCACAGGTTTCTGGATGCATCTCTGAAATGCTATCTTGAAATCTAATTACATGAAAAAGTGTATCAAAGCATAATAAAAGATTTCTTGCTTTTCAGTTGTGCAGTGCAATGTTTAGGATTCTTGTACTGTATAAAATTTTATAGCCACTTTATCACATTGATAATGTGCACTTTCGTGCCTTGATGACTATACACATAAAACTGCCTCAGAAAAAGGCTAAGCTGGTCACCTGAAAGTCAGATTTAGCCAAGCAAAATCAACAGCAAAAAAGTCATAAGTTACCATTTATGATTTGGCATATTTAAAAATTACAGTGGAGGGTAAATCAGAACTATCAGGGGTTCATTTTCTGATTCACGTTAATTTTCTGAAGAGAAAAATAGCCTGTGAAATATAACACTTATACATTTGTATATTCACACTATCCAGAAAATACAGGGTGTCTAAATAAAACTCATCCAAATTTTTAATAAAATACTAAAAATACATGTTTATGAGAGCATGAAGAATGCATTATTCAATAATTCCCCTTTTCTTCAATTTGAATTGTATTTGTTTAGATTTAAGTAATTATTCAATTATTAAAAAATACAAGAGAATCATCATATGAATTGTGTAATATGGAAATGCATATATGAGGAGCATAGAAGTTGTTGATAGGTTATACATAAAAAGGTGAAGACAAATACAGTAGATTAGAACCCAGGTTCAGGCATGCAATTCTACAATATTACTGTGCAACAGGAACAGGAAATTAATTCATTGCTGCCCTGAAACATGTGGTACTATATATAAAGGGACAGTGTTTGTTCAACTGTTTGAAATATTTTTTTAAAAATTCACATTCTCCTTTGAGTTAAAGTATTATGAAATTATGAAAATGTTTAATTTACAATATGGAATCATAATGTATTGAATTGGGAGTTCTTTTGCCATTGATCAACGCAAACAACTATAATGTCAAAATGAAAAGAAAAGTCTATGATTCTCCTAAATTTATTATAAATATAAAACAGAAAGTCAGTTTAGTGAATATTTGGTAGAGGCACCTTTGGCAGAAAGTACAGCCATGAGTCTTCCTGAATAAGTCTTTACCAGCTTGAATATGTGGGCACTGCAATTATAATAATAATTGCTTACACTTATATAGCGCTTTTCTGGACACTCCACTCAAAGCACTTTACAGGTAATGGGGACTCCCCTCCACCTGGATGATGCGACGGCAGCCATAGTGCACCAGAAAGCTCACCACACACCAGCTATCAGTGGGGAGGAGAGCAGAGTAATGAAGCCAATGGCCAATGGTAAAGGCCAATGGGAAATTTGGCCAGGACACCGGGGTTACACGCCTGCTCTTTTTGAGAAACGCCCTGGGATTTTTAATCCCACAGAGAGTCAGGAACTCGGTTTTAAGTCTCATCCGAAGGATGGCGCCTGTTTACAGTATAATGTAAACAGTATACTGGGGCATTAGGACCAACATAGACCACAGGGTGAGCACCCCCTGCTGGCCCCACTATCACCTCTTCCAGCAGCAACCTTAGTTTTTCCCAGGAGGTCTCCCATCCAAGTACTGGCCAGGCTCACACCTGCTTAGCTTCAGTGGGTTGTCGGTTGGGAGGTGCAGAGTGATATGGCTGCTGGCTTAAATTATTGACTATTCTTCTTAGCAAAATTGCTCAATCTCCCTCAGCTTGGTGAACTGCAATTTTTAACTCCTGCCACAGATTCTTGATTGACTTAAGGACTGGGCTTTGACTAGGCTACTCCAAAACACTGCCTTTAGTTGTTTTAAAGCCACTTCAGTGTGGTTGTATCTGTTGTGTCCCTGTCCTCCCTGTCCTGCCAAAAGATGGATCTTCTCCCAAGTCCCAGGTCTCTTGCAGATTGAGGCAGGTTTCCCTCTAGGATTTCTCTGTAGTTGGCTGCATCCATTTTGTCATCTATATTCACAAGTTTTCCAAGCCCTGATGCAGCGAAGTACCCCAATAGCATAATGCTGCCACCATACCTCACAGTAGGGATTATGTTCTCAGGATGATGTGCAGATTTAAGCTTGCACCAAACATAGTGCTTATGGTCTCATCAGACCCTACAATCTTCTTGAATCGCCATCCACTTTGTCTGAGAGTCTCCTACATGTCTTCCAACAAACTGTAGTCGAGATTTATTGTGAGTTTTTTTCAACAATTTTGCCACTCTCCAATGAAGCCCAGATTGATGAAGCACCTGGGCAATAGTTGTAGTATGTAGTTTCTTCCATCTCAGCTGTGGCTGTAATTCCTTTAGAGCTGTCATTGGCTTATTGGTGGTCTTTCTGAGTAGTGCCCTTTTCACCTGTTTACTTAACCTGTTCTGCACAAATTCACAGTTGTGCCACATTTTCTCCATTTCTTTATTATGAACTTTACTGTGCCTTAGGAGATATTCAATTCCTTGGATATTTTCCTATACCCTTCCCCTGCTTTTCAATGACTTTACCCCAGATTTGATTGGAATGTTGTTTTGTTTTCATGATGTAGTTTTTGTTGGAAGCTGTACTAATCAAGTGTGAAATCTCCCAGAGATAGGTGCATTTGACCTTAACTCATATGAAACACCTTAACTGCACACAGGCAAACTCCATTTAATGATGTGACTTCTAAAGACAATTGGTTGCACCTGAGCCTATTCTGGTGTGTCATATCAAAGGTGATGTATACTTATGCAATTATGCAATCAGTTATTTTCTGTTTTATAATAATTAATTTTCTGTAATATAATAATTAATTTAGGAGGATCTGTACAAGTTGTTTTCACTTTGACATTGATCAATGGCAATTAAGTACATTATATAGTCCAAGGGGGGTGAATACTTTTGATTGCCTCTGTACTGTACATTTGGCTACTGGAACCTCTTCAGCAGTAAAAAAATATATTTTCTTCTGAATCCTTCTTTGCTTCTAGGCTAGAAAACTCTGTTCTTTCACTTTATTCTGAGTTATGCACAGTACGTTGTGTAAAATATTACAGATAAAGAACAGATAAAGATCATATAGCCCTTTAAAAATGAATTTACAGCTATTTGTTTAAAACTGAAACACATAAAAATAAATAATACACCATATATTCTATGTGCCATTTTCATCTCAGTAGATATTACCTTGCACCAGTTTTGAGACTTTTTTTGTCAGAAAATACATTTGGCAGAGCGGCCATCACACTGTACATGTTTGTACTGTATATTCTGTACATGTTTTGAGCTGTAAAATACTGTATATCAAAACTCTCTGGAAATGAACCTAATCCACCTGAGGCATTGGTTTTAATACATGATGTTTTTTCCTACCAAGAAGCTTTTTAGACAACATGCATGGTGGAAGCAGACATGAACCTGCTATGCTGTATTTCCAGCTGAAAAGGCCTGAAACTTTGTGAAACATTGTAATATAAGCATTGTATCATTGTATTTATATGTTTCCTGGTGGACTGAAGCCTCTACACCCACACAACAATTTCTCATCTTGTTTCATTCTAGTTCAGCTTCAGGGTATATTCTTAGTAGTGAGGAATTCAGAAAGAGCATGTACTGTACAATGTGAAGAACGGGTGCGAAGAGAACAAATGAAAAAAGAGTTGTAGAAATTAAAGAAATAATTGAAACCTTGAAATAGGTTTGTATGCTTTGAGCAAAGTGCTTGATGTACTGTTGCCTGTGTAAAATAAAATAATTGCTGCTGTTGTTACTGAGTATTTAGGATGGTGAAACACTGTAGCTTATAAATATGTATGAGGGAAATATATACAGTGCTGTTGCCTGACTTCTATATTTTTAAAATTGTTTTCCTTCAGACCAATAAATAAGTTACTAGACATGTCCAATACTTGAGATGTATGTACTGTAGCTCACATGATTTATTCTATTAAACATTATATTTAAAAGAAAAGCACTGCTTCTTCAAGATGTAATTTATCAGTTACTGACTTCAAACCTGCGTGTCAATTTCCTAATATGAGAAATCTGATTTTAAGAGACCCTTTGTCTTAAAATTGACCTAATCTTTTAGAAGGTCAAAGTCCAGGGTGCATTACTCACAGGTTGATGTTGGAAACCCAGGAATGATAAAACATTCAGCTTCAAAGTTAATTCTAATGGAAGCCCATTAATTTAAATGAAATCCAAAACTCACAGCACAAATGAACCTAATCCTAATCTAAATTACGTATTACATAAACAATATGTAATATTGCCTTTACACGAGTATAATCATAAGAACCATTATTACCTGTGTTCAACTGAAATATTCACCATTGCATGAAATATGTAATATTTATAGTTCCATGAACTATAATAATAGTAATTTCTTACACTTAGAGTATATAACTCTTTTCTGGACACTCCACTCAAGGCTTTACAGGTAATGGGAACTCCCCTCCACCACCAATGAGCAGTATCCACCTGGATGACGCGATGGCCCACACAGGCCACAGGGTGAGTGACCCCTACTGACCCCACTATTATTACTTCCAGCAGCAACCTTAGTTTTTCCCAGGAGGTCTCCCATCCAGGTACTGACAAGACTCAAACCTGCTTAGCTTCAGTGGGTTGTCAGTTGTGATTTGCAGGGTGATATGGCTGCTGGCAAAAAGTGCCTTCCTTCGAGCCAAATTCGAACCAGTGACCTAAGGATTCCCAGCTGTTTCCAGTCATCCGCTCTACCAACTAGTTGTTTTACACTCTGACACATTAGTCCTCAACCTGTCTTCAGTGTTTCTCCTTCGCGTCTGGTGAGGTCTATCAAAACTGGTTAACTTACTGACTACTCTGATATTTTTCATTCCAGAAAGAGGTGCACTAACTGAGACAATCAAAATCTTACAGCAAAAATGACAAGTTGCACAGTAATTGGAACTATTTTCTTTACCCGCATACACAAAAAAATGTAAAGTCTCCAGGTATTTGATGTTATCCCTCCTGATCTAGCCATTAGGCATCCCTTGATAATACACAGCTTGAATCAAATGTCTCTTTCTGCTGTTTCAAGTGTTTATTTTGTTCTTTTTAAAATGTAAATTGATTTCTGCCTCCAACTGAATGGACAACATCTCATTAATTTTTTGTCATGTTGGTATTTGTTATACATGTTTATGAGAGCAAGAAACCCTTAAACTAGTCACAATTTGTTTCTTCTAAGTCATTCAGAGATATAGGGGGACAGCATCTGAATTACCTAGGATATTAAAAGAATCAATTGTTCAATTTCTGTGTACAGATAAGGTCAACACCTCCTTTATAATTTTTCCATTATTATTGTTGACTCCATTGATAAGGGGTTCCCTGCCATTATATCTCCTGTCGTTTTTTCTGTAGCTTTATTATCAATAATATTTTGGGAACTTTTTTTAAATTAAGGGTGGGGCTGTAGATTTGTTAGGCACTTTAGGGAAGAACATCTTTGATATCATAGGAAGAAGCATAAAAATTACCACTGTGATTACAGAATACATGGTACCTGAATTAAATATTCTGGGAAGAAAAACAAACAAAATGACAAAATGCAAGATTATTCAATATTTATGAAGTTATTTATGAATTTATTATTTCAAGTACCAAAGATAAAACAGGTGCTTTAGCCAAATAATCAGCACAAACATGCTAATTTTAACATCACGCATGTGCAGTAACTTGCAGGAATAAAGGGTAACATTGTGTGAAAACAAAAATCCCACTGAATTATTTGTTCAGACTCTGGAATATAAAATATCAGGAAATAGAGGTCAGGATAGATATACTGTATAATATCTGCAAAGATTTGCTTTAAATTTAGAGACACAAAAGCACTTTTGAATTGAGTGAGAAAGAGAAGGCTAAAAGAAAAATGTTAAGAATAAACTCTGACATCTAAAACTTAATTTGGTTGAAAGGAAATTTTTGGAGATATAATACAAGGAGCAAAAATAGTGAAGGCAAAAAACACATTATCAGTTAAGTATCCTTATGATTGATGAAATGCAGGAACATTTTTTCCCTTTTTTCATTCTTTTCAGAACATTCTCTAAAAATTCAAGTGCATTCTTTTACAGCTACAGTATGACATTTAATATTGTTTAAATCCTTTGCTCTGAGCAGAATAATTATATAAAAATCAATGTTACTGAAAATAACATCTTTAATAATTTATTTTGGTTATTTGTGAGGCAAGGCAAACAGGATCCAGGTAGTACTCTCAGAGAAATCTTTAACATTTGAAAACTGAAGGCTCCTGCAACATTGTACTTGGAGGTTTGGGCCTAAGATAAGTTTAGTAGTAGTAAATCAATTTCTATCACATTAAGGACCATGGTGCTTTTTATTAAATAGTTCTGTATGTTTGACTGTATTGACAAGTATATGAATTGATTAATGCTGGTTGCACAACCCAGCATTTGATAAATTGGCTTGTGCCCTTTAGACTGCATGAAAAATAAATGAAGCAAGTCAAAGGTCATGCTTTTGCAAGGCAGTAGACACAAGTGATAATCATAAGGTGTGACAAAAACCTTCTTTAGAAACACAATCTATGTTCCCTGGCTCACTTCAAGATGAACACCTGGGAAGATCAGATGCCGTTTATAGCATGTATCCATTCTAGAAAATCTGAACTTGCAGCACTCATTTTTGGCTTGAGGATAGCATATGGCTATATTTTTTGTTTTCTGTTTTTAATTATTCATCTGTACTAAAACATTTTTACTGGTCATTTTTTTTTCAGTGATGTTGGCCAGCTTCTCTTTAAGCTGCACTACACCAGGTTATTGCTGTGCAAGACCTACAGAGTGCAAGGCCTAGAGACATTCAAAGGAATGCTTAAGAAAGCTGGCAAGATGTACAGTAGCAATGCCCCACTTCCCCAGTAGCCCTTCAGGCCCTATTTTAAAGGGGTTATAAAGTGAAGTTGCACTTTATGTAATGCCAACAAAAGACCGACTTGCTACTAATAAGCCTGTTCTTTCATGCCTATACAAAGCACCACTTACAGACCCCATCCACCAGCATGCAAAAGATTGAATTTGCATTAAAACAGAATCCCTAAGGTCTAGGATTCACTGGCATTTAGCATAGGAATAAGGAAATGAAAATATAAATCTGTAGAGCTCGGTAATTCTTTTATTCCATAGAATTTCATAAGATAAATCCAACTAATACCCTGTGCACCCAACCTAGTGCATCTTTCTTCAGATATATTTTGTTCATGGCTGGCTGGTTATACATTTTCTGGTCAATGATTGGCAGTATGTCCAGCAGGCCAGTTCCACAAAGACTGCTACTGGACTGTCTGGAGGTCCTACATTATTGATTTCCTGCTTGTATACTCTGGCTCACCTGCCAATCACTGGTCAAAACTGGAAGATGTCATTGTAAAAGAGTTGACAATATGATGCTTGGCAGACAACTAAATGCAGCTGGTGGCTTTGAACTAACAAAACGTTAGAGTTTGGAAGAAACCCAATAATAAAAAAAAAACTTTCACAAATTCCCAAAACAAGAAATGCATATAATACAGAATTAAACAGTGTCTTTTAATGCTACACTTCGAATGGAACCCAGCAGATTCAGACGAAACTGTTCTCAGCAGGTCACTTTTTTCTGTGAAGCGCAACGACTGTGACTGTTATATACCAAAACAGTTTAAAACTACTGATTAGTTATAAAAAAGATAATAAGCTGGAGATGCAATGATAAAATTATTTTGTGGACAATCAAGTGGAAAAATATTGGGTGCCGATCTGTTTTCACGCCTGAGGTTCCATTTTTTATGATAGATTCTGATACAAAATAGCATTCTCATTCTTTTTAAAAGCAAAGCTCCAGAGCAAATTTTTGGCCCTGGAGCTATACTGTTCCAGTGACTGCATTTTGAAGTTTTAACCTTCTGAAGTTAAAAAAACATCCAGTTTAACCTCAAATGTCATGTAATGGGAGACATAATTTGCTTAAATATGCATATCAATTTAAAATGTTTACATGAAAACAAAAAAAATACACCTTGTACAAACTTTGATCTTTTTGTAGGCACACCTAGTTCTTGGGCATGCTGACAGCAATCCATCTTGAATTTCACTTTGGCATACAGTATTTGGCTTTATACTGTATACCTGATTTATATCCCTTTATATGCTTCACTCTGGAGTTCTGCTTGACTTATAACTTTTACTTTCATCTTCAAAAACTAATAAGCCTCCTATTATAAAGTCCCATATGTGCGTGTCGGTATCTAAAAATCAGAGTTAGGCAAGGTTGGTATTAGAAGCACGCTTGGTTAAGCTGACTAACATTTCATAGCGCTGATAGAAGATACCTTAAGCATCATACAACATTGATTTTAATCAACAATTATTCATCCAATATAACTGATTTTCAAAATTTCAAAGATTTCTAAGTGACAGACAGCTCACAATGTCTGACTCTATAGGAAATTAATTAAACATGCTGAAACATACTAAGACCAAAATACAGTGGATTGGCTTTACATACTCTCCAATATACATAGATATGATGTAGTTCATAGACTGATAAAAGGTGTATCTGTCAAAGTTATTACAGCACATTAAATCTGCTTTAAACACTTCAGGACTGTGAACCAGTGCTCTTTACAAGTCAATATCAAAACATTACTACACCTTTTATAATACTATTTTTACTGGTGAAAAGAAGAAGCTTATAGTATTGAATATTAGCATTTGAAGCCAAATCATCTGCCATCTGACAAAAAAAAGATCTGACAAAGAAAAAGAAGATCTGGAAAAAATAAAAGAGATTGAAAGAGAACAATCTTCTCCGTTTAGTGCCTAAAAAAGGAAATACCATTTGCTCCTGAAGTCTCTTACTTGATTTAAGCCTAAAATTCTCTGAATATTAATTTCTTTCTGGTCTTGCTACTTTATACGTGGGTAAAACATTTGTAGTGTATATCTACAGTATTTGCTACAGATATATTCAGCAAAGCAGAACTAGTGAATGGGGTTTGGGGGACAGGAATTAAGTGCCCTATCGGTTTACTGCGTACCAACTTTTTTGGCCAAATTTTACATAAAATTAAATAAAAAGCAAATGTACCTTTTCTTAAAAAATGCTAGATGGATAAAAACAAATGTTAAATCATACTGTTATGGTAGTGCAAATGCAATAAGAAGAGGATTTTTTCACATTCATTATCTTTTGAAATACTTGGACAAGAGTAAGAGAATAAACTGAAAGAATTAGCACTTAAGAAAAATATGATAAAAGTAGCCATTGCCAGTAGTAATTTTAGTCCTTCGGTTTCAGCTGTGCTGCATCTAATAACATTTTCTTCAGCACTACCTTCTGTTTATCTAAGTCATTCTGACAGTTAATGTTTTTTGCCAATTAAGAAAAGAAATATATATTTTCAGTAACACTACATCTTTTCTCCCACAGCTTTGTATGCACATGACTCATATTAATGGGGCATTACTAAAGACAGAAAAAAATGAAAAACTATTATTGATATATGAAAAACATTTTAGAAGGCATTTAACAGCCGCACAAACAGCTAGAGGTGACAGTGTGCTAATGCTTGATAAGGCAGCTCTTACTGATCCTGATTAAATGTTCTTACAGACTGGATCATATTGTTCATAGCTGAAATGATACATTTCAACATTTCCACAAAATCACTTCAGATGAATTATGGAGTACGAAAAAGAACATTTTAAATGTTTCATTAATCTGAATAAGGTAATAGGTATACAGTATTTTCACAAGACAGACAAGTGAGTATTTTTTAGCATTGGCTTTTCACTTGTTTATACAATTCCTATAAAATAAACTCTTTTTCTAATATTTTCTTATTTAAGATGCCACAAAATATGCCATTTTATATGCCACAAAACTTAATACAATGGAAAACCAGCTATCAGGTTATTGTTTTTTAGAGCACATCACTTTAAATATTTAATTGAAATTCTTAATTTTCTCATTCTCTGTTTTCAAAATATACAAAGCTGCAAAAAACAAACATTATGATTACTCAATATGTTCATATCTACAAAGGAACAAGTAATAGGTTTATTCCATGCTGAAAAAAAGAAGAAAGAGAACACAACGTTTCGGCCGTGGAGCCTTCTTCAGGTGTGAGAGAGACAAGGCAGTAAGCAAAGGTAATGTAGTGGGAGAACAAGGGCTGGGAGGGAGGAGGAGTGAGAAGCGGGAGCAGGGGACAGAAAGAGAGGCCAATCAAGAGGTGTGAAGTCAGAATAGGTGTAGAGAGGTGTGAAATGAAACTTCCAATGAATTGAGAAAATTTAAAAGAACAGTAGTCTGTCGTTAAGGGAAGGGAGAATGTGTGATCCTAGCTGCAGGATAATTTTGGTTTCGGTAGTCTTTCTGATGTATGAGTTCGGAAAACCATCTTTGAGAACACAGACTGAGAGATTAGAGTGGTCGTGGCCGTCAGAGGTGAAATGAGAAACAATGGGCTTGGGTAGATCTTTAACCTTCACAGCCCTGACGTGTTCTCTGAAGCGGTCTCCGAGTCTCCTTCCTGTTTCTCCAATGTAGATGGCTGGGCATTTACTGCAAGAGATACTCTTTCTGTCCCCTGCTCCCGCCTCTCACTCCTCCTCCCTCCCAGCCTTTGTTCTCCCGCTACAATACCTTTGCCTACTGCCTTGTCTCTCTCACACCTGAAGAAGGCTCCACGGCCGAAACGTTGTGTCCTCTTTCTTCTTTTTTTCAGCATGGAATAAACCTATTACTTGTTCCTTTGCAGCCTATGCATGCTGATGCAGCTACCCACCTGAACATGTTCATATCTATATGCAAACAAATTTTCAACATTAAATCTGCATTTCAGTCTGTTTTACATTTATATTTAAAATTTGCTTGACATTTGCTTTGCCTTACTATCTTAGTGGTTTATCACTGATTATTTGTAATCTCATTTTGTAGAGGTCAATGGTGTCTATTAACTAATATTTAAACTTATGGGGTGATTACTCATAATTCCTTATAATGCAGTGGCTGAAACAAACGTTAAAAAAATGTTGTTATCAAATAGAATGAATCTACTCACAAAAGATACTTCCTAATATCCAAGACTAAATTAAAGGAGACATTTTATATCATGAAACATGCATTAGAGGCATAGCCTTCTACCTTCTAGATTTTTGTCAAAAGTCAAAAATGGTTTTCTGCTTCAAAATATACTGCACCAAAACAACACATGCTACTGTAAGTACTGTACACTTTAAAAGTCAACAACATCTAAATTTATTTTTAAAAGCTTGTTATGAACAGGATACATTTAAACAATTATTTGAAGAAAAAAACCTTGGATAAAATGGACAATTATTGCCCCAAAGCCCCAATAGAAGGCTTTGGTGAGCATTTATTCTGCTGTTCTTTATACAGTATAAACAGTACTCCAAAGAAAAGAATCGTTTAAAAGTAATAAGCAAGCAGAATTTTGTACACTGCAGGAAAATGCCTCGAGACACATTAATATGCCGATGACTGACACAGTAACTCAGTGAAAGTGCTTGTAACAGCAAATTTGTTCCTCAAATTAATCCACAATGCCATTAATAATTTAGATAAAAAGAAAAAAATAGAAAAAAAGCTGGTCGATTTGTGCAAGCAAGATACCTATTTAAAACAATGACTGCACTGCATTTGTTACCACACCCATTCTTAAAGTAAGACATTGCATATGCGTCTATATTAAAATACTGTATGCCAGCAGCTATTAGGGTTGGCATAAGAAGATGAAATTAAGTCCCACTTAAGTTTTACTTTAACAGTGATTTTTTTCTTATTATTTGGGAATTCCTAGGTACATCAACTAATTTCCTTTCTTGATGTGAGAAATTAAAGTTGTCATTATTTTTCAGAACTGAGAAAATAAGTAAGGTAAGGCTTTTTAGTAACTTCAGTGTTGGTTGTAAGATGCTAAAGATTTGTGATGGAAAGGTTCCGGATATATATATTTTTAAATCTTGTTTAAAAGAAGATTTTACTTTAAAAATATGGCACAATGGTTATTGTTTAGCTGGGACTCTTGGAATTTACAGTATGCTATGACAATGCAACGCATTGCAGTAAGGGATTATACACCTTTTTCCAACTAGCCAAAATAATATTGGTATTCTTTTAGTCTGAGAGATGTTTAAAACAGGTGTCATAAAATAAAAGTGCACACCCTCATTGTTGGCTGAGCTCTATGGCCTAGATATAGCTACTTCAAGTCTGGATCACATCATGAACTGCCTGTGATTCAGATTAATCAAATAGTGGTACATGATTAACTGAGTACCACAGGCATAGGGCTGAGATTAACAAGCCAGGATTTTCTCTTTGTTAGTGAATTAGTAACAGCTTCATCTCAGGCATGTCCTGGTTTGCAGTGATGTCAGTGAGGGAGACAGTGCGAACCCTCCTGCGAGGCAGGTCTCCAAACTGTGGAGATTGTACTTGTATCAAGACACAAAATGAATGGCCCCCTGGGTGGGTGAGCCAGAAAACTATGTCGGCCCCTCCTTCTTCACCCTGCGCAATACAGGAGCCATTCTTGTGAGCCAAGAGGTAAAGAAACAAATTTGAAAATTGGTCATTTCGAAACTGGGTGGCAACATGAAACCCTTTAAAAAATATTGTACAGTATAAGGTAAAAGCAAGATAGGCCATTGGCTTTGTATTACAAACTAAGATAGTGAGCTGTATTATCTTCATTAGCTTATGCTATTTGTTTAAAAAAACGGTGATGGAAAATGAAAAGCTGCATTACTGTAGTTCTCCACAGATTCAGTCAGATGACCCTATTTGCCTAGAGGAAGGGAAGAGTAGAAGCTTTGCTAATATTGAACAAGGGGCTCAAAATTATTTGAATATTCATATTTATTTGAATTTAAATTGAAAGACCACCTTTCTTAGTTACAGACTGAAAAGTGTTCATCTACAGCTAGCATACAGTATACAAGCAAATTCTACATTTTACTTTTGTGAAAAATAGACTACAATGCAAATAAAAATCTAACTCTTACAATAAGTATGACCATTTGGATTCATAACATTAAAACTCAGAAACTTTTCTGAAATTTCTGTTCATTTCGGTAATATTAAAGCAGATGTTTTAGCAAAATAACTACTCAATGCAATTAAAAAAAAAACATTATTAATTTTTCATAGGCTCATAACTTTAATGGTTATTAACAGCAAAATATTGTGTTTGCCCATTAATGCATTTTATTCTTCTCCTTATGGATTTACCACCATTAAATATATATTTTCCCATAAATACATTAATGATGTGTTGATGTGTTTTTCTTCCTTTTGCTGAAGGACTGGGTTTAAGAGAATCCTGCTTATTAATAGTGATTGGAGGGCTGCCAAGTTTCAGAAGAATTTGAATTCTAATTGAAACACTAAAGCTTTACAAACACTAAAACAAAAACTGGACTTTATTGTTAGCACAGAAGTGACTTAATTATGTACTTTAACTTCTTATCGTTATATCTGATTATATAATGAATTGTCTGCATACTTAATTGTTATGAATGTTCAGCTTTTCAAGGTAAACCCCACCCAATACTTTAGTTATAGAGCATCCCAAAGCTTGAACAGGGAAAATCAGGGAATCAAATTAAAATGGTAAATATTGCTAAAATATTTTAGTTTTTTTCTTCTTCCATCAACACCAAATGCTTAATTTCAACTGGAAGCAAGTTAACCTTTTTCTACCAATGTGGAGGGTTAGGGATATAATGATATTCCTTAAACTTTAAAAATCCAGTTTGCAACCATAGGCTCAGTAGTTTGGCCAAATCCTAATTAAGGCAACATAGAGACAAAGAAAGCATTGAAGAGTTTAAATGTAATGAAGGTTTATTTGGTGGGACTTGTATAGCTGACGAAAAGGCAGGTGGCATTCATCACAAAGAATGAGCCAGGGAGCTGCTACTACAGTTGGGATGGGATGGTTAGAAGGGGGAGAGAAAGAAAATAATTTAACCTCATCTTGACCTTCTGATAACAACGTTTTAAGTAAAAGCAAGTTTTGCATTTTTAAAAATCAAAAGTGAGCCTATTGCAGCCACAACATTAACACTAGTTTCTTCCCTATGTCATAATTTGCATTAGTTGTTTACAACTTGTTTTTCAGTTTTAGTATGTTTTGTTTTCACCTTTTTATTTTTCCTTTCATTTTACACTCACACACTGCTTATTCTCTTTTAAAAAATGTTTTCTCACATTTGGTGAAATATAATTAATGTATGGATACAGTACCTGCCTTGAGTACCAGTGACACCTGTATAACATGGCATATTCAAACCTTCTTGTCAGGATCTTGTTTGTAAATGATTAAACAATTTCCTTGTCAAAACTTACAAAATAAACCTAATATTATCCTGTCTAATGTTTACCTTCAATCTGTGTTACATTTCTAAAAAAAAGTTACATTGTACAATGTACTAGTGTATATTTCTACATTAAAACAAATTCAATAGTTTGGTCAAATGGAAATTGTGTACTTTTTTCGTGTTAACTTGCCTGGTTCAGGAAATAACAACTTTTGCTGTAAGATCAAAGTCTGTTTAACAACTCCATGTTAGATGGTTTTAATATTTAACAGAACTTCAAGTTTCAAGTAAATTAAAGAGGACTGTGTGATATTGGAAATGATACCATAAAGTCATGGCACCATGATAGGATTTTTTTTCTTTAAAGCAGTTTATTTTTCAAATGTATTAGAAAGCTGAATTCACAATAAGCATGAGACAGAACCAGATTTAAAAACAAAAAAAAAATATTTTGAAAGTCAAATAAAGTTAAACAAATTGACAGATGGTTGCATTTAAAAAAATAACTTCTGAAGTGAAATGAAATGCCTTTGACTGAGGTTTTGAATGCAGCAGCCTCTTATCAAAAAACATTTTAGCCTAAAAACAGAAATACATACAGGGAGAGAAAGTCAGACCTTTGCAGGCCAATAGGTTGCAAGTCGTCCTTATAAAGATTCACCTGATATACTACCATTATATCCTATTTTTGTTGACTAAGATACATTGTCAGCAAAACTAAAGATTCTGGCAAAGGGCCCAGCATCAAACTGTCTACGGAGGATACATTTCTACCTACACTACCATGACAGTAATGAGAAACTGCCATTAGTGCATTTTGCATAATTGTACATTTCTGAGTTGGGCTCTGTGTCAGTGGTAGACAACCTATTGCGATGATACCCACAGCACATTACTTGTTATGTGTTATCAGCAGTTCTTTATGTAAATTCTATCGCTACAAAGGGTCATTTTCCAATCTTCTACCATGAAATCACTCTTTCTATCAGTACACAGTGCAAAAAGAAAGGTAGAACTCTGGGGAGCCTCTTATGAACACTCAGTCTGTTACAATGTTTTTCACAAAAACTGCATACTAAAAAACATCTACTTTCCAAACATGCATGTTTCAGACTGACATATATGATGACAGAAGTAAAACCGGATATGCCTACCTTACAACTTGTTTTTATCTATCTAGACAGACATTTCAATAAGAGGAAAATGTCCTTTTCTTTCAATATTTCAGACAATGGCTTAACATTTTTTCTTTAGCCATTAGTCTGCTGGCAATTAATACATGTAAAAGAAATGTCACCATTTAACACTAACACATGCACAATGGTGGCATAAAAATGAATGTAATAATTGATTTTTTTACACAGAATCTTCAGATTTTTTTTAACCATTAGCATTTCTTAAGCGTTCTTGAAGGACGCTTTTTTCAGTTAAATTTTAAAATGTGAATTTAAATTACTGCTTGGAAACAATCTGAAACAATTTACCTGGTGGGGTCACTTTTGCAGTTGTTTCATTAGGTTTAATAGTTCCGCCTCTGCAGTCGAGAACGGTGGTTGGGGCTGTAGACTTGTGAGTAGAAGTGGGTTCAGATCCCAGGTGGAGCACTGTTGGTTTACCCTTGAACAAGGTCTTTTCACATGGATTGCTTCAGTAAAATGCCAGGCTATATAAAGGGACACAGATATAAAATGCTTTGGATTAAAGCATCAACCAAATAAATTTATAACAAAAAGACACCAAATATGGAAATTGAGAAAGCACAGTTTTACTAAATCACCTGCTAGTGAGGCATGTAATGCTTGAAGCATGTACTTATAGTATCAAAATTTCAGAACTCACAGAAACATCATTAGTAATACTGGAATTAGGAACAATCTATCAGTGCAAGTCCTTCCAATGTTCCAGTGTTTACATGTGAGTATATATTGTACTGTACATGGTTACTGATGAAGGCACTGTGATTCAAGAGTTTGTTGTTCACTGTGATAATGACCATAGGCACTAGTCACACACTGCCACCTCCACTTTAAACCCAACTATTTCAAATGAGGAGGAAAAACAGTTGTTATTGAAATCAGCACATTCATTCCTTATCATCAATCCCTTTTTTCTGGGTATTGGTTGGACTTGAAAAAACAGTACAGACAACAAAAGGACAGCAATGGACTGTGGTACTGAACATACAGTAGCTAAAGTCATGAGCAAAATGTGAAAGTTCCCAAGCTCGGGTAGTGTGGCTCTGAAGACCTTTCCATATAAAATGCACTCCAAACAATTTCAATTAGAGGCCCAGGTGCTGATTCTTTCTTTATGTACGTATTACAAATTAGGATTACATTAGATAACAGCCCCACTACTTCGGATCTACTCTTTCTCAAACTGCAAACTGAACCGATACCTTACAGTCACCCTCTTTTACACAAACTTGCATGTGCACAACCAACATTCCAATATCATTAACAATTAATTAACTATATAGAATCAGTGCAGACACCTGTTGTAAGCAAACAAGGATTTGTTCCAATCTGATAACTCAAATAAATAATTAACCTCATTATACAGTATATGTATTTTCATACTTTAGTATAGGTATAGTTTACTGTATATTTAAGGTATATAGAATTTTCCATAAGGTCTTTTACAGTTGATTACTTACAATATTCATGTCATTAAAGATGGTTACCTACAGTATAAAACTACCTTGGAGCCATGTTAGATGTCTTACAATTATGCAGTTAATTAAATAATTAGACCAACTATGTAACTGAGAACTCAGGTGGAACAGAAAGCAGAAGACACTAGGCCCTCCAGGAATTGAGTTTGAGATCCTGGTTTACAGTATGTTTAGTTATCATTGCTAACAAGGAAGGGGAGAAGGTTCTGTGTGGCAATTATTTAAAAATCACAGCAAAATATGTCTTTTAAATTCAAAGAATTCAAAAGATCCACGTGTATCACTAGAACTAAGTGTTGTATTTAAATCAGATTGTACAAATGGTCATATAACTTAGAACTGAAGAGTATGCCAAGGCAATATATTTGTATCTCTACACTTAACCTGTACTTATTTATCTAAAGACAAATATTAACAAGTAAGGGAATGTTTTTGAGATCTCTGTGACTTAGCCAGGAGGCTTACTCAGTGTTTCAGTGAACACCTTCAGAGGGTAATGTTTTTGGAGAACTGGAGTCCGCTGAGCTTCTTTCTGTCATCTTGTTCCTTTGAGAACATGACGTATAACCCAAATAAATTTCCTGTCCCAAGACAGCTTGCCTGAAATTAGATAACACATTTACTGAGATAGCAATCCTCCTCACTAAATCAGGAGTTTTAGGAATCAGTACATAATAAGGATTTGGTAACAGCAGACAACTGTTTATTCCCCTTCCTCTCTGTGCCTTTCCCAGCGCTTGCCTCCCTGATATTATAACCATCATTAACGATTTGACACAACATGCTCACATTGGGGCAGAGCAAGATTAGATGTAGGGCCTCTTTATAGAATAAAGCTGGTGGCACCCATCCCAAGAAGTGAGGCTGAACAATAATTAAGTATTAAGGCACAGCAGGGGGCACGATAACATGTGCTAAACCCAGATTATAATGTTTTAAATGATTATCTATTGTAACATGGCAAGGGCAGAACCTCTTATTAATTTTAATGGGAGATGTGTCTTGATAGCCAGGTATTAATTTATTACAAACATAATAATAAACCTAGCAGGGTATGTTACATTGTAGCTGAATTAGAGCTGATTGTGTGCTTGCTCATGTAGAATTTATTTCTTTTCTGAAATGTATAGAGCAGGGGGAGAATTTTTTTTTTTAACATGTTCCTTGTAATGAAGTCAATGTGGCTTTGAGGTTATGAGAAGGATCCTGGACAAAACTGGAGGCATGCCTGTCTAATCTCTAATGGTATATAAGAATTCATCTGAAAACAAATTTGAAGGAAAACAACACCGAGAATATTTTTGTATAGTTATGTATAGCACCAAAATTATCCCGAATGTGTTAAATACTGTACTACAAACAATGATAGAAAATACAAAGTAATACTCTAAGAGGATTTCATTCAATTGTATTCTTCATTCAAGCCTCACAATCAAATGCAGTAAAAGAACAAACACAGACAATACTTGTTTTTTATTATTATGTGATATTAGTAGTGCATTGGACATATTTTGCTTTGCAAATTATTGTAAATCTGTCCATTGCAGGGCACACATGTAACCTTAATGACATTGCTTAGATACAGTTTGCAGTGATTTATGTAGTGTGACTAGGCTTGTACAGTGAATTTCATAAATAACCAAATAAATAAGAATGTGTGGGTCTTAAAATGGCTAGGGGTCTGTTGCATTTCATGAATACAAGGCCTTTCAGTACCGCGTGATGTGCTTTTATTTGATCTAATCTTTGTAACCTGAATTGTGAAAACCTGTTTTAATCTTGCAGACTTCCCACGGACAAAAAAAAATCTTTCTCACATTACGCTGGAACGTAAAAGCAGCACAGACTGGAGCAAAATTCATATGTTTCACTATTTTGCTTATCATAACAACTCTGATTAGGATGGGCAAAGATGGACGCATTGAGAGGGAAAGGATGTGCTCCGAGTCCTGCGTGAGCACAATTCCCGGAACAAGAATGGAAATGTTGACGGCTTTTATTAAAAAAACAACAACGTTATTTGATGTTGTTGAAACTTTGTCTGATTAGAGGGAAGAATAGAGCATAGTAACAGGCAAAGTAAAATATGTGTCACTCATTTCTTCAATGGTCTGTGAAAAAGTGTCTTTTCTATTTGCCATCACTAGAGACAGAACCCATGACAGACATTGTGCTTTTTTTTGTCCTTCAGCTCTAGTCTGGCGCTGCAACTAGTGAGACTTTTTTTGTGGGCAATGCAAGGGCTGGGAAATACAACTGCAATCCCTGCCTTTGAATGAATGAAAAAGTCCTTCTGAAGGCCCCCCTCTGGGAACATGCACAATAATATCAGAAAGCCAGCTAGCTTGAAGCTACAGACGTTGACAGCCAATGCCTGTGGGGATGGTGGCAGATAAGCGTGGCATCCAGACAAATACAGTACTTGACTTTTCTTTCTCGTCGTTTGATAGGACAAGTGTTGCACAAGGGATTACAAAGTCAATGGCTGCTTCCCTATTTAAATATCATATGTATTAAAAATGGGTCCCACTAGAGCAGGATCAATCATCTGCTAATTTTTCATGACCACTCATGCAAAAAGCAGCTCGGAGCCCCAGCTCCTGAAACACGTATGGCTTGAAAAAAGGGTTCTTGCTAATAAACACAAAATAATGGATCGGAAATATTGAGGAGAGCTAATTGTGTTTAAACACCATGCCGAATGGAATGGCAGAGGAAGCAGATTTTCTTGGTTGAACGCCATGAGCCTCAGCGTGCAAGAGAATGAGCTGGCTTTTCATTTAGGTTTAGGTTTATTGCACCCGTCATTTATGTAAAACCTCCTGCCAAAGCAGATGGATTTTCCAGTATATCAATATTATGACACAATCAGAAGCTTTATATACTGTATGCTTAGTTCCAATGGTTATAACTGGCTTATATTTTTCTTTCCTCGACAGTTATCTGTGTTACCTACCGTTTACCAGCATTTATCAAGCTCTCTATGGCTGAACCACTGACACTAAGCTTGATGAATGAAAAAGAATGCCCGTTTGAAATGATCAGATTAATTTAAAGGTCACATATCTCTGAATGTACCTATTAAAATGATGCCTTTTTAATATTTAATGACAGACATTATTATAGCCTATTCTTAAAATAATACAAATGCTTGGTAATGTAAAACCCAGGCCTGTGAATTAGAAGAAATTGCATCTTTCCTAAACATATTGATGCAATAATTTCACAAATGACATAAAAATACACACACTAGAACCCTTCTGCAGGCATAGGGTGAAAAGTGCCAACAAAGCTTCTGCTACGGTACTAAGACCAGATCCTGAAGCATATGAGAAAAGCCATTACTGAAAAAGCACTTTTTGCACTTTTTTGCACACATGTATAAGGTAATAAGAATTTTCTTGTAATCAAATTGTAACAAACATTTTCCTTGGTTTATTGCTTTTTTATTGCTGTTATGTGAATGTATTTCTTCTTTTTTCTGTTTTCTTCATAATTTCAAATTCAATTTACATAATTCTACATTGACAAAAGTTCCTGTTGCTTTTAATACCGGTCTGAATGTAAAAAAAAAACTGTATTGAAAAGACAGCAGACTGGATAAAATAGTGTACAAATTAAGAAAAACCTGTTACACATTCATGCTCAGGAATCAAAAAGGCTAAAGCCAAAGATTAGAAAAATCAACACAAAATAAACAGCTGTTTCAATATGATAATGACGTACATGATTACAAGAACCTTTACCTAGCAAACAAGAATATTCCAAAATCTAGCTGAAATTGTAAAGACAAATTGCCTTGTGCAATTTTCTTCAGCCCGTTCCAGGAATATTATGCTTTCCTCTGGTGGATGTATTGCTGTAAAAAAAACTGGGACACAGTAACATATTTATTAATGGCTTCCTCTGCTTCTGTTGTCCAAAGAATCTCCTCACAATTTTTTTTTGCAAGGATTGCAGCACAGTGCAGGACCTTGGCTTTCACAAGTAGGCTGCTGAATGAGACGAGATGGGTCAGTGAAGTCTCTCTCCAGAGGGCCCTGGTCGCAATGGAGCACTGGCTTCCAGAGGAGAGAAGGAAGAAATCAAAGAAAGGAAGCCCAAAGTTTATATGCAGAGAATAGAGGCAACAGAGATCATCCCATACTTTTATAATGTATTTTTTAAAGGGATGCTTTGGCAAACACACGTTCTTTTCTTCAAATACGCAAGGCTCACATGCCACATGCCTAATTTTAAATACATGAAAAAAACATTGTGAAAAACTGCTTGTGGGCTATTAAACATTCCCAATAAAGATTGTAAAGGGCTGACAGTAATGTGTTACAAAGTGTCTTCAACCTGGAGTTTTTACTCAGCAAGAGTTTACTGGAGACCTTGCAATGGATCTTGTACCTGATGGAATCCACAGTTCCCTATGGTTCAGATTACTAAGGCATGTCTGCAAAAAACAGTATGGTGACTGGAATACTCACTAACATTTTACATTATTTACCCGTTCTTTAAACGCCATACACAGTACATGTGCTGTTACACTATTGATGAAATCTGTTTTTCAGTGGATAATTAAAGTAGAATGATGTCATATGCCTTTGTTAGTTTTAACATGCTTTTTGGATGATAGACTGTGCATTGAGTTTATTTCTTTCTCCTTGTTGACGCTTTGTTTGTATCACACGATTGCTGGGCACATTTGTGGTCCTATTTTTTTTTTTAAAAGGCTTCCAAACATTTGTTTTTAATTTTCAGAGAACAAAGACCAGAAATGCAAATAATCAAAGACCAAAAAAAAATCCTGTTTGAATCAGCACATTCATGTCACCCTTACATAGTTTACATGTTGCCACTAGAATACTGACAGGAAACAGTCGTTTTTCCCAATGGAGCTTCACTCTAATACTCTCTGTCTGCTGTATGATCTTTGTCCCAGTGTCTAAGTGTCACAGTGTCAGGTTAGGACATTGAATTGATACGTAGCAACACAATTTTCCCTAAGAGAAAACAACAGTAGTCTCATACTCTGCCTCTCTGCATATAACTTCCTGACAGAGTCCACTTAAAGCAGTAAATTGACAATCTTGTAGGGGTCGCTCACAGTATGGGCTCTAATCCCCTCAGGTTTAGTGCTGTCAATAGCTATGTAGCTATGTAGATAACGCAGCTCAGAAATCCATAGAGACTCTCTGTGAGACTGTGTTTATGCACTACATTTACTTTAAACCTTAACAATGTGAAATAAACACATCCAAAATATGCCTGACAGAATGCCATATTGCAGTAGTCTATACATGACATCTTCCAGTGTAAATGTCATCTTCCAATAGCGTATTGAGCCTGTTTCTCTCATGCTGATTCCATCAGCTTAAAATGCCTGTGACACTGAATGAAGAAGGTTATTCTGAATCATTTAAAAAACAACAGCCATTGTATAGCTGTGAAGATGTTTTCCTCTTGGTGGGTAAGTGATTCATCTTCAAAGTAAAAAGCTAAAGCTGGTACTGTACTTGTTTTAAACACATTAAGAGAAGATATAAAACTATCTAAATTTGATCATTGAGATCTCGTATTCTGCTGTTCTCTGGTTTATGATAAAGCACACTGTGGAAATTTCGATCTAGCCTTAAATCACTCAGAAGCCGCAACAAAAAGAGAACATAGATTTTGAAGAGTTCAATGTGATTGATTTTGAGGTACAGACTGAAGCATTTCTTTCAGAGTGACCCACTTTTTCAAACTACACTGCTCACGCTACTGCATGGTGAATGTGTGACAGTACACTGGCATCCACTAAGAAATCTTTTGTTTTAAAATAAAACTATGATTATATAAATATTTCCATTTTAGCAAACTAGAAGGAAAAAATTTTTTTTACAGTTATCTACAGAAGTTACTGTCTTCTATACCGTATATATATAATTTCATTACATAAGTATATTAATAAATTATCAAATCATAAAATATGATTCATTCATTGCTTTTTTTTGCGCATACAGATCAGTACAGCTGGATGTAATTCAGTACTTTCTTATTACATAAGATTTCAATAAATCTTTTTAGAATTTCATGGCATCATTCAACACAAGGATCAATGAAAGTGATTAGAGCTTTGAACCTGTAACTGGAAGGTTTTGGGTTCAGATCCTGGGTGAGAAACTGTTGATGTACAAGATACTTCACTCTGATTTTTCTAGTAAAATGTAACATTGTATAAATGGGTCCATTGGTAGTCAGTTTGGATTAATGTATCAGCCAAATAAATAATTCATAGTGTATTAATTACCATACACCAAAATATGCAGATACAGTTTGGCTAGAACACGGAGCTTTTGAACAGCAGAACACAATGCCAATCAGCCCAATTTGAACAAGATTAATTAAAATCCATGTAACAAAGCACTGTACACCATTCAGTTTAGATATTTGTAAGCTCCAAAAAGGTAATGCACCGGCAAACCTTAAATAATGTGAAAATCTGCAGAAAGAAAACACTGACTTTTGCCGATAATTTTTCATTTGGTAGCTATAAATCACCTTTCTGGGAGCCAAAAGTAGGCATACCAACACTATTTTCTCCAATTATATATCTTCAAATTCTATGTTGCTTGTTAGAAGATATGAAACATCAGCACTATGACTTTTCTCGAAATGGCATAAAGAATACTTATTCAATTATCCTTGCATATATAAGTCTTTCAAAGACTGTGAACCAAAGCATACCATAAATTGTACCTATAAAGGAAGACAAAAAGAAAGCAAACTGCTGCAATATAACAAACTTGTAAATGTCAGCATACAGCCTGTGCTCTAATGTGTTTTAAAATAACCCACTTAAGTTTTTTGAAAGCAGGGCATTTTCAGATAAGATCAGTTTCCTATCCTTTACAATATGGACTGGATTGTGTTTTGTTCAAAAGCCACAGCTACATTGTTCCTCTGCAGATGTGTAATTAAGTGATATAAATCAAAAGCAATAGTTCCTTGATAAAACCAAAGCACTCAAGAACAGCAGCCAAATTGCCACAGATCTGTTGTTAAATAATGGGGGAATTTAATCACCTCCAAACACTCTGAGAAAGGTAATAGGCAGTAGAATGCAGAAACAGGAAATACTTAACACTTTATTACAAATCAGGGAAAATTAAGGTCTTGACCTTGAGGACACAAATCCAGACTGTTTTTACAGTATTGAGGTTTAGTCTTTTGTAAATCCAAGCACTATCCAACAGGTGCCCATTTATTTATTTATAGAAAAAAACAGGTTTAACTAAACTTTCATAACAACAGATAGACACAACTACCAGCAAATAGGTTAGCTTAAAAAGATAAAATGCTTTAATGCTTTAAGAATTGAACATATATCACAATATTTAAGATACCAAAAACTAATTTCTGAAACTGATTTGTGAAGTTTTCATTTGTAAAAACCTACCTATGAATATACCTATTGATTCAGATGCCATCAGAATGAGATTAAATAAATCTGACATTTGAAATGACTGATCAAACCATAGTCAATTAATGAATGATGAATGAGTCACCAAAGCTTGATGTATGTACCCTAGAGTTCTTAAAGACACCAGTGAGGTCATATAAAGGCCATTAACAGATTTTTAAATCTAAAAATCCAAATGGCTTTATGTTTGATTGTGTAACATCAATTTAATTAAAGAGGGATTGACTCACAAAATTATAGGCCAATGAGTTTAACATGTACAGTATGCCATGTTAAATTATAAATCTATAATCAGAAACAAGTAAAAATCCATACAGCATTGGTAAAGTGGGGTTGTGTCAATGCTGAACTGATCTTTTCACTGTCTTAAATAAGATGGAAAAGCCTTTAAGAGGTATTGGACTAATTATATCACATTCCGTAGTTTTAGACAAGGTACTGTACATCATGAGAGACTTGAATTCATAAAGCTTAAGTGGTGGGAATTAATGGTGATCTGTACAGGTGGATTCAAAACTGGCTTCTGTGTAGGACACAGAAAGCAAAACTAACACACACATCAACTATTTTTGGTAATATAGGAATTGGGGTTCCTACAAGGTTCTATACTGGGGCCTTTTTTTTCTGATATAAATCGTGATGCTTAGCTAGGAGGAGAAACACATACTGTACTTGAGAAGAAACTAGAATAGTATAGGGTGACCTAGATCAGACACAACTGTTGAAATAGCTTCATAAAATATTGTTGAAATCCAAAATTAACAAGATTCTTTCAGGGCTTAAAGCAAAGGTTGAATAGAGGTAATACATTAATTCTTAGTATGCAACTAATTGAGATTTACAAAACCATTACAATTTTTTTTATAAATGAGGCTGATTCCTCTATTTATTTCAAATTAAGTTCAACAATATAACTTGAAAATGTCAGACATCATTGCCAAACTGATACTAGGAAAGTATTTTAAATCTGTTCTTGTCATAATATTTTCCTGTGTTGTCTGACTCCCTGGCCCACTTGCAGTATGTATGGTTACTCATTCACTACAGTCATCATTTCCATTGCTGAAAAGATTAACTACAGTACTCTCCATACAAATTTATGTCTTGGAAGAAAAGTTGCTTTGGTCAAACAAGATGCATTGATTAGATTTTCTAAATTTATTTGTACATTTAACAATTTTGGTTTCAACATATTTGAATAAAAGGCAGAAAAAGAAAGATAAAAAAGGTGGGAAACTCTTTATAAACTTCAGATGACAAGTTGCCACAGTTCTATGCTCTTGACCAATCTGGCATTAGAACCCTATCCTCAATTTCTTCCTCATGTCCAGCTGTAGCAATGCAGGCACACACCTGCATCAGCTGTCATCTGTTGATTTCAGGGGCTAGACAGGAAACAGAAAAAAACTCATTGACAGACAAAGACCACATAATTTCCACCATATTGAGACAAGTGCTAAAAGATTTTTATCCCCATATACCATACCTTAGATTGACACAAGGCCGTCTGAAAACTGAAATCTGTCTCTGGAAACTTGGAGTAAGTCCATTTTCAACATTTGTGTGCAAAGGAGGTAACAATTTATCTTCTCTGAGGACAAAACACTTTTTCTAGCTTTGTTTAAGAGTTAAACAGAGATTGCAGAATTTATACTGAATTTAAACTTCATTCAATGTTTGTCTTATCAAAATAAATAAAGTACCATCTGTTTATGCCATCTGTTTCAGCTACAGTATGTTCTTTTTTTTGTTTGGTTGTATTTTCTACCCAAAACTATTTCCTGACATATATTTAGTGTTGACTTATTGGAGGAGGTTTTAATGTCTTAGACAGACATAAGAAACATAAGACCATGAAAAAATAAGACTACCAAAAAATCAAAACAATTAAACAAGCATACAACTAAACAGGAAACATCTTTTGGCTAAACATAATACCAAGCCAATGGGAAACTTTTCACTTAGATGAAAATCATAACTCTTTTCAAAAGGCCGAAATTATATAACTATCAATTACAATCAACTGTAAACCCTACCAGCCTGTTCACCCTAATTCTGAGTAAGAATATCAAGAAACTGAAATACACCTTTCGCAGAAGATAAACAGATAATGATGATTTAACATAGTCTTTCCAAAGCTCTCAAAAAAGATACAGTATTTTAAAGTTTTTTTCTTTTAACTCTATAAATGGGATTCTAATCCAACTATAGTAATACAATTAAATTTAAAAGTATATGCTTACAGCTCACCTAAAAAAAAATACAGCTGGTAAACAAAATAAAAATACATTCCTTGAGGAAAAGAGAGAAAACAATAACTCTACAAGCAAAGAACAGTTTTTGTTTTTATTTTAACACTGTTTTTATCTTAATACTTTACATTCTTCATGTTTTGCTGCACTTCAACTCTCAGGTTCCAGATTTTAAAAGCTTATTTACTTTTGAGAATATACCCTCACAAACACTATGGAGCAGTACCTTTAAACAGGCATGTTTTAACCACATAGCACATTAAACCTTCAAGAGTTTTTTATGTAGGTGATGAATCCATTCAGCACAAAAGAAGCTGACATTTTAAAAAGAGCTCTAACCCTAACGTCAAATTTATGACAGTTGTTATCTATCAGCTAGTGGTTAGAGGCAGATTTTAGTGCTTCCTACTTTCGACTAAATGCCAAACGCTCACCTGAAAATCTGTACTATCAAATCTGCTTCCATGCCTCAGTATTACAGTGGTGCCTCCTGCTCAGTTGTGATCGTTGCTATGGAGGCAATACTGTTGAAGGAAGAAGCTATTCTTTAAACACAGAATAAAGCCCATTTGTATAATTAAAAATCATATAGATTATACACGCTATTACACACATTACAATTTTAACATTTAACACTTTCAACAAGTATTTTAGCTGAAAACTACTGAGAGTATAATTTGTCCTTTCAACAGGATTTTTTATCTTAATTTACAATATTTCTTCCTATCTAGTTGCATTTGGTTGTCATGATGACTCCATAATTCTGACTGACCATATACAAACATATACAGTATATATGACAATATAAATTTAAATGGCAATGTAAAAAATGTCAAATGTTAAAATCATGGCCAAAACACAACCACACAAAAGGAGTTGCACAGCTATAAAATTAAATTAAACTTTAATTCTTATTGTCACAGAGGGAAAGAATTGGTGTGGGGGGCACCAGGTGTCATTGATATTGATAATGGGCTGTATTGATATTAAATCACATTGATGAGCCAGTGGCGCCCTGCTGTTTTTCACCTCATCCTCTGTGTTTCCTGCCCTGATCAAAAGCCTTCTAAGCACAGATGCCAGACAACTGCCACACCATTCAGAGTTGACGTTGCGGTTGCTATGCAGGTTTGACTGTGCCTGTGATTGACAGGGGGTGGGAGGATGCTAAGAACAGGATGCAATTGAACAAAGTGTCTTTACACCTGGCCATCCCTATACAGCCAGCTCCTGAATGAGCCCCGGGCCGTTAGCTCTGCCCACACACAAAGGATCACAGGGATGCTTCCATCCCCCAAGGGCTGAGTGAAAACCCCTTGTTGGTAGGGCCTCAAAAAGTCCCAGTCAGATAAGATATGATAAGATCACTTTATTAGCCATATACAATTTCTTGCATTAGGAATTTGTCTTTTCGCATACCCCAGCTTGCACTCCATGAGACACACAGGCACACAGACGGAGAGAGCGAAGCTTGGGGTCAGAGCGCAGGGTCAGCCATTTATACGGCGCCCCTTGAGGAGCTGGGGTTAAGGGCCTTGCTCAGAGGCCCAACAGAGTAGAATTTCTCTGCTGGCTGTGGGAGAGCATAGAGGATTTTTCTAGGAGGAAGGCTTGGGGGAGTTGGACCTGGGAGGACACGACTGGAACACTGGGGACTGAGGAGGATGTCTGGAACTTCACTGGTTCTTCACTGTGGCATAGGGAAGTGTTCTAGGTTACAGGCAGGAGTCAGTCCCAGAGAATAATGCTACTGGACCTCTCCTGACTGACATTGGGGTTTGCTAATTTGGGTCCACTGGAGTACTTGTGCTAGTCTAGAATGTGTGGCCTTTGGAGTTGCTTTGTACAATGTGCCCTGAGTGTTCAGTAGACAGTGTTGTGAGCATTAGAACATAAAAAGGGCACTTAAATTATACTAGTGTCTGCTGCTGGTCTGTACTGGTGATTCTGAGAGATGAACAGAACCTGTGGAAAGGGAAAAGGGGTTCTAGCACCCTTTGTAATTACTAGGTAGCATAATTGTCTACAAAGTAAAGCAATTCCTGAATTTAGGGGTCACCCCATTCTATGACATTATCATTATTTTGTCACAAAGGAACAGAGTTAAAAAAAAATACATTTTTGGCCTCCCTGGCCTTCAATGAATTCCACTGCACATGTATTTAACCGTTGTGTCCACTTAATCGCCATAGCAACAGATTAAAGCTTTCAGCTTTCTTTTTACACCATTTATTAATTCCATTATCAGAGAGCTGCTTATTTCAGGTAAGGGTTGCAGCAAACTTGAGTGTATCCCTGAAAAACCGGGTGGAGGTGGAGGCTACTATACTCTGAATGGGATAGCCCTCATCAGGAATAAATAAGCAGTTTACTGAGTATGAATTTATGGGCATGTGAACACCACACAGAGCGCAGTCCTGACTTTAATTTCAGCCCAGTCAGAAACTAAAGTCATGAGCCTAGGACTGTAAAGCAAAAATGATCAAACCACAGTGCCATAACAACAAAATACTACCTGATGAATTTCAATTGAGTTTAATGTGAGCCTGTATTTTGTGCAGTTTCAGAAAGTGTCTTCATGTTGTAAATACACTGTTTGAGCTACTTAATGTGCTACAGATTTTATTAGATTGTGCCATGACATTATTAAAGTCTTTGATTGAAATATCAAATTCTAACTGCTACATAAGTACTCAAGGGCTTCTGCTGCTATTAATTAAGTCAAAATGGTGCCAATTATTAAAAAGTGTGACCCAATTTTATTTTGAGACAACAGTGTTTAGGAAACCATAATAGCTATATTATAATAGTCTTTAGCTATTATTAATTAAGATACATTCTTTACTGAAAATATGAACTTGATAAAACGCTATAATTATTACATCTAATTTTACTATACAGATTGAATTTCCCTTTAAATATGTCATTATTATCTGATACATTGAATAGATACATTAGGACCACTCCTGCAAATTATTATTCTTAGTATACAAGTAAATCTTAGATTTGGAAAAAGTAGTTATTTAGTTATTCAAATCTGACTAAACATATGATTTTTTAAAATATAATATACCAGAAAATAAATGCTTTTGTCTTAAATGCTTGCCTTTTGCCCATTTTTGTTGCCTAATTTCAACTAAAACAACAATAAATTGTACATTTAAAGGATGCTTAAAGGTGAACTAGTAAACAGACTTATCCATCACATAATGGAATGCACATACAACATTTGTATAGTAAGTGTTTAGTGGCTTATAATGTTGAGAAAAACCCATTTAAAAATAACACGTTAGGTGTAGTCTGGTGAAAACAATGAAATGAACTGGATGCACTTTCTCTCTTCAACCTACAGTCTCAATCATTTTATTGAATAATGTCAATGTTTTTGCACACAAAAGCCTCTATCTGGGCACATGTAAATGAGCTGAAATATCCATTTAACATGATCCAAGGAATTTACTGAGCTATAAGCTCTTTAACCTACTGTTATACATCTCTGACAAAGGTTGTGTTGTAAATGACATGTGACAATAAGATATTTTCTCCATACAATTCATTCTTCTGTAACAACCTAATGGCGTTGGAGTGTCGGAGTCTTCTGGATAATCAGAGTGAAATAAAATTCTCTCAGAATGTTGTTTATTAACTGCTCATTCTATGAAATTATTTTAATCATCTCGGAAGGAAATGCCACTAAGGACTGGTTTTTGCAATCATACTGTATAGCTACTCACGTAAATCTCCACATTCCCTGCTATTGTGCCTGATTTTACTTAGAAACTGACTCACAAATTTAGTAATTCATTGCTACAGTATCTATTGCCATTAAACATGTATGATAACCTCCTAATGCAAATTTATTCTGTTCTGCTTTTTTTTTGGCACCAGACAGCTTGTCCTACATTATTTCAATAGTACTGAGGTATGGAGACTGCTGAATCTGGTGCCTCAGTTTTAATAACTTTTTTTTACTGTTAAACAGCATTTGTGGTATTGTCAGACCCTTCACCTACAAGGTCCCTTCCTGAAGGTATTAAATAACTATGAAGAATGGAATGACATATCTATGTACCAGTCATATTCTATAGCTAGAACTACAGAGGAGTGCAAAGTAAGTGAATTAATACTGCTCAAAAGGACAAAACCAGATAAGAATGTAATGGCATTTCACAAGGTATGGTAACCTGTGAGATCAACTGCATAAAACATCAGTGTTACTTAATGTTTACTTAAACACTTTTCTGAGTTAGATTTTTAAAATAGAATTACCATTAATTTCATTGTGCAGTTAATTCAGGTGGGTAGCTGTGTCAGCATGGGTAGGCTGCAAAGGAACAAGTGTTCGAAGAAGGATCCACAGCTGAAACTTGTGTTTTCTTTCTTCTCTTTTCAGCATGAAATAAACCTATTACTTACTGTGCAATTAATGTTAGTTTTGCTCTTATTTTATTTAAAAGTAAGGTGTTTAAAATACTGGACATTAGATTAGTGAGAGAAAACTATAATCTAGTAATTAGGATTCCCATTTATTACAAAAGTGCCCTGTCTTAATACTTGGTTGCACAAAAACAGTTGTAAACTTCCACGTGCTATAGAGGAAAATGGGAATGTATCTATTGAACAAGAGACTGGCCTTGAATCAGCAACTAACAAAGACAGAGCCCAAAGGTTTTATTGATTTTATTCATTTTTTCCATTAGTCTGCTACCAAGGGGAATGACAGAATGTTTCAAGTAAAAGATGAACTACTACCTCTGTGGGGCAACTTTGGCCATGACATGGCTGACAAATTTAGAAACATAAAGAGTTACTTCAAGTGGGCCTGAGCAAACACCTCACCAAACTGCTCCACATTCTGTTACAGCAGCAACAAAAAAAGAGAAAGGTACTGCAAATCTCTGTAAATGGTGAGCAGAGTGAGGATAACAGGTGACAGATGGATGAAGTGAGTCATAGAACAATGGTTGAAGAGTACAATGGCAGCTGAGAAGGAAGATGGAGTAGACAGTCACTTTGTCTGGGGAAAAATAAGCATGTGACATTCTTCGCAACTGATTGTCACATTTGGCAGAGACTGGTGGAGAGTTTCAAGCAGAAACAGACACTTAACAGCTGCTGTCATGGCTGACGATGACAATGCTGGTGAAGTTGGGAGATAAAGAAAGTACTTCACAGAGGACCGAACAGAGAAAAGCAGTGGAAACAGGAGGTGATACGAGAAACGCCTGGTCTGGGGTCTCCTCACTATACTGTGTGTTATCATTACTGTTTGTCTTGGATAATCATTGCTTTCGACTTGAAATAATCCAAGCATTCATTTTATTCAAGTGTCTTGTCACCTTGTGCTTCTCTGTGGCTCTGTAATAATGAGAACTTGATTGATGTTGAAGAAAGAAATGACTGAAGCTTAATTAAAACATTGTGCCTTTTCGCAGTTTGGCTCAGTGCTAATATCCCTGGCATGAAGCCTTTTCTGTGTCATTAGGGCAGATATTAGATTCCACGCATTCTGCACAAGCAGATAGAGTACTAAAGGACGTTATCTGGATTTGAATAGGATGCCTTTGGAAAGAAAATGCAAGATAGTAGAATACAGTATATCGGTTCTGAGTATTGATTTAAAATGACAACTAATAAAGGATTTCTACAGTATAAAAGGCTTTTTAATTCAGGCACATTGCTATTGCTTCATTTTTTATTTAAATAAAAGGATTGCTCTAGCCTCCAGCTTAAGGATGAGTATTTCGTACTTCTTCAAATACCAATGTTAAATAACAAACAGGTGAAGCACATAAAAAATCTAAGAGCCGCTTACTGATTTAAATCGAGACAAACATTTAAATCAATTTCAAAGCATATATAGTATTGCTGGAATGTTAGCTGGGACTATGGGAGTTATAAAAAAAGTTATTTAATTGTAAAATGCTTTCAGAACACATTTAGCTGCATAAGAAAAAAAAAGCTAGGGGTGAGAACAGATCATTTGGCCTATCACTGCTCATCTTTTATTCTAAAATCGCATTATTGTTTCCGTCTTTGACTGGAATGGTCTGTGCCTCAATAACATTGGTTCTGCTCACTGAACGTAACATGAAATAACTGGATAATGTCTGTTGCCTTTTTTTGTTTTTTGCGATCTATTTACAGGATTGATGACTCACTATTGTAATCAAAAGATGTATTTCAAGACGTGAGATATATGAAAATAAAACACCTGCAGCATAGAATAGCACCAGGCTAGTTAATAATGGAGCCAGAGGACACTTGGTCTACAGATCTCAGGGGTAGTCAGTGGATAACAGCAGTGAACAAATCTGTCATTTTGTTTTCGAGTGAGCCTGAATAAAGTAATTCACTGACAAGCATTGTACAAAAAGTAGTCACATAGGGTACTTATGTAAGAATTCACACCTAGCAAAAGTTTGCAGTGGTTTACAAATACAAAAACCTCTTTTTGTGGCTAAAATAATACATTGACACATATTAACAGGCTTAAAACTGAGATGTATACCTTTCCCTGGCTCTCTGCCTAACACTTCAATCAGCTTAAAACCGAGGCAATAGTAAAAGTAAAAATGTTTAATGGCAAAAAAATCTTAATACTAGCAAAAATCATTTTCCTTAATCTGACTCCTGATGCACTTTCTAAGAAAGTTGACAGAAGGGATATGGAGTCTCCTAGCATGATCCACTAAAATAATAAGGGGGCACACACACCGCGCAAATTCACCACTGTTATGTAATTTCTCCTATCATTGCACAGTTTATGTTCAAATTGAAAGTTATGGAATGCTCTTTAATAGAACAGCATGGGTCCTAAAACGAATATAAAAGAAGTGTACGGGCTCCCACTGAGGCTTGAAACTGGATTTTTTTCTGACTGAAAGCTTGGTTTTATTTAAGCTAGAAACCTAAACAAAAGACAACCAAAATCATTTACTACAGCATTTGAATTTCAATTGGCCCCCGGCTTTATCGAAATTCTGTGTCAGGAATAAGATAAATGTCACTGGTAGTGCATATGAGTGACTGTAATTTGAGTGATATTTAGCTGGATGAGCTCACTAGGCCTTGGGTGTAATTTTAGAAACACTGGCCTGAAATGTAAATCACCATAAGATTTAAATGTAAGTAAAGAACACGGAAAAAGCTGTCATCCTGGATTCTGACATTTTCATGACTGTAAAGTATGTTGTGGTCAAAAACAAAACGGTATTTACGTCCAGACAGAAACACTTGAACATCACTTTTTTAAATAAATGTTACAATGAGTTGGAGTTGTATTCTTTTCGCAAGCACAACAGTAAACCTCAGACTATTGCTCCTAAATGACTAAATCCTGAATTACATACTATGGAATCAGTGATAAATTGCACTACATTTAGTTTTACAAAATTACAATTATCTATTGTGAAGCAGGTAAAATTTAGTATAAATAAAATGCTGTCCAGCTGTCCACTATTGCCTTCCAGGTGACAGATTAATGTTATTTTTTTCTTCAGTCAGGTAAACAAGGACTTTCAGAAATTCTGAAAGCTTGATTTGGCTAGATCATAAAGATTGATGTGTCAAAAAGATTAATGACAAGATTAAGCTCATTTGCATGAGCTTAACAAATAACAACATTCATAGTCTTTCCTTGAGATAACAGTGACATAGTGCCTTTGTACATATTATGTGAGCACTCCAATTAAATGTCTCTCATGCTGTACACAATGAAACATTCAGTCCAGTCTGTGTTTGATTTCACACTCTTATGTTTGCTATAAATTAGAATGGCTCAATAGGCTTTTTATGTCTCCCCCAAAAAACATTACTAGTTAAATCTCAGGGGAAGTTAAACCAATTTATTTCTCTATGCATGACACATTATCAGACGGGTCTAGACTGTGGGCTGATTGGCTATCTGGTAGGTGAAACGGTAGCATAGGGATTTTTGTCAATCATGCTGGTACTGTTTGTCAGAGTTTTGCTTTGACTATCACAGAACTAATCAAAATTATCTTAAGGTGTGCATTTAGCATACATCTCTAAAGTTAAACCAAATAAACCTACTGTCTCGCCCCACACTCTACCTCGGAAACGCCGTTCTGTCCCTGTCACATTCCACACTCTCCCTTGCAAACGACGTTACATTCCCGGAACCTCTGCTTCACAATCTCATCCCTGATTGAACCCATCACATTCTCACATGCATCAGATTCCTTAAATTCTCACTCCCTAACCAATCTTCCAATCACACCCCTTTCCTTTCAGTATTTAAACCCCCTTCACACACATTCCCACGCTTACTATTGAGAAGCCTCTTGTAGTATTCTCCAGTGTGTGTTTCTAAGCCTCTTGACTGATCTCCCATTATGAATCTTCTGCTTCCGCCTCTTGACCTCGCCTTCTGGATTTTGACTTTTGGATTGTTTTGGATATCTCCCTTATTGACCCAGCCTTTGGATTTTGTCTTTCGGATCGTCCATTTGCTACTCTGCGTTCCGTGGGATTCCGGTCACGCATAAGGATCCTCCTATTCTACCTATAGGTTCCCTGACACCTACGTCCGCTGGCACCAGCTGTGGGTGCTCATAGGAAAGAAACATCCATTAGGAAAACCTAGTGAATGCTCAGCTCCTGCAGGGTCAAGTGCAATGCTCTACTTAACTCAACTAAAATATTTTGTAAGTGCTGCAGCAATTCAGAGGTGGCATGATAGTGCAGTGGTTGGCATAGCTGCCTTGTAGTGCTGGGGCCCTAGATTCAATTCTGTACCTGGGGTGCTATCTGCAAGGAGTCTGTATGTTTTCCCAGTGTTCCAATTTCCTCCCAAAGATCAAAGACATACTGGTAGGTTAATTGGCTTCTGATAAAATTGGCTGTGGTGTGATTGTGTGTCTGTGTCTGCTCTGTGATGGAGTTCATTTCAGGGTGTTTTCTGCCTTGCACCAGTTGCTTGCTGAGATAAGATCTGGCTCCCCTTCGACCCTGAATTGGATTAAGCAGTTAGAAAATGGATGAACGGATGCAGTAATTCAGCTTTTAAGAATTCATTCTTAGATGGTTAATCCTGCTCAACCCTGTAGTTTTTTTTTTCTATGAATGTCCAAGCAACCATATTAAACAATATATATGCCAAATAGATCATATATATCCTTCCCTGTACCATTGCATAAAGTCCTGACACCCATGATAAAATAGAAAAGTGTTTACTCTGATACAATATGGCCTGTCTGAAGTAATCTTACCTTAACATGACAGATTTTACTTTATTTTTGTTTCATTTGGGAAACCTTCTTCAAGTGTGTACATTCTAAAAGAAGAGATATTCAGTCTGGATGTATTCACGATGATTGGAAAGTTGCCTACTTTGTGAGTCTTTAACTCATGCACAAAAAAGAAAAAATAAGTGCTGCATAAAGCTTCATTCATTAACATGCTTCAGAAGAAAAGGAGCTTTACAATTGCATCCATGTCAGAAAGAAAACCCCAACTAATGTCATCTTTACAAAGGGAAAACTATTAACGTATAATGAATGGAGTGATGTTTAATTTTGAATGTTTCAAAACCGAAGGAATGTGTTAAACAGAGCTCTTGTTGTTGCTTCCACCTTTACTTAAGGTAACAAAAGGAGAATGGAAATGGAACTGTGCATCAGAATGAGCAGGTAGGAATGCCTCTGTTTCTTATCATACTAGGGGCTGGTTGTGGGAGCACAACTAATGGAGATGGATCTTGACAGCAATCTTGATCACATACCTCTGTCACCAGTGCACTGACATCACTCCCTGGCATGGAAAACACAGAGGTGAGAGCCAGAAGCACTACACTTTGCTTGAGAGACATAATGTTTGTCCAGGATTGATGAGCTGCTCCACGGATTATGCTAGATTTAGAGGGGATATTTGATTTTGGAGAACATTTTATGCAATTTTGGCATTATTATTTGTAACCTGATACTTCAGCATTTTACCACAGAATTCTTTGCAAACTACGGCTCAGGAAGAAAATAAAAAAAAGTCTCAGTACTGACAGTGACAAATAGCGGAAACACAAATGTTAGGCAATACTGCAACAACACCACCCCAGTGTACAGCAGGAACTTATTACACGTCCTCTTTCTTGTGGAAAGGCTCTTTTGCATCTGTGATTATTAATGTAGGCTGCTGTTTACACCCACTCAAAAGAGTGTGATTGGCTGCAGTGTTAGACCAGAATCTTAATCCTTTTCACATATTGTAGCTAAATTCATTTATCTGTGTCAAGATAAAATTACCTTCAGGCAAAGAGGCAGAGGTACTGTTACATGATCACTACAGATGTATTAAAATATCATTGTATTATAAAACAGGGAAATTTCAATCTGACCTTTTGTTACTTAATAAAAATAGTTACACAGAACATTTAGTCAGTTCCACATTAAATAAATTGTCTGTAAATACACACACACGGTTTGTTAACCATAAGATGTTGCTGTATTTATCTATAATGAAATTAGCAAAGGGAATGGGGCCTAAAAATGAAGGAGTTTAACTTTCATCTTTTCTGTTCTGGGTGTTCAAAAGTGGTTGGATTACTCTTCAAGGCTGTCCTTGCACACTTTAATTGATATTTTTATAGGTGAAACACCTGCAGGAGAGAGTCATGCACAAATAGATGTCACCTCCTTTAGGGTAACAAGCTCATCACAGTTGTAGTGGAAAAGACATGGAACTAGAGGACTGCATAGCTTTGCTTTCGACAGCTGACACCTTTTCCACGTGTTTGCACACAGTGTGTCTGCAGTTGAAGGTTATGCAACATTATTCTTTTGGAAATACGGATCACAGGGTCTGTCACAAGTGACTTACTTCTGACATATAATAATCATAATAATAATAGCCTGAGATCAGGTCAGTTTTAACATTGCAACTCTGTTTGATACTTCCTGGTAACCCTTGAAAACATTTTACTTCAAGAGATTTAAGAGTAAAAGAGATTTACTGTGAATCACAAAGCGCCTTCAAAGTACTGTATGTCCTCTTCAATTCATCCTTATTTGGAATCCTTATCCTAGGGAATGTCCTTCTCATTTGCTACTAACAAGATTAATACTAATAATATTAGGAATAACAAATAAGTCATAAGGACTTCAAGATACTGTGTGTAAATTAAATGTTTATAGTCTTTAAACTCGGTGAGAGCTCCTTTATTTAGGTGTATAAATGAACTAGTTTCTCTATTTAGTTACATCAATAAGACATCCATTAATATACAAGGGAAAAAGTTATGCTCCCCTGCATTAATAAATAAATTATATATATATGGAAATAATGAATATGCTAAACAATTTTGATTCTATTTGTTTATACATATTGTATATATTCATACTACAGATGCCATTTGACCTTAATTTTACTACACTATATTCTTTAATTTTCATATCTTGAGCAAAATGCAATTACTTTCCCCTCTGACTGTATGTACATGCAGGCTAGACCAACACATACATCAACCTAGACAAAGATAAGCCTTTTCTAGACAGAGGCAAGAAATTTATTGGTTAAATGAAATTCCGTTGTATCCTATGTGCATTAATATTTTTGTCTGTCTTCCAAAACACATTTTTTAGTTTTAATTTGTGGGAAGTGTCACTGCTAGTGTTGAAGTGTGACTCCATAACCAACTAATGCCTGCTTCTCTTTTTCCTTATGATTCCTCTGCCACAATATTACAGGACCTTTCAGACATATGATGCTGTCAATCGCTGCTCTATTACTGCAGAACATAAGGTCACTGAACCAGACAATTAGAAGAAGGGAAGGTAGAGATTCTCCAATTGTCTCTATTATATCTATTGGCTATTATCATGCAAATCTTTTAGGCTGTTCTTTTTCTCCATAATTCTTTTACATGCATATAATATAAATAAGACTATCATCAAAATATATATATATATATTTTTTAATACCATACAATACCTTCCCTTACAAGCTTTCATGTCTGTCACAGTAAGTGGAGCTTTTAATAAGACAAGCACAAATTTGTATGTTTACAAAATTAACGTAAGGTCTTTGCTTTATACAGAAATTGACAATAAATACAATTCACATTTCAAACTTGATACCGAAAAATATCTTCATATGAGGAGCTTTGTACAGAAAGGTGTTTTTTTTCCTGAATGCAGAGCATTTTTCTAATATTCTTTACATGATGCAGAAATGTCCCCAAATGAAAAGACATTAATTATAGGTAGTGGTATTTCTTCATTTGTCAGCCCTCTCAATTGGAAAATTGAATAAAATGATCTAGTTAGCTACTGTATTTTCTATTTTGTTTTTTTAAATTGTTTTGTTTTAAATTTCTCAAAATCTGAACAAAGCAGAACAGCATTACAGTGTGTAATACTAAAACAGTATTACACACTGACATTTCCCTCCAATGTCAGTGATATCTTCTGCCCCTCCCCCCCCACCATCACTACGTATCTTCCAGTAGAAAGCTCCATAAAACTGACTAAATATCACTGTAGGAGGAATCCTTCCATTCTGCCTCTGACTCTTGGAAACTGGTTTTACTGTATATTTTTATACCAGTACAGAACAGAAAAAAACTCTTTTTTTCCAACCTTGAAAATCAACAGTGCTGGATGCAACCTCCCCTTCCCCCAGATGATTTCAGACATGCTTTGCAGAAAAGAGATTGAAACGCTGTCGAACGAACAGCCTGCTAGCCCATTTTGGAGTCGCATGTCCTGGAATGAATGTAGACCATTCTCATTGAAAGTATCTTCTAGAATGTGAATCCCTTAATTATTCCTAAATAAAGCATAGATACAGTATGTGAATTCCTTGTTAGACGTTTAAAATTATGAAAATGGGAGCAAGGAAAGGCAATCTTTCTGATATTTTGCAAATCGTCCCATCAACCTCAATCTACAATATTTAATGAGAACACCAGAATAAAATTAAAACTTGATATCCACATGAAACCTCACTTCAAGTAGACAATAAGATAATGTCAAGAAATCAACAAAGAGACAATGACCTCACAACAAAAACTTGAAAAGTTTGATAGAGCTAAGCCCACAGCAGATCTCTCATAATGCAGAATGGTCAATTTTACTCTCCTTTCCATATACAATTTGGAATTCTAGTATTTAATCCATCCCAATACCCTATTGACAGAGAAAGGTGTATAATAGAACTGAAAAAATGTGAGTGAAGAAGTATATTTCTCATGGAGATGCAAACTTGATGAGAATTGGGGAAATGAAATGTGTTCAAGACAGTGTCTACCTGATTAAATATTTTTCTCTTTTACAGTGATAGCATGTACAGTAAGAAGAAAATAATCTCAATACAAAGACCTCTCTCAAATTAAGAAACTCATAAAATCTTTCACAATACAATGGAAGCACCTTTTGTTTTCTTCTCTGCAGAATAGGAGGCGCCTTCATTGTAATATTTAATACAAACATCTAGAAATACCTTGGCAGTGACTATTATTAATTTTTTCTTAAACAGCTAATACTGTATGTTTTGGTAAGGCAAATTTAGTTCCAATGCATACCAGTACAAAACAGGAACATTAGTTATGGGTATCGGAGACCAAATCCAATGTCAAAGAGGCTTAAACAATGTATTGAATGTATAGAATCAGAATTCTGCTTAGTTGGAGCACATCTTCAGCTGCTGGCTAAGGACACAGGCTGGAGTCTGATCAACCTCGGTTAGGTCTCATGGGCAAGGGTGTCTGATGCTCAAAGACCAATAACATCCAATGATCCCAGTATACTGATGATGATCACTGATGATGAGTCCATGGTAAGATGTATGTACTTCTATGTTAAAAGTTGACCACTCACTGAGCTTTTTTTCAGGAAACCCAACATCTAGATGTTCACAAACCTGGTACCTTTTACTTTTCCCATGACCCAAGGACACCTACAGTATGTAAAATAAAAAAAAAATACCCATTGTTTCACACATTCAAAATAAGATGATCAAGCTTGGAAGTGCAAATGAACTAATCCCAGGTGAACTGGCTACTGTACGTCTCCCCGAGCCACAAACTGACAACATACAGTACAGTAACTCAGGCTGAGCAAAGACCTTGTTGAAGCTGATGCATTTTCACCCACAGCAAGGTGCAGTTTTTCAACTGAACTTGTGTACAGTTTGTCAAGATGTAAGATACCGGCATACAAATTCAACGATGTACAGTTGAATCATACATGGATTATTCTGAGTTGCTTGATAAAGATGGGCAGGAAGAAAAGGTTGAAAGAAGTCCAGTGTTGTCATATAATAATAATAATAACAACAACACATTATTTAATACATAATAATGCAAAGACCTCTTTTATTTTTTAAAACGAATAAAGTGGACAACAGAAAATGTAATTTACAAGTCAGAAAACAAGGCAGTTAAATAACTGAATTGTATTTCACTGACGTAAAGTGAATTCATTTACAAGAAGTGTAGTCTTACTGATGTACACAGTTGCCACTTCTTCAAATGACGATTATTCCAAGTCTACCAGCTGTTGTCATGGCACCTGAGATAGGACTGTTTGATGACATCACAGCAGGTAGGGGATGCACTTGCTTTAAACTGTCTGCTGTGTTTGAGCCATGGTGAAAATCACAGTGCAATGCAGGTGGTGTCAATGCCAATTTGCTCTTTAACTATGTATGACGCCTATTTTTGGTCTTGCAGCCATGCTCCCTACCCCTAAAGAATAGGTTCTTTATCCTAAAGGAATGACGTGTTCAGTTGAATGCATTTAATTCTAATCGTGTGGGAAATAAACTCAAAAACAACATATTAATGCAACAAACTCCTGAATAATATCTGTTGGTCTTTAGTTTTGACATCATGTTATGCAACCATGCATTGCAATTTCCAATAAATGGTAGCAAAGCTTTTGGGGCTGGAACCATTAATCCACCAAAGTTAATGAAATTACCATTACTTTCCATACAAGTCAGTCATAGGGAATGGAAACAAACCTCCTTCAGGCGCAGCCTCACACGAGAACACAGTCCTTATTGTCTCTTTTTTTTAAGTTGCTCAATGTTTACCACCAGCAAGATGTTTTATTTATTAGTTTTGTCACAAAGTTCTGTTTTGCATAGATTTTGTCCGCTCATGCATACGATATGAGTGGTGAAATTAGCATCTCATTACTTCAATAATTAGGCCAATGATAACCAGATGTTAGGCTTCCGTATGGAGAACAATTTCTACTGAGGTTTCTTATCTGTAATGAACACTACTCGTCAAAGTTTCACTACCAATGTAAATTATATTAATGCATCTCATTCAAAAGGGTATACCATTAATAGTACAAAAGAGTCAAACCCAAATGGTAAAGGATCATGGGTACATCTCAGGTTTATCACTCATTTTAATAGAAAGTGATATACAGCTGCAGCTGTAGAATGTAGAAATGCCACAAACTCCATTCTGGTTACGAAATAGATTTGAAGCTTTTACAAGAAAGATAGTGTCAGGAATCGAAGTATTTCACTACATGTACAGTGAAGTCTCTTTTTGCCACCTCAAAAATACAAAAGACAATTTTGTTTCCCGAACATTGGCTGTCACGAGGAACAAAAAAGTGTTTTGACATTTTTAAGAAAAAATGTTTATTTAGGGAACTTGAGAATAATGTGAGGAATGTGATAGTAGTGTAGAATTTCTGCAAAATTAAATCTAAGAATTTGCTGTTGTAACCTGTTTTTACATGATTTTTCCTATTATTTAACATTGAGTGTTTCTGAGTACATCAAAATAGTTTGTATAGGCAACTGTACAGCAGCCTCTAAAATCTTAAAAATACATGTTTTATGAAACCAAGGATTTCTAATCCCCATTGTAATTAATTTATTTCCTGAATATTTAAAATATGTGATGGAATTTTTCATTAGTTGATTCTGAACTTTAAAAAATCTCTTTAGATAAGGTTGAATCATTATTTTCACATATTCAGCTCTGTGTTCTACAGTATCTGTGTCCTACCAAGTCTTAGACACTAAAATGGTATATCATCATTGTTACAGGGATACGCTGAAGACTCAATTGTACACTTTAGCAAAACTGTTTAAGAGGACCCATATACAGTAAAGTTCCCAATATCAAATTCAGCCATAGCATTTCCAATTTCACAAAATCATGTTTTCACCTTGGTATCACTATGGTTTTTGTGGCATTAACATGCAGTCATTGTGCTTCACTGCACCATGAGTAAACTAAAGTGAACATTCTTCAGAAATGCCTATTGTTGTACAGCCTGAAGAATAAATAAAATGAAAAATAAATGCTTTCAGAAATGTACAACTTTCTAAGACATTCTTATTTTATAAACCCAAAAATAACCTCAACACAAAGTATTTTTCAATTTTGCTCTCATTTAGACAACATATAATGATTTGTCCGAAATAAGAATACTTTTCTTATTATTGTAATGCTTACGGCCGACAGGTACTGTGTAAGAGCCGGCGTACCAGAGCAGGTGACGTCACCGCCCTTCCCTGTGATAGCAGGACCACAGCTACTGGGCTGTGGAGAGATCTCTCTTTAGCTCACGGGGCTAGGTCGCTGCAGAGAGACGCGGAAGTCCCGGGTTCGAGCCCCGGACGGTGTGGGGCCGACCTGAAGCGGCAAGGGCGCCCGCCTGAGCCCCCGCTGCGTTACATTGGTGTCAGAAGTGGGATGGGATAGCCCTTCGCCGGGGACGGCGATTTAAGCGGGGGAGAGTGTAACGCTTACGGCCGACAGGTACTGTGTAAGAGCCGGCGTACCAGAGCAGGTGACGTCACCGCCCTTCCCTGTGATAGCAGGACTACAGCTACTGGGCTGAAGAGAGATCTCTCTTTAGCTCACGGGGCTAGGTCGCTGCAGAGAGACGCGGAAGTCCCGGGTTCGAGCCCCGGACGGTGTGGGGCCGACCTGATGCGGCAAGGGCGCCCGCCTGAGCCCCCGTTGCGTTACATTATTCTTCCACATTTCTATTATTCTAGCACAATGTCACTGTAATCTTAAGACAATTTCTGGACTGTTTTGAATAATGCTCTGTTTTCATCTGATTGCTTTCAATCTGAAGTCCATGTATATTGAAAAAAGACATTTTAATAAATGCCAATCATTGAGAAATCAATTCCACATACCTATTCTCTTTTATTATTTTTGTTATATGCCTTACACAATTATGTTTAATATAAAAATGATATTATCTTCTTATAATATAAAGTAATATTTAGAATAAATTGTTATAATGAGCTTTAACTATTCAATGTCATAAACTGTGCTATCTGGCCATCTGTTAATATCGATATTGAGATTTGTAGATTACTTTTTGTAGTTTCATTTTTTCACCATGTGTTTTTGTCTTTGTGGTTTCTGAGGTGTGCTAACTGTTGGGCATTAGGCAAATGCATTTAAGAACTCCTGCAAATGTTTTGGACTAATGTACTAGACAAGCACAAAATAATAAGATATTTAAAAAAACTGTTGATGGCCAATAATAACATTAGTTTTGAACCCTGAATTAGTGATCAATCTACTGCTCAAACTTCAATGTTTTAGTGATTATGTGTGCCATTTGTACAGTACATTTTATGCACAAACAGCTTTTTTTCTTGAATACATATGTAAGAGGGGTTTATAACAGAAGTTTGAGAGGAAGGTTAGATCCTAATCTTACACAGTTGCACTTGTAGCACTCACCCTGCAGCTCACAACAAATGATACACTGAAGCAAAGCATGGTATGAGCCTGGCCAGTACCTGGATGGGAGACCTCCTGGGAGAGGTAAGGTTAATAATTAATAATTCCTTATACTTATATAGCACTTTTCTGGACACTCCACTCAAAACACTTTACAGGTAATGGGGACTCCCCTCCACCACCACCAATGTGCAGCATCCACCTGGGTGATGCGATAGCAGCCATAGTGCACTAGTATGATGAAACCAATTCATAGAGGGGGATTATTAGGAGGCCATGACTGGTAAAGGCCAATGGGAAATTTGGACGGGACGCCAGGGTAACACCCCTGCTCTTTTCAAGAAACGCCCTGCGATTTTTAATGACCACAGAGAGTCAGTACCTTGGTTTTACATCTCATCCGAAGGACGGTACCTTTTTACAGTATAGTGTCCCCGTCACTATACTGGGGCATTAGGGACCCACACAGACCGCAGGGTGAACGCTCCCTGCTGGCCCCACTAACACCTCTTCCAGCAGCAACATTAGTTTTTCCCAGGAGGTCTACCATCCAGGTACTGACCAGGCTCATACCTGCTTAGCTTCAGTGGGTTTCCAGTTGTGAATTGCAGAGTGATATGGCTGCTGGAAGAGGTATTAGAGGAGCCAGTCAGGGGTGCTCACCTACAGTCTTTGTGCGTCTGATGCCCCAGTATACTGACTGGGTCACAATACAGAAAAAAGGTGCTGTCCTTTGGATGAGACATGAAATCGAGGTCCTGACTCTCTGTGGTCATTAAAAATCCAAGGGTGTGTCTCGAAAAGAGTAGGGGTGTTACCCTAGGCATCTTGGCCAAATTTCCCTTTGGCCTTTACCAATCATGTCCTCCTTATAATCCCCATCTATCAACTGGCTTCATCACTCTGTTCTCCTCCCCACTGATAGCTAATGTGTGGTGAGAGTTCTGGCGTTATGGCTGCTGTTGCATCGTTCAGGTGGGTGTTGCACATTGGTGGTGGAGGAGAGTCCCCATTACCTGTAAAATGCTTTGAGTGGAGTGTCCAGAAAGCACTATATAAGTTTAAAGAATTATTATTATCATAAATAAATCCCAGCACCCAGGTGTTCTCCTTGTTTATCTCTCTTGCATTTCCTTCTCCCCTGCCTCCCCATCTACACCCTTGCAGCAAACCCCCTAGCTCAGTCTTCACAATAGTGAGAGAGGTTTGGGAAGCCTTGTGCCCACGGCTAGGTGATTCACGACAAATACTCTCTACATATTACCACCCTCTATCACATTCATTTGGAACTAACTGAACTACTGGATTACAGAAATACTGGCTCCTGAAATACAAACAAAAAAATTGGCAACACTAATTAATGTTTACTTTTTATTACTTAGTTTTTTTATACATATATAATTTATCTGAGGAAAAAGGCTTTATTTTTTATGAATATGCATCAGAAACTGTTACTCAAAGCTCACTCTGTTCATGAGCTGTCAACGACTACATTTATACAAAACAAACTCATAAATAATACCTCAGTAACATCAATATTATATAGCAGCTGACGTATTTAGCTGAGTTAAATCAACATGTGAATTTTTTCTTGTTTTCATCCTACAAATTTGGAGAACAGACAAGTTCTGCTCAATGCTAGAATCCCTGCACTTGGGCTGGGAAGCAAGGAATGTGCACACTCTCTATCACACTGTGTGCTCGGTATGGTGCCAAGCTTCAGAGAGCTTTACAGGAGAGTTAGCCTTGGTTGAAGGAGCAATTCTCTCATTGAAATCACTGCAAACTTGCAGGCTCTGAGCAAAGTCCCAGGGATCACTGCTGCAGAGCAAGTCAAGGATAATTTAAGGATTAAATAAGAATAATTGACCAAGTCAAAGCCAGAATGAAAACAGAAATGTCTAAGCTAAAGTGATTTAACCTGTATTGTGAGTGACTATACTAATTGAGCCACTAGCATCCTCTGTCACAAATTGCTTTGATATCAATACCATGAGATAAGATCGTGTCTTTACAATTTTAAACACCATGTTGGAGAATGTGCCATTACCACTCAAATTAATAAAATAAAACACTCTAGTCTTACATTAGCAGATCTTTGGTTGTGTTTCTTCTATCATAGAAAAAAAGATGGCATTTTAAGCATTCTGACTTTGCCCCAGTATAATAGAAGGGGAATGACATACAATATGCAAACTGGAACTATTGGAGACTTTAAACAATTAATAATGAACACTGCGCTGAAATTGTGTAAATAATTTTTAGTTAACTGCATTACAGTGGAAGTGGGGAGAAGCTCCCAATACAGTCTAAGGTAGTGCCCATTTCTAAACATAAACTAAACATGTTGAGGATGCAGCAAAAAGGAAATTAAGTGAAAGTGTATGATAAAGCAAAAGGAGTTGAGAAAAAAAAGGAGGAGAAGAAGAGAAAAAGACAATTGAAAACCACTGTATAAATCTGCCATCACTTTGTCAGGGTGAAGATGGAGCCAGACAGACTGACCACAGAGGATATGGAGAATTACACATCTGATGTTTGACTCATGAAGCACAAAACACTGGAGAGGGGAACAGAGGAATGTCATTTTCAAAAATCCTTGTCGACATACTTTGAAGAACACACTGCAGTTGACAAACTTTCTAATACTGAGACAAAACAAGACTCACAGGGTGGTGGGATAAAAACAATTAAAAATGAAAAATAGAGAATTTTAAAGCATTACCTTAAAAGAGAGCAAGAAATCAGGTACGTACAGATTTTAGGAATAGTTTGCTACACTATACTCTGCATACATGGGTACATATATTTTCAGATGTTGTAACAAGACGTTTTTACTGTAAATTATTTTAGAGGAGAGGTTAGATTGTAAAAAGAGACCCATGCCTACTGTACATCTTCACTAAATCTGACAAGCTAGTAAATGTTATTTATACTTTCTTACAACTAACAGATTAGATTCATATAAAGGGTTCAAAATATTGGAGCTTTATGTTACAAGTTCAAACAAAATTCTTACAGTACATTCTACTGTACCTGTACTTTTGAATTTTTCTCTCTCTGCATGATTCTTATTCATTTTTTTCTCCCCCAGCACAAGTCAGTTTTTTCAGAGCTTTTTATAATAATATTTTTGTCTCCTTTATATTTTCCTTCCTTTGGTTATTCATTTTTATTTTTTTCTTTGACACTCACTTTATTTTCTCCAATTACATCTTTGAAGAATTTTAGCGTATTCTTCACCTGTTTAGAATTTCAAACGTCTTTGTTGTCAAAGTAAAACCACCTCCCCTGTTAGTCTGGTGGACGGCAGGACTATTATCACTCTGGCAATCACTTTCTCACCACTCCTGTTTTGTTTAAGGTGCAATTATAAAAGCTGTCAGTCATAAAGATAATTTTACCATTTTTGATCTTCACAGATTTTTGAAGCGGGCAAAACTGGAGATTCACACACTTTCCAGTTTATTTTGTAAGACATTATAGCGAACATGATATTATGTTTATTTTGTTTTGTATTTTAACTTGGAAACCTGAATAGATGGATCATCTCATTTTATCTATTGTGTTTCTAGGGAACAGTTGGAACAATCACATATACCGGAGTATATATTCTGAATGTGCAGCATAAGTCCTTGTTAGCACAGCTTTCACAGCAGCAGAGTTGTAGTTCTACCCTTTATATTAAAATACTCATTCCTTATATTGCAATATGGTTTTGGTTGAAAGCTGACCCACATCTGTATACAGTATATGAACATGTTTTAAGACCTGTCGAAAAGAAAAGATATACTAGAACGAGAAGGACTTTCTTTGTCTGCTACAAGTTCTGTGGAATAAGTTACAGTAGAAAAAAATTAGACATGGTTTTGTGAAAATCTTACTTTTTGAAATATGGGGGATTCATGTTTCTGGGCAAAAATAATGTGGTGGACCTTCAGATGACCCTTTGACTTTTTTGCTGAATTTGGCGTATGAGAAAATCTATAACACAAAAACAAATCCTTCAACACAGGCATACACGCTTACTGAGAGCTGTGGTATTTACTGTAATTTGCTGGTAACATACAGTTGCACAAGGGACAAAAGGGCTTATATGTTTTTTCCTGTTCATTTTAGTAGGCAGTAAATTGTTTTTGCAGGCTGCCTGTATCAGATTAGGACAGCATTCATGTCTAACTGGCATCTGCCTGGGTTAAAATGACATGCAAGTCTGTTCCCAGAACAAAACTGGTCACGGATTTAGGACAATATTTTCTTTAAAAAATGAATACTTCCATCCACATATAAATGAGAAACATTGTTTGTGACTGAAAAAATAAGCAGTCTTCAAATCTCTTCTTTATTATCAAGCTTCCACAGACTGGTTATAAAACATAACTCCAGAATTTGTTTGGACCTCAGAGTGTGGCCAATTTAGTGACAGAAACATAGAACAGAGTCATTCATGTCAATGCTAATATAAACGACTTCTATATTAAAGGAAGTGGACTGGCATCGCTTTGACTGTTTTAAAACTCCATAAATCACATCCGCTCATTCATTAGGCAGCGTTCTTTTCAGCATCTGACACTAAACCTGAAAGATGAGAATCAAATGAACTGTATCAAATGCTGTTGCTGTAGGCCCTCTGTGTAGTGCATTTCCATGATGTGACTTATCTTAGTAATGCATCACATCTTACTCTTCTTAGCTTTTTATTTGCTCTTGTCACACATAATATTATTTGGCATCTACAACAGGCACTAAACAGTACTAAATTAATGATTAGAACAGGCTCCCTCAAATTCATCTGTCTCAAATTTGATTAGAAGCACTAACGGTGCACCAAGTCATTTACAACTGATAAACCTCATTTAGTCACAAGGGTGCCCAGCCCTCTCGGAGCTGTGCAGTAGCACTGAAGGAAACAGTTCCACATAATTCATGGTATTAATACAATCTGTCTGTGGAGATAGTTATAAGGAGGCATAGTCAAGTACTTAAGCAGTTTCTATCATAAACATCCTTGATCTTTCCTTTTCTTTTACATTTTTGAGTTCAAAGAAAAGATTTCTATTTATAGTCATTCTGTTAAAAATGTCAGCAAGTAAGTGCTGGGAGTCACAGCTGAAGGAGTGCAAAAAAAGAGGCTTTGTATAATTCATAACTATTTTATTCATTTCATAAAAGATTTTAGTGAAACAGTTTTAACATTTTTGATGATAACACCCTATTTCTAGCAAATTACTCAAATTCATTTGGTATTTATATACAGTAAGAAAGAACTTATATATTTATACCTGCTGCATGACCTGCAGCAATTCTTATTTTTACCTACCAAGTGGTTTTTCTTTTCCTTGCTTTTTTTAAAATAGTGCAATTTATTCATGATGCATTCACGCACAGGCTTCACCTTTACAGAATGTTACAGCTTTAATATCACAACCACAGACCACAGAATGTCATCAATTCTAACCAAAATATTTAATTTAATTTAATTTTAACACCCAAAATCAGACATCTATTTAAAAATGCAGCACAGTCTTGCAAATTGTGCTTCATTGTCCAGACCTGTTCCAGGTTGTCTCTCCAGCAACATTTCTTGTTGCTGTGTTACTGAGGTCATTATTGCAAGTATTTGAAGTTTTTCTGCTTGTGAAGTTTTTCCCATTGAGAAAAGAAAAAAAACCTACAGAGCTTAGGTCCAGGTGATAATTTATAGTATATTAAATCGCTGTGTACACAAAGTATGCATCAGCATATCTAAAATCTCAATATTCCAGCTATTTACTCCTAGAAATATTCTCTTTTTGTCTGGATGTCGGCAGATAATGAAGAGTTTCAATTGACACAAAAGTTCAGAAAAACATTTTTACTAGAGTTGGCTGGTAACTCTAATCATAGATATTTTGAATAATACAGTCTATTATGGTTTAAAGAAGACAATAAATAAAGACAATAAAAAAGATAATAAATAAAGCAAAATATAGGTGTTATGCCATGCCGCCCACTTTTGTTATAGACCCAAGAGCACGGACCTCACAGTCGTGTGGTAGTGGCCGGTGAGCTCCAGAATGGACTCTGGTACACAGGGATGGATACAGGGAGGAGAATGAGGGCCAGGCCAGGACAGGGTGCACGTTGTTGGGGAAGCCTGCGGGGGGTGAACCTGCACCTGGTTGAGTTGGGCGCACTCTGTCGGGGTAGTCTGCAGGAGGCAGACCAGAAACAGGGCAGAGCTACACGCGGTCTTTGCATCATTGGCAGGCAGAACCCATAGCCACCAGCCAGAGACCAGGACACACACCGCGCGCAGCAGGATGGATCGATGGAGGTGAACAAAGCAAGGAACACCCTGAATGCAGTCCTGGTGGGTCAGGATGCAGGCAAACCAATGGACAAATCCAGGCGAGCAGGGAGAAAAGGAAAAGACAGGATACAGGAGGGATTCAGGGAGGACTCTGCTGGGAAATGCTGGCTAGTGGGCCGTGACACAATGCTGTATTACTGAGAAGAAACCAAGCGGGACTTAAATAACCCGGAGCACCTGCTGCAGTGTGACTTCTCGCTAGAGCCCGGTGCTCCGAGTATCTTGTCTCAGGGGCAATCAGTACAGAGCAGACAGGAAGGGAGAGGCGTGGCCTATGGCCACTACAGCTGCACAGGCCTTGTCACGACACCAGGACTTTAGTACTTTAAGGCACAGCTTCAATATAATTTGACGTAAAAAAAACAGTGCCAAAGAAAGTAACTAGTGGATTATTCCCTTCTTTGAACCTAGGGTAATATTAGTTTTTTTCGTGAAAAAAGTAACACAATAAAGGAGAAAACAAAATCTAAAGAAAACAAATATATTGTAATGTACTGTATGTACCATCTCCGAGCACATTTGGTAGTGGTCAGTTATTAGGCTACCCATGGACAAAGCCTTGAATGTGATAGAATGATGAACATGCTCATTTTAAGAGAATGTCAGTTATCAGCAGTTTTAGCAGACCTACCAGCGGGCTGCATATTCTCCAAGACCCCACGTCACTGACTCTATCCCCTCAGACAAATATATCAGGTTGTTTTGGAAGAGCAGTTAAAAAAATCCAACGACCTAAACACAGAAGAAGAATGTGGTAGTTTCATTGTCAAACTGCATATTTTAAAACTCTCATGCACTGCCTGCTGGGCACCTCAAACATGTCATCAATCTATGTGTGCCCTTGTGTTACTTGAAGCTCTAAACATAGCCAAATGAACATTAACAGATACTTATTAACATTAAATGAGACCTTGGGTCACTGGGATTGTAAATTTCTTACAACATCACTTAAAAAGGCTTTGCAGGTTTGAGGGCCTTTAATTAATCTCTAGTGTTTTTATGTGGAGACCTGTCTCTGCGCTCTGGTGTATTTTTTAAACCTCTTGCTTTCTTGTGCAACATGCAGAGAGCTCGAATGTAGAGAGGCAAAGGCATAATGGCCATAGTTCTAAATATAACGTTGCTCGAACCATTGTGAAGAGAGACAACGAAATATGACATTCTACCACTGTTCTCTTGAATTTGCCACTGTCTCCTGTTTATACTGTTGCACATTTACATTCAAGCAATGCTCCTCTTGTCAGCCCATGGCAGAATTAGGCACTGTAGTGTGTCTGCCTTTGAATGATCCAAATCAAGAGTAATTGCTGCAGCAGCTAAAAAAAAACAAAACAAATAAAACACCAGAATTAAACCGAAAACAGGATACCGCAGTTTATGACAGCATAACATGGTTCTAAAGGGAAGAAGGACTGGATGAGTGACATGATTTGTGTAAATACTCCAACAGGAAAGCCACATTTGACAGGATATACAAAAAGAAAAACAGATTTCTAACAGGAAATGTGTGGTGTGGAATGAGAGATGTGTATTGGAACATGGTGTCGCTGCAAAATGTAATTCTAACTGACAAATCAAGGCATGTACAGAAGTCTTCTACATGCAAGGGAAAGTAGCACCTGTTGAAATATCACTATCCAAGCTGTGCAGAATGGAACCTTTTGAATTAAGTGTTAAAGTAAATATTTCCATTGCTCCCTTTCCCAAGGGAAGAGATTAAATAGCATGTTCATGTAAAAATACTTTAAAAAATCAAATGAGCAAGAGTTAAAATAATTATTTTTTTTCATTACAGTAATTCTTTCTGTTCAGCCTTCAGAGAAAACAACAGGAAGTATGTATGATGTAGGATACATCCTTTATTAAAGTATTAATACATTTTAAAATTAAATTAATTCAACTCAAAAGCTCTAATTAAAACAACTAAATTAATTTGCAAAGCTAAAATCATTAGTAATACGCACACACTGGTTCAGGGTTTTACATGAACTTACAGCGAACAAAGGAGCATCCATACGGAATTGAAGTTAATGCCCACTGCAGCAAGTTATTTTCTGTGGCAAATTGTGTATGTTAGAAAGACCCATTAAATTGCTTCTTACATTATGCTAAAACTGTGGACATGGAAGACATGAAGTCTGTGATTTAGTTTTCTTCTGACCTTTACTGCTTCATCTTGGTTAAAGGCCAGCTTTCCTGTAATGTTAGTTTCAATGAAAAATAAAATAAACTCTAGATTTGGTTGGATATGTCTAGAAAAATCATCAGTCATAAATTATTACATTTCAACGATGTAAAAAATTATGTTTTATGCATACTGTATATATATATTCTGTATATATATAGAGTATACACGCTTTTTAAACCAAGAACACTTTCAGCACTGCTGTGTTGCAGGTTGTGAAGTGAGGCTTTGAGTTTATACTCTGCAGTGGTGCTCCTCCAGGCTGTTTCACACTATCTTAATAAGTACAGTACAAATCAAATTATGAATTCAGATGTTCAGATGTTACGGCATTGCCACACACAGGGAAAGAAAACAAAAGCCTGCTAAGACTACCATCATTGCTAAAGTGACAGCTCAGGATAAGCCGTATCTCTTGAATACAATTAAATGTTACCTGCACAGAATTAATATAAGAGACTGCATAATTTTGAAGTAATTTTGAAGTTTAGCCATTGGAATCAGTTAATAAATAAGAGAATAACTAAAAACTATAAAAATACAGCCCAAACTATTTCATTTGTGCTTTCCTACATTGCTCTTACAGTACATCTCTCTTACACAAAAGATTTGCAGCTTATAAATTTGTGTTCCAGAATTGTGTCTGGGTCTCATGTTGTTAAATACATACAGTATGAAACAGTGTGAACATCTCTGAGTAAAAAAAAACAACAGCAAAAAAGCATATCCCAGTTAGCCATTTTCGTTTCTGTGCTAAGGGTGTTAGAAATTCTAAAACATAACAATGCACACAGAAAGTTACTTTCACTTTGCAATTCTAACGCTTTAGGTTTTGGTACACTTCTTTGAACAGTAGGTTTTGTGTCTTTTATTCATTTTTATTTTTTTAAATGTTGATATATTTTGATAGATTATTCTGGAAGAAACAGATATATATATACTGATATGTACTGTATACTGAGAGGCATTCAATGCAACAAACAGGTACTGGAATCAATAGCATTAGCTCCACTCAGTATATACTGTATATATTATATTCACAGTGTGCACATACAGTATACTGTACATGTACATACCAAGGTTAAATAAATATTCATAAAATAAAAATAAATGTAGGTAAATGGTAGATGGAAGAATATAAGAGTAACTGTATAAATAACTATATATATAAGCTATTTAAGATGTTTTATTTTATTTATTTTATTCTTTAGTGTTTAATTTGAAAACAACATCACCCTACTATTTTCTAGCATAGGCACAAGTGTTTAAATCAATGTTTTTAGTACCTGAAGGAAAAACATTCTGAAAATCCTGAACACCCCTGCTACGATAGATACTCTCCTGTTTAAAACATAGGTTAAAGAAAGACATTTCTGTTCCACAGCAGCAGCTCGGCTTTTTTACCAGTTTGCTGCACCTGAACAAAGACAGCAAATTTTATAAACCATTCACATTCAGTTCCAAGGCAAATGCTTCAGATGTTTCACTGCAAACTGATAAGAAGACAATGCCTTGTTTTTTTTTACAGAGGAATAGCTCTGCAAGTCCTGCTGTTAAATGGTTATTTCTTTTACTGTTCATTTTACATGGGAAATATGAAGACCTTGGGATTTTCTTTCCCCCAATGTCTAATACCCAGGTATAATAAAATGTTGAAACTGGAATAGATTGCAGCCTTGTTAGCTATTCATCATGGGAATGCACTTTGAAGACCTTTTGTATGCATTTTGTGGCTGCTTATTGTCAGCAGAGTGAATAACAAGGTGAGAACAAAATACAGTAACTAGATTTATGTGGCCACTTAGCTCTTAACTATGCTCATTAGAGATTCTATGGGTCTGAATGCAGACAATATACAGTAGATTTAAAATGCAAAGTGTATATACTTGTAATCTAAATGATGCTCCTTTTCAAACCATAACCAATTAAGTCTTAAGGTCACAGGATGTGACATGCGTAAAGGCATCAAACACAAAGCAATAAATAAACACAGGGATATCTTACTGGTGCATGCTTTTTACGATTGCTTCTTAATAATGATCAATGACATTAGGAAAGATATGTCTTTCTGTCTTGCCCCATCGTTTGACTACTATGCTGATTTTTCTGTTTGTTTGTTATGCTTGAGTGTGATCGATAGCTTTAGGGAGTCTGTAAATTGCTATAAAAGATTTTCATTGATTGTTCCAGTCTAACTCCATTTAAGTCTTCAGTCTACCTCTGTCTGCATGTATGAGCATAAAAAAGTATATCTCCCTGGAAAACTCACAAACATTTAAGTTTGGTTTGATGCTCAAATTAAGCTGTCTTATCTTTAAATGTACTCTACAGAAAACAGGAGCTCAATTTAATGATATACATTAATATCTAAATTAATTAAATAATATAAAAAACACCCTAATCAAGAACTGGAAAGACTTAAGGTCATAGAACGGACCAGACTGCATTACTGACATAGGACTTTGGAAAGTACAATCATACTGAATTTTAGCTCTAAGGACTTTATTTGTGAAAATATTTGAATTTCCAAACTTCAATTATATGTAATACAAATTATGTGTATAAAAACAAGGATTTTATACAGATCCACTCTATTTTGATGCCATTTGGGAGCCATTTTTAAATGAATAAGTTTAAATGTTTGTTATTGCATATGTACAAAAAGAAATTCACTTTATAAAAGTGTTATTGTTGCACTTTACTACCCACAGACATATGAAGTCCCTTTCCTCCTCAAGCCTTATATTTAATATATACCCCAAAGATTGGTAGTTAATTTTTAAAAATGCTTAAAAACTTTAATAACACTGGCAGCTTTATCCCCAGCACCTGGAAATTATAATTGCTGTTTGTCCTAAGCACCATCTGAAGGCCATAATTGGCCTTTGGTTATACTTAGTCTTTTTAGGCAAACAGAAACTGAAAGCGCAAAAGGAGCACTTAGACAGAGTAACATAACATTGTGCAGACCCCTCATGTTAAAGACCGCAATGGGACAGAAAGAACGCTTTTATTTACCAAATGCCTAATTTCTAGAATTCCCTGGATTCTAATATACACCAGAGCAGCAGTTTCCAACCTCAGCTGGAAACACCATGCATTTTATCATTGGGATCTACAAGTGATTGAGTATGATGGCCATGAAATCCTACACGGGCCAAACCCTTACAATTCAGACTTCTTACAATTACATTTTGTCTTCATAGATGTTGAAAGCCTTTTGCTCTAATTATTTTTTGTATGTCTGGGACATTGCCAAATTGTAGCTGCTCTGAGGTCATGGGGTATGCTATTTTTCCACAGACTATTTACGTTTGTCCAAGGGATCTACAATGTGTTATTCTTTTTTACAATTGGGAATCTGTAAACTGAAGAAGTTTCGAAACTGTGAGGACATGGGCAAAATAAAATTTGCTAAAATGATTCTCAACATTTATTTGTATTTTGGTGTTTATAAAAATACCTATCTATGGTTTATAGAGACAAAAGCATTGTCAACTGATTTACTCAATATTAAACTAAAATGTTTAATATTACTGTAACTCTACAGCTCTACAGCTCTACATGGTATCATATAGTTTTGAAGAGATAGTGTTTGTTATATATTATAATAGATAAATAAACTGAGGCATTAAAAACACAACAAAGAACGAACTTAACTTGAGTCTTTTTTGCCTTTTCGTATTGAGAAAATATACAATAGTTCTGTACAGTATGTCATACATTATGTTAAAGCTATGAAGTTACAGTATAGTATAAGGTGTAGTATTGGAAAGATATACAAGTAGTATGGCACAGCACTGAGTAGATACAGTATGTCATGGGGGTAATATATTTCAAGGCTGTTAGTATGACCCATGTTTAATTCCACACTGTGGCACTTTTTGTGTGGAGTTTGCATGTACTCCCCTGTAGCATTGGTTGTTCTGGGTTTCTCCCACCATCCAAGACACCACAAGCTACTGTAGGTCAATTGTTTTTGGATATGTATGAATTATAACTGTGTATGACAAATATGAAATATATCTTTATAACCCATTAGATCTCAGAAGTTTCGGACTGGTTAAACCTGGTATATGGGATCTCCAAGGAAAAAAAAATCACCGGTGGACTAATAGGCAACACTCATGCCTCTGAATCTCAGTTTCCAAAAATCCAGTGCCTCAATATGCAGACCAGGGACACAAGGGAGTGCTGTACAAGGCACTATCCTTGGATGAGATATTAAACTGGGTGCTTGATTGCTTAGTAAGTGATGATCATACAGTACGGTAATGTTTTAAAAAGCAGAGATGATAGCCTAAGTATTGTAGCTAAATTACACTCTGCGCTGTATGAGCTAGCCTTCCTCATGTTCCCCCTTCATTGAAATTGATAAAAATAGAATTATTTATTGCCACACAACAAAAGTTGGTAGTCTTTGATTTCGGTACCGCAGGACAACACTGATGAAGCAGATATACAGTATAACACACACAATATTAGAAAGTGATACAAATTGAAATGAAAAGACAAGCGAAACCCAATCACATAAACATTAACCTTACATTTGGCAAACAGAATAGTACAGGGTATGCTCGCAGGAGGCTAAATAGCTGAAGGGGAAGAGTTCAAAGTTCGTGTGGCAGTGGGAAAGAATCTAAGGTTGAAGCAGGCGGTTCTTCAAAGGATCAATTTAAAGCATTTACCCAAAGGGAGGAGCTGAAAAGATTATGAGCTGGATGAGAGGGGTCTGAAATAGTCTTGTAAGCACAAATGGAGCTATGGCTTATGCAAAGAGATGAAATGGAAGGGAGTTCACAGTATTTTTGAGGCTTTGGACACAATCCTTTCCAGTTTTCCATTTGTAATGCTGTTCAAATTCCCATACCAAACTCTATATTAGCTGTCAAAACACTTTGAATTATGGCTGTTTAAAATCGACAAAAAAGTTGCTTGTTCATTCTGTGTCTCTTAAGTTGCCTGAAAAAGTACATCCTCTGCTGCATCTTCTTAACTATGTGATCTGTGTTGGTGCTCCACTTAAGATCATCACTTATGAATGTTCCCAAAAATCTGAAGGAATATGTGATCACTGTAGATGATGTACAGTTTTATGTTATGGACATGTGTAAAATCAATAATGATTTCCCTAGTTTTTGATGCATTGTGTTGAAGGTCAATTTAAGGACACCAGCAACACCAGTCAATCACCTGTGGGTATAGAGCCTGATCATTATTAGAGATAAGGCTCACAATAAGTAGTATCATCAGCATATTTAAAAACCAAGTCAACCAGAGATGTGAAGTTGTTTGTGAACAGGGAAAAAAGCCATAGTGAAGTAATTTCCCCCCCTCTTAACCTGATCTGCTGTGTCGTAAGACTGCTTGCATAATGACAACGCTGTTTCACCCAGATGGGTGCTGCACTTTGCCTATAGATGTGCAGCCTATATGTAAAGTGCTTTGGGATCCTTTGGGATGAAAAGCTTTGATAAATACAATCAATTAATTTTGTATATTTGCACATTAGAGCTTGTTAGACACATTAGACATTTTCAAAGTTGATTTTTTTCCCATTACTTTACACTTACAAACTACAGGTGGCCTGAGTGGCTGTCATAATTCCTTAAAATTAACTACATAATAAGATGATGGTGCTGTGAAGCCAATTTATATTAGAAAGGGGAGCTTTTCAGAGCCTGCAGGCAAAATCTCAACGCTATGCAGTCACTGAGCTATAGTTGTGTGAAAAGGTATTATGTTGTCTACTAAGGTTATAGTTTATCTTAGAAATCGATGGCAATTTCAATTGCATCTGCACAGTTGGAGCAAAGATTAAGTTGTTGCTCTCAATCACATGCAGAATAGTTTCCAATTAACTGTAAAACAGTCACAGTCAATAGACAACACAATCACAGGTCTCACCATGGTATAATGGTACATACAGTCACTGAATGGTAGAATGCAATGATGGCTTTTTGCCATACTAGAGAAGATTTGTTTGATGCTATAATTGTTGTGTAAACAAGCAAAATCATCTAGAAAACTGAATGTAATCAATCTGTCCTGTTTGTTTCCCCAAAATAGGCCCCTGAAGATTTTAAAAGGCTCATCTATGTGATAAGTGCTACTCAATTTTATGTCTCTTCATCTTTAAATTGGCCAATCTGCACTAAGTTGATATGATGTTTTTCATGTTCTGAAGCATATTCTTCCTCTCCTACTTTTTATTTAATCAGACATGCTTTTAGTTTTATAACAGGTCATAAAAATGCAAGAGCTCTCATTTCCTTTGCAGAATGTGGAGTGGTAAAACACTATTCATGACCTTGTGATACATAATTATTTATTGTACTTTTCAATAAATTACAATTTACTCTCCCACAGAAATCCATAGGAAGACCAGTGTATCCTACTTTACATGAAAAATTAGCTACCAATGTGTTCTATGACCCTTCTTAAAGAATATTTATAAAATCAAAAATGCTTCTAGTTTCTACTCAGACAAAAATCAGACAAAAAAAATCTGCATTCCTTGTCACACTTCTTCTTTTTCTACACAATAAGAAAGGTATTTACATTAAGATCTCCTTACAGATTGCACTCTCATAATATTATACTTCCATGAAGTGTCCCAGCTTTGATGACGGTGGTTTAAACTGCACAAAAACTATCACAAATGTGACGATTACTGCAGCATACAGTACATGGACTCATCTTGTGTGGTCCTGTGTAGTAATTATGCTCATTAGTTCCAAAACAGTGACTAGGCAAACAGGACCATGACGATATTAACTCCAGGACATGTCAGAAATAAAAAGAAGGGTTTTTATTAACAGATGTTAACTATATAAGGAGTATACAGTACCTCAGATAAAAAAAATGAAGATATGCTAGGTCTTAGGTCTGGCTGTCTTTTTACCTGTCCAGGTAGGGTCACGTTATACGGCTGTAAGTAGGTCCTAGGATAGGCTTATTGGCTTGCTGGGTATGCACTAAGAAAAAAAAACATGCATCCGCATTCTCATGCTGGTCAACCAGTCAAAAAGCCTTGCTGGAAGCTCCACACTCCAGCCCAGCTGTGCTTAATTTAGGGTAGGTAAGCCCTTAGCCCTGCCACAAGCACATCTAAAGAATTGTACATGGATATCTTTTCTTTAATCTGCATCATTTAAACACAGCAAATAAAAAAACTATAGTACAACCGGACATTCATTATATGAGTCAGGAGGCTAAGCAGCTCAGGATAACAAAAGCCAACTGTCTTGATGAGCGGCTCTGGTCCAAAGCCTGTAACCCCTCTCTTGGTTTATTGGCAATCTCTATCAAACAAAACTTCTGCTTCTGCTCATGGTGACCCTGTTGTAATGAGGTACAGCCCAAAAGCAGAGGTCACAGGAGAACAATGTCAACACACCCAGACAGACCTCCTCTTAAAGAACAGTGAGAAAGTACACCGATAAAAACATCCCTGCACTATTTGCCTAGAGGGCTGATTCTTGTAACACAGGACAATAGAATGTTCACTTTATCAGAAAGAAGTCTCTAGCAGTCTGTTAGCTGTCTGTTGTATTAAAAAAGCACACCATTCCAGTTTTTTTTTATTTCTGTTGCCAAATTATCAACACTCAATTGTTGAAATGAAAAAAAAAGAGCACTAATGCACCAATTTTTTGTGTATTTAAAATTCCACATTTCTGCCTAGCTTCTAATCAGGGATTGTCAATTTTAATAGTCTTAGGAAGCAAAACTAAACTGGCACATGGTACAAGAAACCAAACATTACATTTTCTTAGGAAAGTGTATAGTTTACAAAATTAAGTGATGTAACAACAACAAAAACATCTGGTATTAGCTACTTTGATTAATTTATCTTATAAAGAACCACTTTTTAATGGAAAATTTGTTTTGGTTTGAATCTTAATTTGATTTACCTGCAGTTTGATGTGCGAGCTTTTTTAATTGGAAATGTGTTCAGAATGTCTTCTCCGACAGCAAAGGAAACAAAGCATTGTGCAGACTCTTTTTTATATCAACTGACAGTTGTGTTTTTTTTAGTGATTTTTTTTTTAGAAATGTGATGTATGAGTCTTTTGTTCAAGCTGTGTGAGAGGAAAAAAAGAGTCTGGATTCTATTCAATGAACTGCTCTCGTAGGTTAAAATAAGATATTCTGACATGTGGTCTGGTAAAGGCATGCATTTGCTTCTAGGCTTATTCCATCAGATGTCCTTTGGCATCCCAGGAAATATTAAGCTACAGTGAATTAGTAAATCTGAATGGAGAACCTGCAAAGACTTAGTGCTTGAAGCATTTTTGATAAGCCATAGCACAAGGCATAGGCTTACCGGATTTAACTTTAACTTCAACACTGTTTTAATTATTTAATTGTAATTCATAGAATTGTTATGTGACATGACACTCACTGTTTTTAGAATATTTGCAGTTTATTACTATGGTTACAAGGATCTACAATAAATAGTATCCTTTTCTAAAAAGGTTGTTAACAATCTACAGCAGATAAATTACTGTTCCTTTGTATTACAATTAATTTGTATTTCAGAGTGACACCAACTTTGCAAGCGCACATAATCTGTCTCTACAAAATCTCTTTATATGCAATTACTTTTTAATATGTGCTGAATATTGAACCAAATCTAAAAAACAAATGTTCCTTTCCTCTGTGGTTCACAACATTAAAAAAAAAACAGCTGTCTTTTCCAAGCATAATGTTTTATAAATTACATGGAAAGTTCCCCAGAATGTAACTAGTGTGGGGAAAGAGACAAAATGTTGAAAAATCCATTAACTCTTATTTGGCACTAAATGCCTGAACATGACTACAACATTTTTATATTGTTGAAGTCTGATCAGTAATTGAACATGACTATCACATAACGTTTGGAAAATTGGAAATTAAATTATGCTAAGACTATAATCAAAGACTGCCAGAGAACACTTCAAAGTTTGCACTTCATAGAAAATCTATATTAAAAAAACATTGAAGCAATGTAATCATTTTGCAAATGAGTGTTAAGCTCCCAGAGTTTTACAATACAGTTAAACTTTCCTTAAGAGAAATCTAATCTGGCACCAATTTGAATATAATAAATGTTATTTACATTATTTTATGATTTTAGTGTATATCTAGAAAATTAGAGAAGTTCTATAGAACTTATATTTTAGAGTATATCTAGAAAACCACCCCACATGCACATTCCAGGTACTGAAACATTCTTTTGAAGAATCTTGTACATGTTTCAGAATACAGTATTTGTTAACAGAAACATTTGGCTAAAGCTGTGTAATAAAATACTTTCCTCCTTCTTGTTATTCTTACATTGTGCAAATGACCATACGACAATGAAAAAATGACATTTCACATTTTCTCTTGCTCCTACTCTGGCAATGTGCAAAGAATTCATTACCAAGCTTGTAGCCACATACTGTATGAGCAGCTTCAAGCATTAGCTAGAATATTGTTACAATTACGTTTTGACAACATATTAGCATCCTTGGTCATCTCTGAAAGAGCTGTCTTGGAATTCTATAAGAGAAACACATGAACTGCTCTGCAGTCATACTTACTGTAAACTTACTACTTTAATAATCTGCTACACTACTTCAAATTGGCAGGCTTGGGTAAGTTGTGTAAGGCCACCTACATTGAGAGTTTAATTTCTGCATCTGGGATTTTAACTCCTGGTTTTTGGCATACTGTCAGTTTTGAAATTATGAAAGCCTACTGTCACATATTTTTTACTTTCTTGAAAGTGTACACTAAGCTTTGTGGCTGGTCTCTGCTGGTAGAGTAAAAGCAAGATCTTACTGGTGAAGGCCTGGTTTAATGTAATTCCAGTTGGTAAGCATTTAAAATACATTTTGCACAGATGTTTGTTTTTCTAGATGAAATTCTCATAGCTTCACGTGGGATAAGTTTTAATCTCACTCACGAGAAAGACCATTGAACCGACAATCCAGATTTACCCTGGTTGACATAATTCAACTTGCTCTTCCCATTAACAATGATTATCTCTGTGTTAGCAAGCATCCTGGTGCAGTACAGGGCAACAGTCTCCTTTCTTCGTGGTACAAGCTGTTTATAAAATGTAAGAAGATTAGTGAGGAAAGTAAAGCCCCTCTGGTTGATATTAGAACAGTTTAAAAACCACTTGAATTAGTGATAAATCCTACTAGACTAGCCCACGAGCAGATGTGACAAGTTGAATTATTTCCCCTCTTACCAGGAAGCTTTGCAGGAAGCTCTTAACATATGGTGCTTTTCGCTTCCATCTCGGGCTATAAATGTTATTGGAAAAAGGACGTTCCCAGGAGCAGGGTGTTTCTAGCTGGCTTGCCAAATGGAGTCCGAATGATCCTTCAGTGGTTCAAAATTCCCAGAGTTCCTTAAACCTGGCAGCCAACTATCTGATCTAAGTGTTGCTGTCTAATTTAATTATTATAATATAGATTTGTCTAGGGCTTTTACAAGCCACAAATACAGCACTTGGGTTACTCGTATTATAAGTTATGTGTGAAACTGCAGTACTGTAGTATTTTGCCTTTTGAAGGTAGCGTACTGTATACAGTATGTACTGGTATCTCCTTTCATGTTTCACACGTGGGAAATGAGTAGAACACCAAAAAACAAAGTATAATATAGCTTTTAGAGTCATTTTAAGAGCATTTTTCAAAACAAAACAGGTAATAGATCTCTCCATTTAATTGGATGGGAAAATGTGAAAGGTTAGCTAAATAGTAGAAACTGTAACATTTTTAATTACCATTAAGCCATTAAAGTATTTTTCAAGTATGCCTTTAAATATATATACTTTACAGAAAATGCCAGCCTAGAATTTTTTGTGCATTTCCTTTTTTTCCAGTTGAAAATTTCATGTAGATATTGCTCTGTAAGTAAATAACTTTGACAGGATATTTTCGGAAGATATATCGAAGATTTTATGGTTAACTTTATTCAAATCACAGTTTGAAAACAGATATCATGTCTTAGTCGAAAACAAATCAAAGTAAGGTTTTGCATTAAAAAAACATGCACTTTAGACCCACAGATCTTATCCTGAACACAAGGAGGTAATAAGTGCATGAGTTAACAAAAAACATCTGACTATTACAAAAACAGCTATTCTGTATCTTTACCTTGCAAAGCTTTGTAGAAAAATGCATTCACACATTACAGTTACAAATTACTTATAAAAATGTTTTATTTTATAAACATTCTAGAACAAAATACAAAAATGAGCCCTTCCCGTTGCTCTCTTTTTTCCCCAAGTGAAAGAACAGTAGTTACAATCTTTACCTAAAAGCTGCCAAAAATGGTCAATTTCTTGGTTCCCCTTGAGTGCCAAAGCATGCTGATAAAGGGAGGCAGGTTAAGTGCTCCTATCTGGATTCACATATGGAGCTGATGAAGATAATCACCTGCACTCATGTAAAAAAAGGAAAAGAATCCTCAGTGGAATGTGAAGACAGAAGTTAAATAGTGATGTACGTGCAATAAGTGTTATTGTGATTCTGAATTATTTCACCATCTGACAGCCATGTATGCATCATTTGAATTTTATGGTAGTAAAAAAGCTTTATATATCACTCAGATTGTGTATAGAATATGCTGGAAGTACCTTAGAATTCAAAAAGCCACATTTGTAATTTGTCCTAAGGCCCTGGCAGTTGGAGCATTCCATAATGTAGATTTTACAATGGCCAAGTCTTATATGATTGAAGACAGCATTAGAAAGAGCTTTGAGACCCCCTACTAAGGTGGCTTAAATGCACAGAAACATTAATGCCATTTAAGCACAGTACAAAACACATACAATCTAAGATGCTGAATTTTACTTTGTTTCATATACAGGACAGATTTAGCATGCCATTTCTTCTATTGCTTACGGCATCCCTAGTTATTGGGGAAAGATTTAGTGATCGCTTCCAAGGAATCTTTATACAACTGTCGAAGGATTAAATAAGTTAAATCCAACCACACTATTTGTAGTGTAGACAAACGCTTCAAATCTGTAAATTGGCAGCCAATTGCAATGACAATAGCAAGAGCAACAGACTGAGGGTTTTCATTGTTCATACTCATTTTGATGATACTGCTTTTGGTTACAAGACTAAACTAAAGTCACAACTTGTGCCACACACAGTTGGTAATCTTGTAAGAAGCAATATGCTATCTCCCTCAAATGCTTGAAGTAATAAGGTTGTAAGCTTTGCAGGCCTTCCTAGAGCAATGCAAGGATGGCAAAGACTGATGCAGTGCAACTTAGTCGCTGTTGGTACAATCATGTGCTGTAAGCAAAGAAAAGACACATATAGACAAGGCTTAAGACCAGATCCAAAAAAGAGCAAGTGAAAAAAAAGGAAAAATGTACAATTGAATTGAATCTAGTCAAGAATTCAAAGATTATTGAAAAACGCACTTGACTCAAGATATAATCAAACTCAAGTTCCTTGTCTAAACTTATAAAAGCACCTGTGGAATAAAACCTTTTTTTTTATTCTCACTAATTTTGAGATGCAAAGCATTTAGCTGTATTTCCACCATATTGTGTATATTGATGTAAATACGATGGTGCTGCTTCACAAGTGAGATAATTACACTATTTCATCACATTGTTTTTACCTCTAATACGCACTGTTTTTGAAAGCTTGCAAAAATATAAAGCAGGAAGCCAAAACAACAAAAAAGAAATCTGTGCAATGGAATCTGCAGAAACATGTTTGAGATAAAGCATCACAAAACAGTGGAAATCCCAACAAACATAAAGCTGATTATGCTTTATATTTTCCTCTGTTACAGCTGAACCTCAATGTCTTCTTACAATAATAACTAGTATCTTAAGTAAACAGACAATAATCTGATTGATGTGAAATACAGCATTACGTAAAGTGGGACACAATTTGCAATATCTCCTTTAGTTTCCTGGACATGATTCTTATTCCCATTGTAATGATTTAATCAAGAAATTCTGCATTTTGTACAGCTCCTTTAAAAGAACTGCACGTAACAGACAATAAAAACGGTCTTCAACGTTTTACCACAAAAGCCTCTATGCACAATCAAAGAAATTATCGTTAAGCACTTGCTGCATTAGAATTCATAATTGTCCCCAGTTGCATATTCACTCTGGGAGATGGAAACCCTAACTTAAGAAAATTAACAGTAAAGAAAGAATTCTTTTTTTGTGAAAGTACTCCTTTTGGACATAATAAGCTCAGAATCCAAGACGTCCTGCTGTTAGACTGTGAACCAAACTACTGATCTTTAAGTATTTAATAATAAAAAAGCACAATGCCATTCTAAACCGCAGAATATCTGCAATGGCCTCTTTGATTCCAAATGAGATGCAGCCTATTTACATTTTAATTTGATGAGGTCTTTTCATGCTATCTTTGTTAGTAATTTGGTCTCCTAAGAATTAACAGCAGAAAGGAAAAATAGTCAGTAAATATGTATGAAATCAAATTAAGTTGGTAAGCTAAAAGGTATTGACTGCCAGTGGTGCTGAACGGCAGGAGGCAAAATTTTCTCTATAGTTTTCATCTTGGCTGGAAAAGCATTGCCTTCAGACTAAATTATTTAATCCTCAAAGTGCACATCAAAGCCTCCCACCAGGTGGTGCATCTCCTTATAGGCAGCTGAATGTCAAAGATCTAGTTAAATGATTTTTGCAAAATGTAAAACAAAACTGTGTCGAGATGATAACATTGTGTCGAGGCAGTAACACTTTTTTGCCTTGGAGCCAACAGCATTATTATTCTCTTCCAAATGTAAGGCAGAGGGCTTCTAATGGCAAGCCATCTTTTTTGACAAATGTAAAGTTTCATATGATTAAGTTATTTGGCATCTGAAGAACAGAGTTTGTTCATTGTGAGGTAAAATGTTTCCACTCTATGCTGTCTAAAAGGCACCATCACTACAGGATGTGTTCAAGGCTGCCTCCGAACTCAGTTTTCAGTCTTTTCTTTACACTTATACATCTTAGCAACACATAAAACCACTTAATGAAGAATCTTAAATAGATTTTTTTTCCAGAGGCTTGAAGGCATATTAAGGAGTTCCATTATTCTACGTTCGCTTACAACTGTTTTTTCTGTAAGATTAAAACAGGTACTGTACAAATATTTAAGAGTTCTTGTCTTTATTTACTAAATTATTTACTTTATATACAAATGAAGTGCACAAGCACAAGCTTAAAATATATTTTTTATGACAATTTAATACGAGTAATCAAATCCTGTTGACATTTTTGGAGTCTGTTGAAAATGAGTTAAAACTTATCTAAAAGCCAGAAGAGAATGATTTTATGTAAACTTTAAACCAGGTTATATAAAGAGATATCATTGTTGTGAAAGTGTATTTCTGATCTATGTACAGCATGTTTCTACTTTATATAATTATTTTTACAATAATTAAGGACTACTGGACAAGAGCTAAGTCTGGACCGGGGAGAGACTGCCAGAAAAAAATGATAAATGTCTGAAATTTTTAGATTAAATAAAACTTACTTGTATTTTTGTTAGACTGCTTGTAATTTGTTAGACTGCTTTTGTGAATTTGACAGCTCTCACTGCATTTTTAGACTTATTAGGAAATGTGCTTGATAAATCCATTGTGTAATCAAAAGCATTCTTTTTTAAATCTAGATAAAATATCCAGAATAATGCAATCAGCATAAATAAACACCAGTAAAATACATACATAAATAAATTGCACTTTGATAAGTGCTCTTCAATTTAATACCAGTTGTAATTTCACATACCTGTAGGATTGGTTTTGTTGATAACAGGACACTTATGACATCTTTGTAACGCCAATATTAAAAAAATGTCATTTTCCCCAAGTCACTCATCATAAGAATAAAAACATTTTTTATACAATAAGATTTGTCATGTAACTTCCTCAAAGAATTAACGGTTCTATGCAAACACAAAAACAAAATAACAAGTTTCAAATTTAACATGTACCGTAAGTAGTACTCCAAGTCTTTATTTAAGATGCTAAATTAAACTTTAATATCTGATGCAGGTGTTAACACCAGAATTAGTTATACCGTCAAAACTTTGACCTTCCTAAGTATTATTAGTGTAAAAAACACTTGTAATATTTAACTTAAGCCTTGAAATCTGAACAAAAAATAACATTAATTAATACAATGAACAATCAATGAAGAAACTACCAAAGGTCATAGACCTTTAAAAAATAAACAATAAACTTCCTGAAGGTACAAATTGTTTTCTAAAAAAGGGATAAATCAGCGCAATGTGGTTTGTGTCATTTGTATGCCCAGCATAACAGATGTCTATACTTCTGTTAAGACACACAAAATACAATACATTGCAAGTCTTGGCCTGTCCTTGTAAGTTTGAAGCCATCTGAAAATAAAACTGTGCATAACAATGGAGTTCTTGGATTTGCATGTCTCTAGAATTTCTCCAGGTTTTTTATGGGAAACAGGAAGCTAATCAGCATAGTTTCTGTGCACTAAATCACTCAGAAAACAAGGATCACTTAGAAATTATGTGAGAAATTGGTATTCAAATTAAATGTTAAAGGCTACAGAGCCTGGAAACAAAGCCAATATGAAGGATCATCCTGATCACGAGCTTTGATTAACACATCCACATTCTATCAACATTAACACTTACTCAGTTGTAGGATAATCTTGAACATGTTGGAAAAAAATATTGTTCCATGTGTAATGTCCATAAAAACGATTTTCTATGGACATTATATTATATACAGTATATCTCTCGAGTCTAGTAATACTAAAAATAAATGTTACATTGCTTACCAGATTAATTGGTGCGGGTGTCCCTTGAAGCCTAATGTTTGAAGAAAGGAAATATAAAAAAATGGATGTTCATTTTATTATATTAGACAAGAGAGTCTACAACAGACCACCTACTGTTTGAAGCTGGTATGTTTTGTTCAGAATATGGGAAGTCCCTGGATTAGACTCATTTTGTATTTTCCCTGAGTATTTGCCTTGAATAAAGTAGAGGATACGATACATAAAATATATTTTTAATATTGTGTTTCATTAGTTTTAAACAACAACCTGGTCTCATAATTTATGCCATTTTCTTTTTCAAATAGGCTGCGGTGTAAAACATTGTTATATTTTGTTTCATGTGTACATTAATGTCTTTAGCAAAAACATACAGTACATACTGTGAGCTGCCTAGATGCAGGGTATGCACAATGGTTTCAAATTTATGATTCTGTTGCTTACATAGGTGATAAAATGTTTTCTCTAAACTTGGACACAATTTATGTGAAAACTACATTTTGAAGACTGATTGAAACATGGGCTCTCCTTTTTCACTGTTTGTAAAACTATGATGATTAATATAATTTTTTTTCTGTTAATTGCATACAGTATGTCCTGGAATACAAACTCAATTAAAAAAATAAAAGAAACTTAGAAATCATCATGTCATAAAGTTTATGACTCATAGGCCAAAACACTTAGTGGTTAAAATATTAGAAATATCAATCCAATCAAGTGTGTCTTGTTTGACAAATGTAACAATGGTTAATTCTGGGAACACTGAGAGAGACTTCAATCTCCCTTTGTGGCCAGAACAATCCCCAGAAATCAGTCCTACTGAAAGCTGGTGGAACATGCAGTTCAATCCCACACATCATTACCCCCATCATAAGCTAAAGCAGAAGGCAAAACTACTAGAAGAATAGGAAGGATTGCAAATATTTTGTGCCTTGTGAAAAACATGCCATGTCCTGTTCAAGCTGTTATTGCTGCTCAAAGAGAGCTGACACATTTGTTGCTGTAGGTCTCTAAATATGTGCTCAGTGAATATTTTTACATTGATCTCTCTGTAGCCAGTGAGCACCAAGTTGAAAACTTGCACCCTCACAGTGGGCGGGTGAAAACTGAAAATATATTGCTTTTAAACCAGCTTCACAAAATACATTCGGAGTTCATGTCAATACTTGATGAAATTACAACACAATCGCAATGTAATGTTTCTCTCACCTTGACATTGGTGTATGAAACTAAATTTGTGGTTTCTGCCTGCATGCAGTCATGCTTGTGAATTCACAACAATTCACACAGGCAAAAAGTTACAAAAAGCAATATCACAGTGACGTACAGTAACCATGATGGCAAAAAGTCATCCAATACTAGACCAACACAAAGATGCAATATAAAACAAAAGTAGACAGATTTCCAACTGCAGAAACTTTACTTTTCTAGCCAAAAGTACTGAAAAAATTGTAAATTATAGCCTAATCAGTTATAATTACGAAAACAATCCCACCAGAACTGCACAAATCCACTTACAGACCCATATATATGCATCTATTGTATATAAAGACACATCCGTTACATCCAAGTACTGTACATCCAATATACAGATAAAACTGAATACAAATATAAACACTACACCAAAATGATACTTAGATGGCTTTCCTTTTAATGAAATGTATTGTTTTAATCCAACATGTGAAGAAGCTAGTTAATGGCCTGAATTATGTATGTAAGTGTGAGCAGTGAAAATTATAGCAGCTTTCTAATTTCTAGAGCAAACATTTCTAGTGTTTTACCATTATTCTTTCCTTCATTGAGGTTTATTGTTAGAGACAGATTCAAACTGCATTTGGCATCCAAAATGTCTTGAAAGAAAATCAAAACGTTACAAGTATATCAAGTGTTATTTTAACATAAGAGCAGTAAAAGCAGTGATTACATCAAAATGCCAACATCTCCACTTACATTCCCTAAAAGCATTATATTTCATTTCCTGAATGTTTTCTTTATATTCATTTTAAAGGATTTTTTTTCTCTTGCAGTTCCTTACATAGATTTATGTAATCTTTCAATCCCTCTGTTGCCAAATAATGTTGACACCCATGTCCATTTAGTCACAGTACTCATATTGGTCTGTCATTGCTGTGTGTTATCAGAGCAATAAGCAATGTTCTAACTTCTAAGAAAAAATAAAATAGGGAATACAGGAAGAAATTCAAAATTCAATATTTTTCAGTATTTTTTTATGGAAGGGATATAACCTCTGAAGAACTCCATGCAAAACTGAAAATTCTCAGCAATATGTTTAGAGACAATTACACATACTGTAAATTTGGTTAACAAATTTAACACATGGACTGCAATATATATCTTGAGAATATATACATATTGAATACAGTAGTTCAAACCTTTGTCTGTTTTTTTTTATTGGAAAACTGGATCATAAGGAAGTGAGTAGGCTTCTTTTGTAATCATTCTAGTTTCCCACATGAGCAATTTAACATCTGCAATTTTGACATGCTGCTGATGTGGAGACAATTGTCATCGTCACTTCCTGAACTAGTTTTTTTTTATGCTGAGTACTAGAAATAGTTCATTTTTGTAACAATTATTTTATTTTTATTTTTTTACTTGTTTAAATCCCAATCCCACAGAAGGTGAGGGGTGGTAGGAGGACACAGAGACAATTACAGAACAGACCACATGTACTTCCTTCAGTGCTTTAAAGTGCTTTTCATAAAAAAAAAAACAGACAAAAAGAAAAAAACAAATTTAAATTAAAATTTGAAATGTAACTGCAACCACTAGAAGATGCTCCGGCATTATTATTTTTTTTACTCAACAGTACTCTAACTAGACATTTAACTATAATTTTGCAAAAAAAACTGTAAAAAATTACATTCTTTTCGCAGAGACTTCTATCCAAAACTTCTGTTTCCCTATGAAAATATTAGAACCTGGCAACATGCTTTCACAAAATACAGGTTTTGTTTATAAAGAAATTGCCTCCTAAGGAAGATCCTGTGGGCTTGAAATGCATTGTACCCATGCATTCAAAGTGTTATGTGGATACTACTTTCAATCTCCCTGGTACTTTCATTGTTTCTCATGGGATACTGGTATATCGCCTCTTCCTGAATCAAGTGTAAATGAACAGCAAACATTTTGCTTTTTTTAAATGAAGCCTAGATACGTTTCTCAGCTGTGGTTAATATAATCTTTTCACACATACATAGTTGTACTAGCTCTCATGGGTAATTCAAATTTTTAAACAATAAATATTTAAGCAGTAGTTTTGGGTAGTGTTTTGCATTCTTTTTGATTGGAGTTGAGGTGTGTTTATCACTTTAGCTGCATCCAAGAAACACTCCTCTATGTCTGAGGGAGTGACCAGAAAGGACAGTGGGAAACTAAGCAAAAAGGCTGTGACCTTGAAATTCAATGTCAGGTCAAAGTACAAAAAAGTTTTTTTTCCTCCTTCACTATGCTAGGAAATTTAAAAGGCACTGATCTAGCCTGACTGAAGAACAAGCTGCCATTTTATTATATGGAACACAGCTGTCTTAGATACATACCATCTTTGGATCGATTCAATCTGAAGATGAAAATCACACCGATCTGGCAGTTAAAAGATGATTCAGAACTATTGGAATTTTTTGGCCATTTTTGTTCTTGACCTAGTTATCATTTTCTTAATAAGATATTTAGTGATCAAGAAATCCCCCCTTGGGTTAAAGAAACTAGTTTTTAGATCCATACATTTATACTCTTTAAAAAATAATGCTCTTTTAACACTTCCTCTTCAACATGATCTGAACTTTCCATACCTTCAAATCTACTGTGGTGCCAAAAGGAACTTTATTATTTAGCAGGTTTCATGTTTGAAATGTTCCTTCTGAAATTGTGTTGACACCTGATGTACAAAAAAGAAAAATAGTATTTTCTCAATTTAATGCATTGCTCAATGGTTCACACTTTCTGAACTTTTTGAAATTTTTCAAGTATTGAAACTTTCAATCAATATGCCAAGTTAAATAAAGACATTTCCACTGGATACCACTGTTTCAATTTTTCTGGCAGCGTAGAAGATGAAAAAATATATTTTAAATTGGGCTCAAGCAAAAGGGCTCTCAGCATCAAAAGCATTGAACCATCAATCAATGGTGGAATAGGGTGTAGTAGCATAAGGAACTATAGCGTAATTGATACTATTCTATATGGACTCATAATACAGATTGGTGATAATGGATGCTCTGCTGCGAAGGGCCATTATGCACTATTAGTTCACGGAACGTACATTTTTCTCACCACATTATTTATAACAACTGATCAACTAACATTATACCAATAAAATGATGTTCTTCTTTAAAAATAAATAAATTAAATAAAAAGAGAAACAGAAAACAGGACAGAGATCTTTAAGAACCCAATGCTAATTTAACAGGAGTATACTCTCCTAATAACTGTAAATCTTTCACAAAAAGAGTATTGACTTCTTAAAAACTAATTGCAATTATCATCTTGCCTAATTCCTTCTAGCAATTCAAATGCAATACAGTACCAAATATTGCACTGTGTGTAGTGGATATCGTTACCTTTGCAATTTACACTATACTACAGTATGTTAGGTACTAATACTTTGTTAGGAACTGAGGGGGGTTGTATTTGTTTTCGACTGTGAACAAATCGCTGAAAAAGAAGTGGATTTCAACTATTATAATATTCTTAAAGTTGTAGCTTTAGTTATTAACCCACTTATTTTTGGAGGTTTTATAGAAATGCAAACTTCAGCTGAAATGGAAGAGTACAAAACTCCTGAAAACCTTTTTTTGTCTAGTGCAAATATCTAGGAGAACTTTAGCAGCATAGTCCCTTGTTGTAGTATTTTAAAAACAGAGTACTAACATTTTCAGAATGTTTAAGGATAGACTACTTCTCTTAAAATATATTGATATTTATCCTGTTAAAGCTTATCGACAGTGATAATTAATATCCCAGTCGTAAAAATATTATATACACATATATAAGTATATATATATGTTTATATACTGTATACATATATAACATCTACCACTGCCATTATCTTGTTTGAAATGTTGTACAGTAAATTAGAAATTCAATGCATCAAACTCCAAAAAGGAAGCTTTTCAAATAGGCAAGTAGTGGAAATGAAACAGAATTACAGTGCAATTATGATTGTTGCAATAAAAACACTTCCATTTTTCTAGAAACACTTTCTGTTTCTTCTATTTGTATACCCTTATGCAGCATAGTTTAAGAACCACACATTTCATTTCTATTTTTTTACGGCTTTGAAGACAGGCATTTTTTAAAACTTGCATCTATCAAGCAAAACACCTTATTATTTTCCAAAAAACAAAACGAATTGAAATAGAAAAATGTGTTTGTTGTACCTTACTAATGATTTAAAGCACTCATTTGTTTTCCCTCTTTTTTACAGTACATAATCAAGTGACTTGCTTCTCAAGGTTACCAAGCTAGGAGATCATCTGCATTCTTCCTTTAAGGCTGTTTATACTGGGACATGATAATAATTATGAAGACTGTGTCATTTTTTATATTTGAGAGGAAAGAGGTGATGCAAAGTCACACTGTTTCTCTTCATTTGGGAAATCCAAACAAGTCATTTCACTTAAACAAATAAGAGATATGTGTGGGTAGAAGGCTTTTGTGGTAGTTCCTCGATCAACTGAATACTATTTCAAAGAAAGCCAAGAGCTTGTGCTGTTCATGATGTTGCTCAATGCTATTTGGTTATTCTTTTTCCGCTTTTCATACAGATCTAGATGCTTTGATGGTGGATGCAGAATGTCAGGGCCTTGTCATTTCAGTTCAAGAGAGGTGTTTCTCTGAAGAGTTTTAAGTTATAAAAACCTCTGTATCTCCCAAGAATCTTTGACATTCCACATTAAAAAGAAAACAACCCCAAAGAAGAATCAGAATTCACTTTGACATCCTGAAAACATACTGTACGACACAAAGCTGTTAACCACAGGCTCTGACTTAATAATTTAGGGTGAGAAAATGGATTCACCTAAATACAGTATAAATTCCATCCTTTAAAATAATTTATTTTGCAATGTCTACTATTGGTTCCATTCCAAGGTCATTCCCATTACAAATAGTAAAAGTGACATTTATGTTTTGACAGAGGTTTTCAGTTTGTCTCTACAACAAAGGTTTGCAACTTTATGAAAGCAAAATGGGTTTCTACTTATCACATACATCAAAGTGCTTAACTGTACAAGGTTAAATAAGAAGTGAAAAGGATTAAAAATGACCATAATTGCTTTGATAAAATAATATAGGGAAAGAATGAGGTATTCTTAAAAACTGAATAAAAAAATCAAAGGAACTGTTTTCTTTACCATTTATCTTTTTCTCAGTCAAACAGAAGGGTAGAGGATATCTTTCTAAAACTACTTAATATTTAAATATGTCTAATATCGGTCCTAGTAAAACACACAGAACCACATTTGAAAATAGATCTTTCAAATAATAATACAATGTAAGTGTGCTATCACTAAATTTTTCACAGTGTGTGAGTGCTTTCCCTCCTCGTATCTGTCAACTCTGTAATTTCTCAGACTGGCAGTAAGCACGGCTTCTCAGAGTGCACAAAGCAAAATGGAAAACACTCACACTTAACTGTTCTTCTTTCATGATAATTGTTTTTGTGATGAAAGTTGTAGAGAATAAAAAAATAAAAGAAATGAAATGGGAATGGCTTAACAAACTATGTCCTCTTTGTGAAATGAATGTCTCTGCCTTTTGCAATTTCATTTGGAGAGACAACCGATTGTTACTCTGGGTATTTGGCAGACGATGTCGGCATTTAAGATTTCAGAAGGACACTCAGCTGAAGAACTGACACTTGCACACTACCTAACAAGATTCCCATCAACTAAATTACTCAGGCCCTCCTGAAAAATGTTTTCTCAAGTTCAGAAAGGCCACCATGATAGGAAGGGAAAACACATCTTTTCCAATGTGTTTAAAAGAGCCTGACTCCCCTGCAATGGACAATACACTACAGGACTTTGGCTAAGGTTGTAAGCTAAAGTATCACTCTCATCTAGAGAACCAACAAGCTGATACGAAATGCAAATTTGAGTATACTTATCAGCACATTACAAGTTTTAGTCTAGCATAAACTGCTTATTTTTAAATGGCCCCCAAAGCAACCCCTTCACATCTGAAATAAAACTGTTTGGAGGACATTTCAGAGTGCAAAGGATTTTATAGTGCTTTGCAGATGTTTGGCTGTTTGCAAAGCAAAGCAAAGAAATCTGTTAGGAAGGGCTGTTAGGGCAATAGGATCCTATGCTGGACTCTAGACTACAGGAAAACACTGAGCAGAATCGCAAGGCAAAAATGAAAACCAGGAGGCAGGCGAGTAAGTCGGCACACAGGGAAATGAGCAGGGAGCAACAATCCAAATCACAAGGCAAAAATCTAATCCAGGAAGCAGGCGAGACGATCGAAACACGGAGGCGCAAACGGGAAAGCAGCAATCCAAATCACTAGACGAAAGAGAAAACGAAAGACAGACTGGGAGTTCGAAAACCTGAGACAAGCAAGAGAAAAACCGCGCACTAGGGAGCTCGAAGAGAATCCGCAATAGTGAGCGGGGAAGTGAGAAAAAAGGAGAACTAAAATAGAGACGGGAGAAAAGGTGATTGGCGTTACTTGCGGCGTGAGCTTGTCTCACAGTGTGTGCGCGTGGGAATGCAAGAAGGGAGAGCGGCACGTGTAGAATGCGTAACAGTACCCCCCCCCACAGGGTCGGCTCCTGACGACCGGATAACCGGTGCGGGATGGGTGCGAAGGAAATCTCGAATAAGGTTTCGGTCCAGGATATCCACTTCAGAAACCCAGGAACGTTCCTCTGGGCCATAACCCTCCCAGTCAATCAAAAACTGGCGGATACCTCTACGCCATCGGGTGTCCAAAATCTTATTCACCGTATAGGTGGGAACTCCATCCATCAGTCGGGGAGGAGGTGGGCGAGGTTGCCGAGCAGAGAGTGGGGATCTGTGGTAAGGCTTCAAGAGGGAAACATGAAAGGTGGGGTGAATCCTGAGGGTGGGGGGGAGGGCGAGGCGGTAAGAAACAGGGGTAACACGGGATAGAATTCTGAAGGGGCCAATGAAGCGAGGACCCAGCTTGCGGGAAGGTTGCTGGAGTGGAATATTCTTGGATGACAACCAGACAAATTGGCCTCGACGTAAACGGGGAAAGGGACGTCGCCGTCTATCAGCAGAAAGTTTCTGTCTCCTAAAGGTCTTAAGCAGAGCAGTCCTGGCCTTCTTCCAGAGTTCCGGGAGGGAAGAAAAATATGCCCGAACAGCAGGGACGTCAGAGTCGGGAACAGTGTCGGGGAAGAGCGATGGTTGGTAGCCCAGTGAACAGAGGAACGGAGACATATTAGTGGAGGAGGTATAGAGAGAATTGTGGGCATATTCCGCCCAGGGGAGAAGGGCAGCCCAGTTATCATGGGCAGCAGAGACATAGGACCTGAGGTAAGTTAGCAGGTCCTGGTTAATCCTCTCCGCCTGACCATTGGCTTCGGGGTGGTAACCAGAAGTGAGGGAGGAGGATGCCCCTAAGGTCTGGCAGAAAGCCTTCCAAAATTTAGATGTGAACTGCGGGCCCCTGTCAGAAACAATATCCTTGGGAATGCCATGGAGGCGGAAAACATGTTGGACAAAAAGGTCTGCCATTTCCCGCGCTGATGGGAGGGCTGGAAGAGGAACAAAATGCGCAGCTTTAGAGAAACGGTCGATGACCACCATGATAGTTGTTTTACCGAGAGATGAGACCAAGGCCTTGAAGGAATGGGAAGAGGCTGTAATAGACCAGCCTTCTTCTGTCGAGGGGTCTTGCACCTAGCATAGGTGGGGCAGGCTCGTACGTATTCTGTTACGTCAGACTTTAGGGAAGGCCACCAGAAGTCCCTGGAAATGAATTCGATGGTGCGACGAGTGCCAGAGTGAGCAGCGAAGCGGGAGTCATGGCCCCATTGAAGAACTGCAGAGCGCACAGCATCAGGAACAAAGAGTCGGTCCGGGGGGCACTGGGGAGGGACTGTGAGGTTCTGGAGAGCCCTTCTCACCTTGTCTTCAATGTCCCAACGTACAGCTGCGAGAAACCTGTCAGGCGGCACAATGGGCGCTGGAGGGTCTTCGGAGTCCATGGCGTCATGAATGCGGGATAGGGCATCAGCTTTGATATTCTTGGAGCCAGGAGTATAGGTAATGAAAAAACGGAACCTGGAGAAGAACAGGGACCACCTAGCCTGGCGGGGGTTGAGGCGTTTAGCAGACTGCAAGTAGGCCAAGTTCTTGTGGTCAGTGAGGATAGTAAAGGGATGGATGGCCCCTTCCAGCCAGTGTCTCCACTCCTCCAAGGCAAGCTTGATGGCCAAAAGTTCCCTGTTCCCAACATCGTAATTCATCTCGGCAGGGGATAGGCGTCTCGAAAAAAAGGCGCACGGATGGAGCGTGCCCTTAGGACCATGGCGTTGAGATAAAATGGCGCCGACCCCAAGAGCGGAGGCATCGACCTCGAGCACAAAAGGAAGAGAGGGATCGGGGTGACGGAGAACTGGGGCTGAGGAAAAGTTCTGCTTGAGGCGACGAAAGGCCCTATCAGCATCTGGGGTCCACCTTCCCTGTCCAGGACCTTTCCGAGTAAGGGACGTGATGGGTGCTACAACAGAACTAAAGTTTCGGATGAAACGGCGATAAAAGTTGGCAAAGCCTAGGAAACGCTGCACTTGTTTCAGGTTCTTGGGTGTGGGCCAGTCCAAGACAGCGGAGACCTTAGCAGGGTCCATCTCGACACCCAGAGAGGAAATTATGTACCCTAGAAAGTGGATCCTGGACGCATGGAAAGTACACTTCTCCAACTTGGCATAAAGATGGTTCTTGATGAGTCGGGTGAGCACTTCGCGGACATGAAGGACATGATCATCCATGTTGGGAGAAAAAATTAAAATATCATCGAGGTAAACCAAAACATACTTCTGAATGATGTCCCTAAAAATGTCGTTCATAAAACCCTGGAATACAGCAGGAGCATTAGCCAGGCCGAAGGGCATGACCTGATATTCATAATGACCCAGAGTAGTGATGAAGGCTGTCTTCCACTCGTCACTTTCACGGATGCGAATGAGGTTGTAGGCACCCCGTAGGTCAAGTTTGGTGAAGACAGAGGCTCCCTGAAGAGATTCCAATGCAGAGTTAATGAGTGGAAGGGGATACCGGTTCTTGATGGTGATCTCATTAAGACCTCTATAATCGATGCAGGGCCGCAGGGATCCGTCCTTCTTCTCCACGAAAAAGAAACCTGCACAGGCCGGAGAAGTAGACGGGCGAATGAAACCAGATTCCAAGGAATCACGGATGTAGGACTCCAGGGCGTCAGATTCATTAATAGACAAAGGGTAGATACGTCCTCTCGGAGGGAGGGTTCCAGGCAGTAGGTCAATGGCGCAATCGGAGGAACGGTGTGGCGGCAAGGAGAGTGCTCTTTGCTTGTTGAAGGCGAGGCGCAGGTCCGAATAAACAGAAGGGAGTCCCTGGTGTCCTCCAGGGAGAGGTGCACAGAGGAGAGTCTGAGAGGCAACTGCAGACAGCGATGATGACAATTGGGTCCCCAGGCGAGCAGTTCACTGTTGGACCAGTGAAAATGGGGGTTGTGCATCTTCAGCCAAGGGTATCCAAGAACCAGAGGGTGGGAGGGAGAGTGGAGGAGTAGGAACTGGATGCTCTCAGTGTGGAGGGCACCAATGCGGAGAGTAAGGGGAATTGTTTGCCATTCAACAAGAGAGAGAGGGGATCCGTCCAGGGTGAGTAGGCGAATAGGGGGAGAAACAGGGACGCGAGGAACATTCCAAGTGGTGGCGAGTCCGGAGTCTAGGAAGTTTTCTTCTGCGCCTGAATCAACAAAAGCCAGAAGAGATTCTTTGAAACCATCCCCAGAAACCAGAGCGGGCAAAAAGAGGCCAGAAGGGGCAGAAGGGGAAAGAATACCGACCTTGACAGAGGGCAGGGAAGTACGGGGGGGGGCAGAGAGGGCATGAAGCTCGGAGGTGGCCAGCAGCCCCGCAATAAAGGCAACAACCCTGGGAGAGTCGGCGGCGTCGCTCCTCAGAAGACAGCCTGGAGAAGGCGGTCGGGCGGGGGGTGGCAGGAGGGGGTGGAAGCCGGGAACGTTGTTCTTGGAGCCTGATGTCAATTTCCGCCAGACGGGAGATGAGGTGCTGTAAGGAGGGAAAGTCCAATGGAAGATATGTGAGGTGGTCCTGTAAGGCAGAAGACAAGCCCTGGCAGAACTGGTGGATAAGAGCCTCTTCATTCCAGGGAACTTGGGAGGCCAGGAGGCGGAATTCCGTGGCATATTCTTGAAAAGAACGGGAACCCTGGGTGAGAGAGGTGAGACGGGAGATGGCAATGTGGTGGGAGTGGAGCTGACCAAAAATGGACTGCATGGCAGCAGCGAACTGGTTGACATCGGCAGTCACGGGGAGATTCCGAGCAAGGAGGGAGGTAGCCCAGTCCAGGGCTCGACCGGAGAGGTGGGAGACCAAGAAGGCAATCTTCTCTCTGTCAGTGGGAAAACAGTCTGGTCGAAGATGGAAGGCCATCCAGCACTGGGTTAAAAAATTCTGGAGCTTTGCAGGGTCACCCTCAAATTTCTCCGGGGTGGGAGGGGGCAAGGGGCAAGCAGCAGCAGCCAGGGGTGGGACAGGCACGGGTGCCACTGGAGGGGGTGGCGGCCGGGTGGTGTTGTCCACTAGGCGTTGAACTGCAGAGGTCAGTTGTAGAAGAGCCTGGGACTGCTGTTGCAAAAAGGTGGCAGTGGAGTTCTGGTCCGCTGGATCCATGTGCGGCTCACTATTCTGTTAGGAAGGGCTGTTAGGGCAATAGGATCCTATGCTGGACTCTAGACTACAGGAAAACACTGAGCAGAATCGCAAGGCAAAAACGAAAACCAGGAGGCAGGCGAGTAAGTCGGCACACAGGGAAATGAGCAGGGAGCAACAATCCAAATCACAAGGCAAAAATCTAATCCAGGAAGCAGGCGAGACGATCGAAACACGGAGGCGCAAACGGGAAAGCAGCAATCCAAATCACTAGACGAAAGAGAAAACGAAAGACAGACTGGGAGTTCGAAAACCTGAGACAAGCAAGAGAAAAACCGCGCACTAGGGAGCTCGAAGAGAATCCGCAATAGTGAGCGGGGAAGTGAGAAAAAAGGAGAACTAAAATAGAGACGGGAGAAAAGGTGATTGGCGTTACTTGCGGCGTGAGCTTGTCTCACAGTGTGTGCGCGTGGGAATGCAAGAAGGGAGAGCGGCACGTGTAGAATGCGTAACAGAAATCTCCTAGAGGCTTCATCTAGAAGATTTCTTAACATTTGAAAAAAAATGGGAGGCAACCAAAGCCTCTTTAACTGAATAATACTGTTTGTTATGGTACTTTATATTTAGTCAGAGTGACCCTGCTGATTGAGTTATGTAAAATCTCAGCTGCAACTCATTGTACTGCGGTATAGACCATGGCATTCTGTGGCATTGTTAGCATTTGTGCTATTTCACATTGTCTACTTATACAAAGTAAAAGGCAATTTCCTCATGATTATGCACTTGTTCTATTTGTTTGCCAATAAGTATACATTATTAGCACCACAGAGGTAAAAAATGAATTATCCCATCTAGGGGATACTTCTTCAGTTTACTTATGAAAAAAAAAATCTTTCCTTTCTGTATTCACTGGTCATATGAACGACACTTCAGGTACACTACCTCATAATGTATTGACCATTACTGACTTGATACAACCATTTATATGTACTATTTTATGACCATTTGTTTCCCTGGCAACCAAAACAAATTACTGTGGAGCTAACAGGCTGCTACTCTTTTTCAGTAAATAAGCAAAAGAACAAAGAAGCAATGACAGTTACGAGGAAATTGAGGCTTAAATTAGTCCTTGAAAAAATACAGCAGACAACCGTATCCTATTTTCTCCGACAGGATGTGTCATCCCTACATAATGGAGTTCTATGGGAATATGACAAATGTCAGAAATACATAACCTTCATAATTACCTCAGAGAAAATGTACAAATCACACCAACTCTGGTACTAAGGGGGGGAACTCTTACGCTATACAGCACATTGCAATGTGCCATAAAGGTTTTAAAGCTTTATATTAAACACTCTGAGAATTTCAGTTTAATGAGGTGACAAATTTTCAGGAATAAAAAATGCATTTTATGTTAAAAAATGCCATCAGTATGCTGCCTTTTTCTTTATAGTATGGAAATTGATGCTAATTTTAATTATGATAGATACACAGCCAACCACTTTCAAATAAATTTTGAAGAGTTACACCTCAAGGGTAGAAAAATATTACAGAATCTGAATGAAAAAGCTGGAGCAAAACACTTAGAAAACAGCAGCAAATCTGTTTCTATGTCTACTGTGTAGGGGTGTAGGCTGGTAGCTTTTGGGATAGATGTGTCAATTAAAAACTATGCCTGGTATAAATAAAGTTTACATTTAAATGTAAAAGTTTTAAATAACTAGTTTATTTTTTATTAACTTGTGACAGGTTTAACTCAATACAGTAATGGCTCCTCTTAGAGTCTGACAAGATATTAATTCTAATGCTAGGTTAATGCTAGGAGACAATGAGCATGATTATATTAGAAATTCTCAGAACTTTTTAACTTTTTTCAACATGTTGTTCAATGAATACTTACTTCATACAACTGTGTTCTGTTATCACAAAAAAGTAAAATAATGAAATATCAAATGAAAAAAGAAGTAATTATATTAGCAAACTAAATATATTTTTATAATCTCACAAGGGGAAATGATCACTTTGGGAGCTGAAATCCAGTTGTTTCCCATCATTACTTTCTTCTATTGTTTGCTTCAAGTTTTGAGAATAATGCTAACTGTTTTATGAATGCCGACCTGTCTGGTTGATACAATTACTGAACATTATCACAAAAAAGCTTGCAATTGCAGTGTGAAAGCAAATGTTTAATTATGTAACACAATTTATGGAAATGTTGACATTTAACACTGCTCAGGAAGTCATGATATTTTTACCTGTAGAGTTTGAGTTCAGTAAAAAAGCCTGTTTTAATGAACCTTTATTTCTTATTATGGCAAATACAGTACAAAAGATATTAAATGTATTTTATTATACAAATTAAAATAAACCTATGGAAACCAGCAGGCTACCTTAGTTCAGAGTGTATTAATGCAGTATTTTAAAAGTTATACAGTAATACTCTTAAATAAAAACATAAAAAAATGTTTTTATTTAGCCTATTAATTATTTGGGAACAATACATTTTGATATTTATTAGTAATTTTTTAAACTGTAGAATTATAATTATAATTATAATTCACCTTGGATATTAACACACACCAACAAAGTCAATCAATTTGACTGTTTAAAACATCTTAGAAGAAGGGAGGAAAAAACTGTGACAGGTACAATTTATTATTAAAGGTTAACACAAGATCCTTCTGGCCAAATTACAACAGAACAAGTAAATGTATTTACATTTATTTTCAAGCCTTCTAGAATGAGTATACAATAGACCCTTTGTATACAATCACATAAGCATACAGTACAACAGCAAAAGTAAACTATTTACCTCAGACAATAACATGAAATGAAAAAGTGAAAAAAATGATTTGCAAGTAAAGCACTCTTTGTATTATCCCTCATGATTCATTTTGTGGAAAAAAGCCCAATGCTGATTTAGTAAAATGTGTTTTTTTTTAATTAGTGTTTTGTGTTGCACACCTATTTTTAATGTTCTTGTCAAAAAATAATTGGAAGCTTTGGTGTCCACAGATATGGTCTTTCTGACTGATCAGGGAGCACAGCGTAAGCCTCATTATGCAATCACCAATGTCTGGAAACAGAGTCTATACGGTTATACAAGTATTACATTTTGCTTGAAGGTTTCAGATTAAATTCACTGGAAGCTTTGTTTAGACATTCTAGGGTTATCTAAAATTGTGGCCTGAGTAGGGCTAAACCCAGGTCCCTTGTAGCCATCCAGACAAAAGTGCCTCCTCTTTCCCCCTGCTTTTGTCACAAATTCCTTCCTGTCTACTCAAGATCAGCCTTCAGGCTCTGTGCAGCTCACATAGGCTGGATACTGTAAAATTACATCTAAACTCCTGTTTTATAAAAAGAAGACACGACAAGAAATATCTGTGTTAATAACAGTTGGTTTTAACAAGATTTGTTTTTATTATAGCTGGAATATGTAACATGATTTGAACAGACTCTATATGGCATATTATTAAATACCATAATAAATAAAGCCATAAACTAAGGTTCAAGTTCCATTTTAAGGCGATTCACAATCATTCAGCACATTGATATTAGAGCTTTAAGCCACATACTGTACACATTCCCTTTCATTCTGGTTTCTAAGGTGATACCACCAGCCGGGAACGATTTTCTGTAACAGCACGTTTTACAGCTCCATTATGAATCATGGTATAATCAAAAGCTGTCAGACAAATAAGGTGTTCATATAAAGTTTATTTTCAGAAAAAAAATGAGTTACTGAAAACACTGTCATTGAGAAAATATAATTTGACACATATTTTGAACTTTTCTAGGACTCTGTTAAACAAATATTAAGTGTCAATACAGTGTCAGTGTCAATACACTAGTAGCTCAAATTCAACAGACAAAATTCTGTTGAGTGAAATTTATTTGTGTTTATTCTAGAACAATTCATTTATTCCATGTAATTGTTGTATAGTGATACACTATATTTCAAAATGTTCTCCACTGCAGTTATTGTCAAGGGTTCAGTATAATCTGTCTGTAACTGTACCCTTCTGGCTGACAAATTGGTAAAATGTATAATGATGAACATAAAACAAAGTGATAACGGATGGTGTTTATAATTAACTGAAAGTTTTTGTTTTACCTCAGCTCCTTTGCATAACATTACCTGACCATTATTACAAGTCATTAAGAACAACTCTTACAATAAACAATGAGATGCACGGTTTCACATTTGACTCCAGTTCTTAAATGAGACACTGCACTCTTTGGCATCATCAAAACCATAACAATCAAAACATTATATCCATCTTGACACAGTGGCAAGATAATCATTTGTCAGCAGAGATTTGCATAGAAAATTATTCACACTCAAGTACTGTATATGAGAAGGCACATATCATTAAATTAACATTTTTCACTATACCAAGACTGACATACAATTATGTTCATTTAATCAGCACTGCTGATCTTTACAATCTTTTCTATATTACATTTATACACATTTTTATTCTTAAAAAAAGTTACAACTATTTTTTGTACTTCAATAATTTTCAAAATATTTTTTAGCAAAGTAATTCTGTCTTTTCAGAAATAATTTTAAACTATGCATGTCCGTCATACATAGAAATTTTAGGTACAAATAAAATAACATTTTAATTTAAAAGCAAAAATGAGTATTATTTAGCCTTTAATACATATTCGAAGTGGAACATAAAAGAGAAACATCCTGGGGATTTATTAGATTTTAATTGGATTTTGAAATTGGAGTAGTAAACACTAGTCTAATTTTTCTAGTTCATCTAAACTTGAAAATTATTATTGCATATCTTGAGATTAAAAAGTACAATTTAAGTTAATACTGACAACCTTTATTCCTTTAGAAACCTTTATGTACAGACCTTTATTCCTAAAACCAGAGAGGAGTATTGTGAACTATATCTGCAAAAGATTACATTAGAAAATCCTGTAATTTAACAGATATAAATATTAATAATGTCAGAAAATGTTTCTAGTATTATAAGGAATCTTTGTGTATATTTCAGTAAATTTATTGAAATGTGTTAAATGGCTGTAATACAGATATTTTTTCCTCTTAATCAAGGAACAGTATAATTAAGAATGTGAAAACATCTGCATGAACAATAAAATCAAACACCCTTTCATGTAGCACATTGCATAATGTGAAAAATGTATTTTATAATGAAATATATAAAAAAAACAATAGATCAAATGAGGTTGGTACAATGCCGCAGTGGATATCATTGCTGCCTCATAGCTATGGATCCCTAGGTTCAATTCCAGGGGTGCTGTCTGTGTGGAGTTTATATGTTCTCCTGTGTTAATGTGGGTTTCCGCTGGGTGCGTTGGTTTCCTCCCACACTGGTAAGTTAACTGGCTTCTATAAGACTGGGCTCAGTGTGAGTGTGTGTGTTTGTGTGTGCCCTGTTATGGACTGGTGTCTAAGGTGTCTCTCTCCTTGCGTACGTTGTTTGCCAGGATAGATTTTTGCCCTCCCCACAACCCTGTATTTGAAAAAGTGATTAAAAAAAGGACAGATAGATCAGCTGAACAAAATATATTACGCAGATTATGTATAATTTGTCAGCATTTTAGATGTTATAACAAATTAGAAGCACATTTACCTGTCTTAAAGTGAATACAAGGGCCATTTTAGGCGTAGTCTCCCTTTTCAGAAGTCTAGTAAATTCTGTAAGACAATATGACACAAAAAATTAAACTGTTTTTCAATACCTAAAGGAATGCATTTATCCTTCCGATTCTACATGGTTTTTGAGGTTTTTTAACACCTTTTTCCCTTCACCTTCTCCTCAGCTCCCGATTTTTGTCATTTTCCCAAAATCAGATCTGATAGTTGACTTTTATTTGGATACACCGTCTATTTGTCTCTCTTACTGAACAGCTTGCCCTAGTAATTTGCCATTTGCCTTCTATAGTCAAGACCTATGAACGTTCTTCACTTCCCGTAAGACTGTAGATTCTGCCAGGTAAAAAAAAATGTTATTGAAAACCTTTCTCCCCTTATAGACATGATTTGACAGGAAATCTTTGAAAGGCAGCACCAGCTAACTGCCCAGAGATTTCATCTGTCTATTCTAGCTTGAGGAAATGCTGAGCATAGGCTTCCTATTAGGCAAAATACATGAAGCTCTGAATCCCCTTAACAGTCATCCTCGGCCTAGTCTGAGGTTGACAGCTTTCTGCGTCCTAGGCTGTCAAACAGGGCCTGTTATAGAGAATCCTCCTTCTGGGACATAAGCAAAAAACTTTTTGACAGCACTTTAAGAAAATTCACTATATTGTCAGCATTCTCAAGATAACTGGCATAACACATTTTGTATGTGCTAATCAGAATAAAATATATTATCCCAAACAGACACTAATTTACAGAGCTTTTGCCTTTGCAGCACGGCGTTGACACAAACTTCTTTCTTTATGGATTCCTTCTGTCAATCTGTGTGATTGGTTGAAATCTAGCAATCATTAGCTACAGCATAATAACATTCCATAAGCTCGTATCACTGACAGGTGTCCAATCAAGATTTTAAACAGTTCCTTTGAGAATCAAAATGCCAGCTTGCAAATTATTCTGCAGGTGCCTTAACAGCTGCACTTTAAAAACCATTAGATACTATACACGTGGAATGCAAGTGAAAAGCAGAACACACAGCATTCATTTGTAGCTATAGCTTTCTATCCCAGCATTTTGTGCCCTCTCTTTTCTGGCATAGTACAAAGAAAAAGCTCACAAAATATCAAAAGCATGTATGCAATATAAGAAAATATGCATTAAGAAGATATCCTTGTATCCATGTCTATCAAAAACATGCTGCAAGTTAAAAATTACTACCACTGCTTGGACATTGCCTGCTTCAATTTACTTACAATTGGTACCTTTATTTAATACTTCGAGTGTTTTATTATAAGCCACAGTTTTAAAAGAATTGTGCAATTTTTAATGTCTGGTTAAGAGGCTAGCTCTCTCCTGTAGAACAGCATTAGCTTCTGGTTTCATATGGATTGAAAAAGTACTTTTAACTGATATAAAAAAGTGAGTTGTATATTGAATTGTACTTTTACATTTTATATGATTGGAAAAACATTAACACAAAAACAAGGCCTTGGAGTGTCTGTTGACACAACTTTACAAAATAAGAATGATTATAACTGGTGATTACAGTGTGTTTCTGATTGGTAATGAAAAAAAGTTACTCTTCAATTTTCCTCACTATCATCTATTATGTTCTCAGTAATAACAATTATTATGGTGATGATAGTAATGTAAGACTTTTCATCTGGGTGGAGCACAGAGCACAGCAGGAATATGCTATTAGTTAAACAAAGTCAGACAGAAAATCATTACAAAATTATGCATGTGCAGTAAAAATAACTTTTATATTGTGGTGAATTGGATGTTCTCAGATTTTTAATGCTGACTTACTTTATCTTTCTGTGTTAGCTTGGGTTTTAACCGAATGCTAAAGGAAATGAAACAATGCAGTGTTTTTAAATATTAATACTGCCACTAGAAACAATAATAATGAACTCTGGGTGATGTATAGCAATCAAACTAGAACAGCTTGCCCCATGTACAGTATGAAATAAATATTAAAGTGTATTCATTTATTAAAATGTTCATAATGTACATACCAACATACAATAAGTGAATGTACAGTAACTGACAAAATACTGTACACATATTGCTGAAATTAATTTACTATATTCAGAATTAGTTATTGTGGTTTACTTTTCTCAGATGCTTGTGTAAACTAAGTAATGCTAAACTTAATTAAATGCTGATTCAGATAAAAACATGTCTGGAAGAAAAGCAGAGTGGTATATAGCTTGAAAAATGCTTAAAATTATATGAAATGCAAATGAATAGGAAAATAAAAAAAATAAATGGATGGCCTATGATCTGTTGATAACACAAATGTATTTCATTTACCAAACCTCTTAAAGCTCTAGTTGTATTGATTTGCTGCAGTGATTTTAAATGTTGTTTACAGTACATGTGACAGCATTGTATTTAAAAGTTATTACCAAACTAAAAAAACTTATTTTTTATCAATTGGATCTACATTCATCTTTGGGGAAGATATGATTAATGTGGATACGATCAAAAGGACATACTGTATGTACAGAGCAAACAGCGGCTAAAAACCTCCAAAGCAAAGCTATGTGAGCATAGCTCACAACTGGATTTTGAAACCCAGTTTTGCTTTAATTATGAGCAGATTAAGAGGAATCAGATTTACAGACAAAAAATATATACATGGATTTTTTTTCTTTCAGATCTGCATGTGTTTAAACCATTTTTTTATTTAGTAATTTTATTATTTTCTAATGAAAGAATTTCACTATTGTGTAATTTTTCAAAATAAGAAAAAAAAGTTTACTTTTTGGTGTTTTACTGAAAATTAGCTACTTGAAAAGCTTTTAAATTGCTTTTTTGAGGCATCATATTTTTAAAGCTTGAAAAGTAGGCAAAGATATTTACTTTATTCATGAAATTAATTACAAATTATTAGTTATTCAGTCAATTTAAAATTGGCTTTCCAATAAAACTACCAACCCTTTAGCTGATATAGAACTTACCCTCCTTGCTTTACCATTAGCGATTTTCTTTAATTAGTGCATTTCTCATAGGGACAAACGATGAAGCTACAGTGTTTGACGCACGGAAGACTACAACACACTAATGATCAACTGTAAAAACAGTAATTAATTAACATATAGGAGATCCCCTGAAAACACCAAGAATTCTCAATCATATTTCTTGCCAAAGTAATCTCCCAGCAGGATTTTGCCACACTGTGTTCCTGTTGTGAAGAGAAAACCTATTCTAGATGTCTATAGTTGTTGACTGTTTTAAAGTAGAAGATACTGTATAATTGCATTTCTACCCCTCGTGGAGAGAAAAGCAGTGGGTTATAACCAATGTGGAAATAACTTCACATTTGTGACAACAAGACCCTTTGTATTTTGGGCATTTGTAAGCATTCCAGAAAACAGATATTGGGGAAGCTATTCTATCACTGCTGTAGTACAAGACACACTTTGCCCTTATTACTCAATACTGACAAGGTTTTCGTAAAATGATAAAATTAGTAAAAAATACTTTGAGGCAAGAGCGATGCTAAATTAGAACATCTCTGAGTAAAAACAAGAGTACGTAGCTTTAGCTTGTCAAAAACCACATATATATTTAAATAGTTGTACAGTATACATGACTAAAATCATCTGCACACTCCATAAAGACCTTTCCAAAATTATTTACTTTTAAGCAATAACTGTATTTACTGATTCAATTTAATGGAATACATGTGCTTTATTTCTCCTGCTTAGTGGGCTTTTTGGGCAGAAATCATTAAAACTCCCATGACATAACTAAGACGCAGGAGCATGGGTTGATGGCACACTTTTTAAAACCTATCTTTATCACTGCAAGGCATCATGTTTGGAAATCTTCATATCAACAACCAGAGACTTTTTAAAAAATATTTCAATATTCAAGTATACAGAAACTCTGAATCTGAAATGCCATTGAAGTCATTAATAAAGATGAAAAACAAAACATTTGGTACCCACTGTAATCACCTGAGGCACTTCCATATTAATTGGCAAAGAGTTAGAAAAAACATAAAACACTTCGGTCCAAACAGGTAAACCACTCTGAAAGGCTGTCAATCTTTACAGTGCAGAAGTCTGCACTTTATTTATTGTTAGAAATATTTTATATGGGAGAATACATCAAACCAACATTTACAGAGAGATGGCTAAAACCCTGGCTATTATTTGAAATAGAATCTTTACAGACCTGGTTATGAGCAAGACGGTACTTCCAGAAGAAGGGGGAAAAAAGAAAACACTTGAGGGAATCTCAGGAATCAGTAAAATAGTGCAAAATGAGATTCTCTGAGACTTATACAGCATTTTAAATGTGCTTTTTTGTTTTTCTTATTTGCTTGTTTCCCTCAGGTTTCTCTCTATATCAAGTGACAAAAATCTCATTCATAACAGATCTCGTACATAATTTACACATAGCCTGCTGTATGAAACAGTACTTTTATTTATTATTATTTTACACTTTTTTATGTCTGGACAAAACATACTTTACACACATGGGAGTGCAAAAGTGAGTCAATAATAGTATTTCTTTAAAATATTTATTTTCAAGTGGGACCATAAGGCTTGCCAGGCACATTAGCTGTTAAATGGCTTTTGCATTACAAATAAATAGAATTTATTTTATTTTTAAGTCAGACTTCTCTGGAGTGCTCCGAATCATTCATTTAGGGTCCATTATGTGAAATAAAGAACTTGTGTGCTAACCCTTTAACTAATTATTTGGGTGAAATTCCCCGACTGGCTTGATAATGACCACAAATAACTCAGTTTGACAGTATTTGGGACCACTTTTTTGAAACCATATTCTTTGGGGGAAAGTACTGTGAATGTTCAATATAACAAACACAGATTCCATATTCATATAAAGGAAGACTTATTTTTGTTATTCCACCAAAGTATCATTGTTTCTTTTTTCTTATAGGGACTAAAGGGTGTTTTTCAAAGCTAACTATTTTGATTTTTCATCAATTCTATTTTGTTGTTTCATGGCAGGTTACCGATGATTTTCTACAGGATGTTAAATTTAAAAGATTTCAAAACACATCTGCATAATGTGAATATCTTTAATTTATTTTACTTGAATTTCACTTCAGTTTGATCCCACACAATTGACAATAGTCTGAAGACTTCTAAGCCTAAGTGTTTTTTCACTGTGTTTCACTGTGTTTTGATTGGCAGTACAGTATATTGCTTCCGGTGTGGAATATCCAGCTTGCTTATACAGCTTTGCAAGAATTCTTTTTTGCAGATTATGAAAAAGGTACAAAAAGCTCATATAAATGAATCAGCATAATGAGCACATCTTCAAATGCTTTAACTTCAGACACCTGCTGCAGTGATGGGCACTAGGAAGCAACAAGCAAACCTTTATTCACATTTCTGGACAATCAAAGGTACTGAATGCTTATGTTTTTTTTCTATAATAAACTAATTTATATTTGCAATGAATCCTGAGGAACCACCAAATTTTGTCAAAATAGTCAAAACAATTGTGAAAATACCAAAAACATCCAAAACAGTAGTTTCTATAGAGATCCTAGTACCGAGTAAAAGTATTTCAACAACTTTATGAAATGCCAGCAAAGCATTTCCTCTAGAATGCTGCTCCCTGGCTTCTTTCACCCTTATGTGCATAATTTTACACAATCTGACTAATCACAGTATTAATGCCCTTTTAAAAAGACTTTTCTGTCTGCTAAATAAGGAACTCTCCGCTAATTTCTCTTCTAGACGCCAGCTTAATTGCATTTAAAATTAATGGTCTGCTTTCCTGGCCAACTTCAAAATGAGACATCGGTAACACTCACTTTCCTGCAGAGCTGAGTGGCTTGGAGTGGTTTCCGAACTATACAGCTCACATTGCTCCAGTGTTCATAGTTATTAGAAAAAACAAAACAAAAAATGCAGGATACAGTACATGATTATCCTAAAGCAGAAGTCACATCTCACTATGACTTGTTCCCCGGACCTGCCTCTACAATGCTGTATTGATGTTTTGCATGGTATTAAGCAGGCACAGCATGATTTATGATGATGTACATTATCGATCTCTTAAGGAGTTATTTAGGTGTTCAGTATAAAATGATGTTCTCATTATCCTGATGGTGTAAGATGGTAAGCTGGGGGAAGTTACATGTTTCATGTGGAATACTTCATGTGCTTTTAATTAGTACAAATTTTAGGATGCTTTGCTTTTTCTGTTGTTTCAAGATTTTGTAAAGTTTTCTATCCATCACATCCAGCCCGTGCTCAAATCTAGCAGGAATGTAAATTGCCATTTCACTGTTGAAAACTCGCAGGTGTGCCAGAATGATCTCTGATCTCTGTCTCGTCAGCAGATGTTGAGGATGACAAAGATTAGCTGCACTCCTTTCAGCCTAGACTCTCCTTGCAATAGGTCATTAGTGTTCACCTTCAAATGAATCATTTCACCCATTGCCTATCTTCTGGGACTGCAATAGCCAATACAGCATCCCTCTGGGTCACTAGCCAACACAAACAGCTCAACAACTGGGATTTAAAGCAGAGCAGCATTGATATTAAGCCTATTCAGGTGTTCTCAGTAATTCTGCTGATGGAAGCAACATAATGCGAAGAATGTGAAGACTTTGTGACATGATCCCAAGATCATGAGGTACAGTTTTCCAGCAATTGCAGTTGGAATAAAATATTCAAAAAATAAAAAGGCAGTGACCGAGAGCTGAGCCAGGAATGCCTGGTGTTATGAGATACTTGTGCCATCTGGGGTGCTAAAATAGCTAATATCCTCTCTTCTGAGTACCGGTCAGGTTGTTATATTTATCTTGCATATGGGTCTAGCAGATCTACTGGAAAATAACTGAATATATTTCAGTTTCAAGTATGAACACCTTAGTTGTATTATTGAGAAGCTGAGTCTGTCTGTTTATTGCATGAAGTAACTGAAAGCATACATCAGTTGAATTAATACAATTACTTTGAATTCTATGAAAAACAAAAAAAAAATATTGACAGCCAAAAATCTTAATGTATCTTTAGTCTTACTTACTTATGAGGTTGATATTTTTGCAACAAGTACAAAATATCAAAACCTAATAGTCACATTTAACATTAACATTAAAGTTAATTGTTTTAAGCTAACTTTGACACCCACTAATTCTTGCTCTGACTGTTGATGTGAGAATCATACATAATGATTAATCAGTAATTTATTTTTTCTTGTTTTAATTCTGATTCAAATTGCAATCTACATAAAGTATTTGAGAAACAAAGAGGCAGGATTAAATGATTGCATTTTCTAAAAATGTTGATTTGCGAGTCTTAATGTGTCACAGCAATATAATTATTAGCTTTACATGTAAAGCTTTATATGTAAAGAACATAAATGAAATCGCTGAGTGTTTTTGTGTTTTGGACAACTAAACAAAATAAAATAAGATAACACTGGTAAGATAATTGATTTTAACATACTTCCATTCTGCTTTACAACTTCAGACCATTGTAATACCTATGCCATACAAGATAATTTAAAGAAATATATGCTCTAGTCCACCATGGTTTACTCGTGGTCCAATATATCAAAAAACAAAAGCATAAGACCAAAAATATCAGAAATATAAGACAAAGCATTTATGAATGTGACAGATTCCCCACGGTGGACTTTTCTTGGTGTTTTAAAGGTGTACAGTAAGTCAATTTACTCCTACTTTCCAGATACGCTGGGACGCTCTGGCCTCAAAATGTGAACTCAACATTCTCTTCATGTAATGTTTTTCTTTCCAAATGCAAGAACATGTTTAGATATAATTAATGTTTTTTTTTTAAAGATTATTTTCCTTTCTTTGACAGCACAGTGGCTTAGTGATTAGCAATGATTGCCCCGGGTCCAGTTCTGTGTGGAAGCTTTTATGATTTTTTGGGCAAATACAAAAGGAACACGCAAAACAATTTGGTTGTATGTTAATCTCAAGTTTGCATGGGTTTCCTCTGGGTGCTCTGATTTCCTCGCATAGTCCAAAGACATACTGGTAGGTTTATTGTCCTCTGAGAACATTAGCACTGATTTGAGTGTGACATGTCTTTATCAGTGTGATGGACTGGACTAGGCTCCAGCTCCCTCGTGACACTGTATTGGATAAAGTGCTTAGGAAATGGATGGATGGATACTTTTCCTTTCTTTACTTTGTATGCAAGGCAGAACTTAGGAAGAATGACTTTGCGAAAACTTTGCACTGGACATGGTGGAACCAGTCTAATTAGTGCCAAGTCTCTAGGGCTGCATCTTGAGAAATTATCAGCCCAATCAATAAACAAAACCAAAGTGTTGAAATATTTATTTAGACTCAATTCCGTCTTCATAGACTGTCTGAGTAACTATTCCTCTATCTAAAATGTAATTCAGAAAGCCGTTTATTAGTGGTGGTACACCTTGAGATCAATGGGGTCCCATTTAACAGCACATTCAGCAGCTGAGTGCTGAGTGTTACAAGATTCCATTAATTCCTTGCCAATAAACTAGTTGGAATTGAAACTAGAAAGCACCTGAAATGCGGGCTTTGTGTGATAAGTTGCAGTCTGTTCAGAATCATCTTTTAAAGCAGAAGTTCTCAGAAGATTTTTTAAATATGCCTTCGATTGTGAAATGGTTCTTTTGCTGTTTATCTGTTGTCTGGATCTCTTTTGCTGAAAAGAATAGTTTCTTAATATGTACTATCTTCAAAGTAAAGAAGATCTGAAGCTTTGTTAACGGATGATATACTGTACAAACCCTGCTATGTGGTTTACAAGTGATAACTAGATAGTGTTGTTGCTACCAGAAATACAGCTTGGATATCTGCAGTGTAATTTCAAAAATACAGACAAGAAGAAAAAACTTGATGAGCTTGGGGATAATGAATGGAACATGAACACAATGGCACAACAAACCATTTTCCGGTCTTAGTCTCCTGTAAAACAAAATCTGTCCAAAAAAAAAATCCTCTCGTGAGATTACTTTCTCATTAGAGAAATGAGTAGATGTATTTATGTATGTTATGTGTTTTAATATTTGTCTTGGAATGTACAGGAAATCTCCTTGCAAAAGCAACATAAATTAAATTCTTCTCAAAGGCCTCTGCTGAATAACAATCTCATTACCAAACTATCAAACAAACTTGCTTTTTTCTTAGCCACTTGTTAACGTTTAAATTTTAGTCATACCCAGGTTTCAGCTAATGTCTAGGTTTTCTGCACTTAATTCATGTCCTGCTGACTGACCAAGCTGTACACGCGTTAGAATTTAATGATCCTCCCCTGGCTGCTTTCTACTTTATATTAACTGTTTAAAACATCAAAACGATTGTTCCAGTTGCTGTTTATTAAAAAATAATTGGCTAAAGCCACTATGCAGCTTTAATTTCAAACATAATAATTCAGTCCTGTCTTCCCATTATAATCCGTTTTTAATGTAAATTATTTTTAATGATCATTTTCTTCTCACGGATGTTCGTGCATTTGGAGATATGGGTAATAAGCAAATCCCTTTTATTTACATTTAGTTCTTTGACATTCAAGGCTTCATCTTTGCCTGGCATTGTAAGGCAATTTAAATAAGGCTTCAGATCCTACCATAAATACAAATACTAATACATTAATAGAAAGTACAAAAATACATTTGTTTATGTCCTAATTATACATGATTAGGAAATATTAAAAGAATCTATCACCTAGATTGTCAGAATAATCTTTCTTTTCTTGAGAATAGTGTTTCAGGCTCAATATGAGTCTATATTTGTTTTAGATAAGACAATAGTAGAGGCAAATGAGATACAACACAATTTAGTAAGCCGCTGAATCATATCTTTATTGTAAATGAGTTGGACTTTTCACATAGTTTCAGGAAACACTGCTAAAATTAGTAAAGTTTGTCAGAAATACAGTAATTTTCTCTTGTCCTTACACAAAACTATCTACAGCTGTTCAATCCATTTTACAATTTCAAATGAACTATTGAATATAACTAGATGTGTTGTGTACCAGTAAATGTTTTTTATGAGCAAAGTGCACTGTTTAAACTATTTTTTTAATAACAGGATGCTTATAGTTATTTCACATCCTACACTGAATCCACATCAAAAGACAACCTGGCTTTGAACATTCAAAGTTTTATCTCTCCTGTAATTTCACATTACTTTTTGTTCATCCAGGAATTTATATTAAATACCAATGTTCTTTGTGCCTTTGAAATTCTATATTCTTCTAAATATGCTTGCAATTATTAGTCTACTCATAGCCATTTCATTATGTAATTAATGCTGTGGTGGTGAGTGATAAGAAAGAAAAAAAGGTTTTACCTTCAGAACTCCAAATTAAAACAAAACTTTTTATAATTTCTTTAAATTGTCAAGATGACAATGATTTCATTGACACTTATATTATTACCACTGGGGTATTGTGTAAATGTACCAAATGTACAGAAAAAGAACATTCTACGCCAGTAGTTTTCAATTATGCTAACAGCCATTGTACAAAATGATGAAAGATAATTTGCTCATTTCATGCCCTTCCCTGCTTTAGAAAATCAAAGAAATGAAATTGATCCAGTACATATACTCAAAAATTAAACCAAATGAGCTAGATGGACAGAATGGCCCCCTCTCATTTTTAAATTTTCTGAAGTTCTTATTATCTTCGATTTTAGATGAGGAGTAACCCTTTTTTCTCACATTTTCTCACTAAAGTACCAGTCTTCCAGTGGAAGAGTGAGGCTCTTCCTCTAATTCTGAAACATACAAAAAGGAACTTTTACAAATCTTCTTGGCAAATACAAAAGGAACACAAAATTAAACGCAAAACAGTATTAAAAAACCACTTTAAATAAATGATTGCAACAGAAGTTGTCAAGGCTTAATGGCCACCACAAACAGTCTGGAAGGAAGTGGATAACTCTGTCTCTAATATACTCTTATATTCGCATTCACAAATGTACTGTATTTTGTTGGCACAGTTGATCACTGCTAGCTGGAAATACATGTTGTGTTGAAAGAACATTTGGTTCTAAAAATGCCTACACAACTCATGACAATTAAACAAAGCAGCTACTGTTGGCAAAACAATACTGGAAATAGACTGATTTAAAAATATTGTGGGGCTAAAAGGGTTTGTTACTGCTCTTTTAATAAACAGGACTAAATCCAAATTACTGGCAAATTAACAATGTTTATGTACTGTACTTCTAAATGTAAAATCATTTTCAAATGAATACAATTGAAGCATTACATACTTTTTTGTATTTCTCTGCACAAAACAAGTTTTTGAAGGCTAAAAATAAAAATACCTTTCTATGTATAAGCATGTGCATCTTCAGTTAATGTCAGATCATATCCTATCATAATGAATGCCAATTCAGAGCCTCCTCAAACAGAGTTACCCCACTGGTCAAGCTGGGTTTGAATCTCATACTCTTGTGTTATGATCACAATGCTCAACCAAGTCGGTCACTCATCTATCCATCTCCCTTATCTATGCCTCTTTATCTAGCTACAGTAGGTTCTCATTAAAGTGAAGAATGAGAAATGCACAGAATTTCACACAGGGTGCATTGTATAAATGCTCTTTAAAGAAATGGATTATAGTCTGCATGGTGTAGATTTAATGGGAAAGAGCCCGTTTTCAGGATGGCCTCATAGTAGTTAGTCTGGTGACTCTGATGTGAAAGCTTATACCACTCATTGACATTTTGGAATCTGATTAAAATAATGTTCTGTACACTAGATTCAAATACACCAAAGTTAATCTCTTCATTTCTGCTCCTATACTTGTGTGTATGCGATGAATGTGATTACTGATACAATTCTGGGATGCCTACAAACAGCTTTGGGCCCACAGTGCATAGCAGGGAGCCATGCGCTATAGAATACTCAATCTAGAAAGGCTCAAACTATGCAAACACAGGATTTCCCCAATGTCCTTCCACAGAGAAGACTTGGAGCAGGATCACAATTACTTGCTTCACTGCATTCCAGGGGAAGAATCCAAACACGCAGCTGTTTTAGATCAACACTGAATCACGGTTCACTTCATTGTAGTTAAATATTATCAGATGCACATGTGATTGCCGTGGCCACCTTGAAATTATCCCATAAAGTCAGTTAGCACACTGGCTTTGGCTGGTGAGATTGGTTCCGCCATTCTTTACAAAACAGAAAGAGAAGACCTCTCATTGTGTAAGGCTTATTACATCCGGCTTTTAATTTTAAAGACATTAAAGTGTTCCAATAAATGCCCTCTCTCTCAAAACGTAGCTTTATATAGCCTTGTAAGACAGAGATCTGTTATACAGGGAATATAGAAAATACATTTAAAATAATCTGTTGAAGTTTATAAGCCTTTTAATTGTAACTTTTTATATTGATTTATCTGGCTGCATGAGTAGACAATTAATTGGTATATTACACATTTTATGAGCCCTTTTAATATTTAGAAGTGCTATAAAACATCAAACCATGTGATCCTCTGTGAAAGAAATCTGCTGAATTAAAATGCATGACTCACAAGCTGTAACAACACCTCTGAGTTGTTTCAAACTGCTTTTTTGTTACTTTCAAGATTCATTTACAATTTGGGCCACTTGTATTGTAGTTAAATTGATTATTTTAATAAAATCTACACTGTGCAAAAAGGTCTGATTACAAAAATGTTTTAATAACAATAAAATTAATGGTAATTAATGAATCTTCTAGCAGTACTTTATACAACGTCACATTTGAGTAAATTAGTCCTGATTACGGTACTGAAGATTTTGACTTCTTGTATAGAATAAAATAAATCCTTCTAACCAGAAAAAAATATTATTTTATTATCTTTTTACCTATTTTGGTTTCTTAAAAAGTTTTATACTGCAGCTGTGAAGCTGTGCTGAAAAATTGGAACTATTATTTTATACTGTAAGTGATAAATTAAAACACAGAAAATCATACCATAGTATTTTTTTGTATATACAGACTAACTGTCCTGTATTATGTATTTTAATAGCTCAATCTATCCATCCATCCATCTTCTAACCGCTTTATCCAATACAGGGTCACGGAGGAGAGGAGCTGGAGCCTGTTCCAGCAAACAACAAGGATAAGACAGGTTACGCTCTGGATGGGATGCCATTTCATGATAGGGCACACAGTGGGAACCCATGCAGACACAGAGAGAACATACAAACTCCATCCAGGTAGAAACTGAACCCAGCAATGCTAACCACTGCGCCACCGTGCCACCCTCACTCAATTTCTAATTATAAATTAATTATTAGAAATTATTTATTATTATTATTAATCATTATAATAATGGTTAATGTTAAAAGATTACAGTAACAACTTTCCAAAGAATTGGAACTTTATTTCCATTGAATATTCTAATTAATTTACATTTAATCTTCAGTGCAAATTTGTCTTTCTTTTTTGCATTGGGTTTTGCTTTTGGCTCTCTTTTTATTGACAGTAATCAATATTTGCAATTTTGTTTTCCTACTGTGCCTTGGAAGAGCCATGAGATTTACTGTCACAGAAGCAAAGGGACATGTAAAGTTTATTTTCTCTTTAATAAACAGCTAGCAAGTTCAACAGAAATCTTAAGCAGCCCGGTGTTATTTTTTCTTCCATCAGGCAAATAAACCCCCTCATGTTCATAAGAAACTGAAAAGCAGAAGGAGATTTATATGCAGCTAAGGCTCTGGTATGCTTAAATTTGATCAAGAAAGATCTGTGCACTCCGCATTTCATTGTTCCTGCTAATGAGAATTTTATAACAGTGTACTGCCTCTACGGTATAGTAGAATATCCTAGCCTTCCAAGAAGTGTGATCCTTTTCTTCTCCTTTTTATAAAGTTTCTGGTCCATGCAAGGATTAGAGGCCACATATTTTAAATGCAGAAAAGAAGGCACTACCAACTGCCATAGCATTTGGTGAAATACTAATGAATTCTTTTTAAATTGTTTCCAGTCAGGCGACCAGATATTCATTTTCAAATATAAAGCCCACTGTACTGTAAAGAGCACTTTCATTAAAAGACACCTTTTTCTTTACATGCACATACGAAAATGGGATCGATGAGCTTATACAGTATATGTTAAAACTACATATTTTTTCTAATCATAAGTAATAATAATACTGTACATACTAGGTAATACATCAATGCAGTCATCCTCTTGTATTTACCGAATATGAGCCGTCTGTCAGTAACTTGCTGATTGTGGATCAGAAAGCTAAATATAAGAACTTGAACTAGCCCAAAATGAGACAAGCTCACGCCTTTCATGCTTGGTGTAATGTTTAGACTGCCAAGGCCTACAGCAGAATAAGACAGACAGATTTTAATGAGCCATGATACTGCACAACATAAACTGTAAATAGAATAGTAAGTTTGAAAAATGTGAAAGAATTTATTCAGAACAAATGTCTTCTTGGGTGGACTTTTGCAATTTGGTTACTGCATTGATTTAATGTTTTTGTGTGTTTCAAACTAGTTTACCAAAGTTTTTAGGGAGAAAATGTATAATCTAGAGATTTTAAAAGCAGCAAACATCAGCCTTTTCCCTCTTTGGAGTCCTTAACTTTACGACTCATTAACCACATCCCTAAAGGTCTATGCAACACTGTAAAACTCAAGTTTATTTTCACAATGTAACCCAGTACCCTTTTTTGCTTATTTTGCCACAGGCCTTGCAATTAGTTACTGGGGCACAATTCATCTTCTACTGTGACCTCCTAAGTCCTTGTCCCTACCCTACATGATGGGTAACATTTATAATGCTGTTTTTCCATTCAAATGCCTTTGCTTACAGTACTTTTTCTGCATTTACCACCATATTCTTATTCATTAAAGTTATTTTTGCACATTTCTTTTCATTCAGTCATTGAAATACTTAAAGTAAATGGCTTTCAAACAAGATTAAATTGAAAATTGGAATTAGTGACTGCTATTGAAAGAAGTTATGGAAAATGATATACCTGTACACTGTTTTACCAAAATAACAGTGAATACTTCTGTCCAGAGTAATGGGAATCTTAGTATTATTTGTGAGGCCACACCTTGTGTACTGGGCTGTGGCAAAGAAACATGATGAAAGTGTCTTCACAAGAGGAGTGATCAATGAAAGTAACAATTGACCCTTTTGAATGAGTCAATTAAGAGTTTACAGGCAGTGCAGGCAGATAAAACAAAACATCGACATCAAGACAGAACATTTCAAAAGCTACTGAACTATGACCCATATCTTCAGGAGGATGGATATTCTCTTATTGGTTAATGGGGAAGTATTAAAAACAAAGTGGTAAACTATTAATAAGAGAAACTTAAAAAAATAACTTCTGAAACTATTCAAAACCAGAAATACACTGATACTGGCGTAATTTAAATTTTTTTTTGGTTATGAAATTAGTATAATTTAATAATTTTACCTAATATGCATTACTGTGCAGTTTGGAATTATAATTCTTTACTGTGAGATCTCCATCTTATTGCAAGAAAAAGCTAATAGTATCCATCGGTATACTTCACTGGCGTATTATTTTAGTTTTCTAAAATTTGGACTGTTAGAGTACAAGAAATTTAATTTAAGAATTTTATCATATGATTATCAGACAAACTCAAACAGTGCTATTTTTCAAGTTTTCTCTCACAGAACATTGAAATGGGTTTAGTGAAAAAGAGTCAAATTAAAACATAATACATAAATCATAAAAATATTATTGTACAATGAAGTGGAAAATGCTTCAATCCTGAGAGCCATTTAACACAGTCACCTACAGTAGTAGTTTCAGTTTCATATTCTGCATTGTATTAACCACTTTTGTCTGTCAAGAACGTAATGTATAGTATAACTACTGAATTGCTTTTGATCAGTAATAAACCTTTGCAATTGAAGATGTCTAAATTGGCTCAAAATAATCATGAAGAGAACCTTATGTTGTTTATTCTCCTGCAGACTATGGCTATATGAGTTTGTTCTTGTTGATCTGACCCCATCAGCTCCCAACACCCCCAACAGGAATACTATTAAAAATGAACAATAAAACAAACAACAAGTTCCTGATCAGACAAGATATTAATATTGCTTTCCTTGTTAACATAAGACCTTGAGTTATGCTGACACTTAGAAGCCCTGTTACAGTGTTACTGACTTGTTTGTTAACTCATTAAAACTCTGTGAACAGCACAATGAAAGCAGAAACAGAGGTCTTTTTTTCATTAGGTGTATTGCCAAAACAAGTGAAGAACAATAGTAACATCTAAATACAATCTATTTTTTTTACTGTATTTTACAAATGGAAAGAAAAGCAAATTTTCAAGAAAATAAAAATTTAAATAGTTTTATAGCAGAAGTTGTATTGTTAATGAGTTGCATACACACCTCAAAGACAAGAGTAAATTTATCATTCAGAAGAGGCACACTTCTCATCATTCTTTAATCAAAGTAGAAATATCTAATCATTTCTGCTCCATCTTTTAAGAAAAAAAGGCATGTCCCTCAGGTACCTGATCACAAGCTCCTTATTGGCATGATTTTAGAATACTATGGCCCATGAACCTATGAGACATAAATAATACTGTACATCCAGCTCCTCCAACACACTGATAAGTTCATATACTGTAGATCATATAGCTAAAGAGTCTACTATGATAACTGGTAATCACATTAAGGGCTGGAAAATTAAAATACTGTACTTCAAAATACTCAACTTTTACCTGCCTTGAGGCATTTAGTTTGATTGCTCTTATGACTTTTAGGTATGATGTAAAAAAACCTCATCTATTTCTTTACTCTGCATCTCATGCTTTGTTAGACTAATAAATACACACAGAAATATACTTTTCATGAATAAGCATCCCCAGATGTGTGACATGGATAAAGAAAACTGGCTTAAAATAATTAATATAGCAATTGTTATAGAATATATGAATTGATAATGTTCATAATAATTCATTGCAATTATATAGTGCTTTTCCTCTCAAAGGATCCCAAAGCACTTTAGACATACATTAAGAAGGGACCCACATCATCCACTACTAAAGTGCAACATCTACAGTACCTGGGTGACATACCATAAAATTATTTACCAGAAGACTTACTACACAGCAGATCAGGAGAAGAAATGAGAAATATCTTACCAGTTAAATTAAGTGAGAGCTTTAGGAAGGCCAGATTGTATAAGCCTTAAAGTGAAATTTAGCCAGCACATTTCAAAAATTGCCATGGGATCTACTGTATATCAAACAGAAAATTCTGAACAGAAAATGTAATCCCATTTTTGCACACAGAAACTGAAAACAGCATGGTGGCTGTTTCTTGGTAACCTCACACATAATCAAGCATTCAAGTCATTTATGGACAATAGATCTCACCCCTGACACTTTCTTATCAGTGCAGTATAGTTGTGTCTTCAATAAACTCCTTATATTTCAAAAGGCAACACAACAGTTACTTACAGTAAACCCACTGAAGCTCAGCAGGTGTGAGCCTGGTCAGTACCTGGATGGGAGACCTCCTGGGAAAAACTAAGGTTGCTGCTGGAAGAGGTGTTAGTGGGGCCAGCAGGGGGTGCTCACCCTACGGTCCTTGTGGGTCCTAATGCCCCAGTATAGTGATGGGGACACTATACTGTAAACAGGCGCCATCCTTCGGATGAGACGTAAAACCGAGGTCCTGACTCATTAAACATCTGTGGTCCCTGTGGTCATTAAAAATCCCAGGGTGTTTCTCGAAAAGAGTAGGGGTGTAACCCTGGCATCCTGGCCAAATTTCCCATTGGCCTTTACTAATCATGGCCTAATAGTCCCCATTTATGAATTGGCTTCATTACTCTGCTCTCCTTCTCACTGATAGCTGATGTGTGGTGAGCGTTCTGGTGCACTATGGCTGCCGTCGCATCATCCAGGTGGGGCTGCACATTGGTGATGGTGAAGCGGATCCCCATTACCTGTAAAGTGCTTTGAGTGGAGTGTCCAGAAAAGCGCTATAGAAGTGTAAGCAATTATTATTATTATTATTATTACAGTAATAACTGTCCTTGTTAACATGTTCCTATCTTACCTATTTATACTATATCTACTGTCTACCCTATTTGATTGATTATATTGGAGCTACATTCATTATTGATCTTTTATTTTTAATCTTTTATCTTTGAACATTTTTAATAAGTGAGTGTTTGGAGACAAACAGGTAAAATATTATAATGAATTAAGGAAATAATGGGCTCTAATAATTCAGGGCATGTGATATGAAGTGTTTGAAAAAACAACAGCCTTCATTTTTTAAAATCCTTTATGTTCTAAAAACATTTTGTCTGACATGCATGCAGACTATCAACAGAATCATCAGGTGTCAAGCACTCCACTTCCTTAACAATGACAACTTTTTGATGGAAAATGGTCTATACTGTACATCACAGTCCTCAAAATACGAATTACAGTACTTGAATAAAAACCAGTGGTAAATATGTACAGTAAATCTCCTAAAGCAGTGGTTCTCAAACTTTTTGGACTAAGTACCACCCCTAATCCAACCAAAACATCCAAGTACCACCTACAAGTCATCATCTCATAGGAACCCCAGAAATTCTCAATGACCAACATGAGCGCGTGTGCACACACACTCACACATACATATAATAAATATTATAATAATAAACTTTGTTTGATATAAAAAAATGTGGCTTCTCAAAGTGTTTTACAGAAAAAAAACAACAACAAATAAAAATAAAAAAGCACCATTTCAGTGAGAGGGGTGAGCCTGTTTAGTCGAGCAAAGCAGATGTGAATTAATTTTTCGAGCCTTGATACAATTCACAACAGTCTAACAGATTTTAAATCGTCAGGCATTTTCTTGACGGCAAAGGTCTCGCGGTGGATGTTGCAATGCATCCATTAATTTCTGGAGCAACCTCTCTAATTCGTGCAACTACACTGCTGTGTCGGCTTGTCATTGTTCTAGCACCGTCTGTACAAACTCTGACACATTTTATCCAGTCGATGCCATTCTCTTCGATAAATTCATTCAGAAGCTGAAATACGTGCTCTCCTGTAGTTCCTGTGGGTAGTGGCTTACAGAACAGAAAGTCCTCAAGGGACGTACCCTCAAACTCGTATCTAACGTAAACGAGCTAATTGGCCAAATCGACTACAGACTCATCTAATTGCAGTGAAAAACATCTGCTCATCTTAACGTGCTCTGTCAGCGTACTTTTGATATAATCCTTCATTTCAATAATTCTATGAATGACTGTGTCTTTCAGGGGGGGCAGCAGGTCGAGCTGTTCAGCAGCTTTTTCTCCACACATAATAGTGTGGGGCTTACCTGCTTTAGCAATCCGCAAGCTTGCATTTTTCCACGTTTCCGTTTTTATTTCAGTGTTTATTTTAAGTTTTTATTTCATGCGCATGGGAGAGAAACACAGAGACGCTCGGTGTATTTTTCTCAAATTAACTTAGAACAGTTCTTAAATATTTTTCTGTTATTTTTCACGCTTTCCTGTGCTCACAAGATTACCAGCGTTCGTAGCACGCATTTCTTTGCATTCCTGTGTTTACAATGTTGGCATTGTTCCAAAATCACACACATTATCCTACCTACCTATTTGCTGGAGATACAGTAGCTTTTTTTAAATACAATTGGTCACTTGCGTCCGTAGCACGCATTCCTATAGAGTAGTATAGAATTACAGAGTATCTCTTGTGTCCACTGAAGTAGTAGCGCGCACTGTATCATAGTACGTAGGCTGGGTATTAGACACGTATAAAAATACAAAATATGAAAACCTGTCCCGATTTTTCAGCGCACACAACACAGTTCCAGGGTCATTTGGCGTACCACCTGGCAGCACGCCGCGTACCACTGCAGGTACGCATACCACAGTTTGAGAACCACTGTCCTAAAGGATTTACTGTAGCAGCCAAAGCCTTAATAGAAACGCAGTTCCAAATACCTCTCCAATGAACTGTATCACTCCCTCTCTCTCCCTTTCCCTCCTTCTACGCATATAGGACATTCAGCATATCTCACTTTGGCTGTAATAAGCTTCATAATCTCAGTAATCACTGTCACTCTGATCATTGAACATTAATATCATTTTCATATCTAATTACCCATAAGAGGTTCAAAATTAATTATAACAGGCAACTGACAGTTGCGGGAATAGTATTAGCAACATCGAAGTGCAGAGACCTTAGCCTTTAGTTTGATTCATTTGCGTGCCCTTTGCTCCAGCAATCTGAGCAGCAGTCCTGGACTCTATGTTCACAAAGATCACATCTTCTCTCGGGATAGCACATTTGGAACATCCATTACCAGCCAACCTGGTAAGGGTGGTGGCAACCACAGATCAACCCTGTAAGTGCAGGTGGCACCCTTGATGGATTGCCAGTCCATTGCAGGGAATGCCACAAGCACACAAACCATTTAGTGACACTGATTAGCCTAGCCTACATGCCTCTGAGAGGTGGAAAGAAACCAGAGCACCCAGAGAAAAGAATGATCTCCATACAGACAGTGCTGCAGAATAAAGCCAGGAGATGTGAGGCAGCAGCACTGACTACCATACCATATTGCTGCCCCCATTTCAGATATGTATTATATTACAGTACCTTCCAGTGTTGTACAAAGTGTCTGTTACTCTCTCGAGTCTTTTACTATAGTAACAAAATAATGGAATGAACTTGGAAAATGTTTAAGATTCCTTGTCTGTGTGTGCTAATTCAATTCATGGTGTATGGTGATTGGCAACACTAGATACTGTTCAGTATAACTAGCATGACGATCAAATAATTTAAACAGGACATAGAAAAGTTAAAACTTTTTAACCCTTTATCTCACAAGGCTGGGGAGCAGTGGCAAACCAGAATTTTAGGGGTGGCAGGGAGGTTGCACGGTTGTGGCATTTTTAGATGATATTATTTGCCTTCTAAAATAGGATGTACTACTAAAAGGTGTACTACTGTTCTTTTCTAAACCAGTTACACTGGTTTCCCGTGTTTTACACCATGGGTGTAAAAGATGAGGCAGAACTGATGTGCAAGTGTAACGGATTTGTGCAAAGCTTGTATTCACATCTGACACAACTCTGAAGTGCATTCTGAGGGAGACAATAATGCTCAAACCCCATTATTTCTTACCAGATTTTGTCATACAGTAATTTGAGAGCTTTTTAAAGAGCTTCGATGTCGTTACACCCCAGAGCCAAAATCTCACGCAACTTTCACTTAGCTGCATGGGAATGATCCAGAATGATCTGCTGCATATTTGCTACCACCTGTCATTTACAATATAGGCTACATGTACACTCTTAAAAAACATTTAAGATGCATCATACAGTAATTGTTTTCTACATTTACAGTACCTTTTTTTTACCTTGGTAAATTGAAGACAATATGGGATTTTAGGTAATGCCTAAAAAGGGGTGGAATGGCAAAGCCATGTTTTGGAATGCCATATTTAGGGATGGAAACTGCCTCCCTGGTGTGCCTTGTGTCAAGTCGATTTAAAACATTTTAGACTCATAAAAAATAAAGCCACCCAACATCTCTGTATAATGGTCCATGAAGGTATTGTTCACTTTGCCTTGACACAAAAAGGTTAGTTGTTCTTACTGTATTGCTATAAAATCATCATATAAAAGATCATTAGCGGGCATCCTTGTAGATCTGGTATTAACCATTTCTGTAATGACTTGTAACGCAAAATAATTTGAGTGCCTATTCTGCAGTAGCCACTCTGTTTCAAACAATTTCTATATATTTCACTACGGCATGTGACTTCCCCCCCTTGATGGGACACTTGTCCATTGAAAGGAATACCTCAAGGATTGTTGGTCTCCATTTATACAGGTAGACTGGAGCAACTGGTGTACAGTAGTGAACGTTGTTCAAGGGTATGACAACACTGTTTGCTGGTGCGAATTGAACCCCACTGCTACTCATGAAGTTATGAGCTCAAAGGCTTACTCAATATGCTAAGATACAACCCCACAAATTATTTCAGTATCTTTTACAAAAACACCAGTTTTTAAAAAGATATTTTTTTTTGCTCAGCTGCCTAAGATACCCATGCCAGTATGACCTGATAATGTACACCCAAACCCAATTTGTGGGTTCCCTACATAGTTTGGGTGTTTTCTTACAGTTCCAAGGTTAATCGTATTAGGGGAGAAGATACTGTCTATTGAGTGTTCACTGATGGTGGGGTTTTATGCGTTGAAATCTGAAGCCTCTGCAGGCCTCCAATGTTTTTCCCTACTCATGTACACATGCATAGTTCATTATAGATTTTGAAATAAAAAAAGGAAATTATCCTGAACCACATAAGTAAAAACACATTTTTAGACTCGTGCCATGAAGAAAGCCCAATTCCCGAAACACAGTTCAATCAAGAAAGTTGCAAAAAGTTCTGCTCTTGAGTCATAACAAAGGGCGGGGAAAAAACTCTGGTAGAAACTTGCAGTCATAAAGTAAGCCATCATGCATTTTTTCTGTTTATTGTTTCTGAGTTAAAAATGACCAACCTGAGGATCTTTGCTTCAAATGCTGGCAAAACCATATGAAGGATTAACTATTTCCTAGCAATGTCCAAGGACAAATATACAACATGACTTATTCATATTAAACCGGAGTGAAAAATTCAAAGTCCTTTTTATAATTTCATGTTTATAACGTCTTTCAGCAGCACACTTATTTAGACCTTACTAGACATGTTTATTTTATTTCATTAACCAAGCATAATGCATGAAATAATATTCATCTTCTCACAAATGCACTTGAGGAAAATTAGGCTAATGTTTCAGTGATGAGACAGTCTTCACTGTATAGTCTATGATGATTTTTAATCAGGCGGTTGAAAACAGAAACATGTAACTTTATACAAACCAGAAGCTCACACTGTAAATGTTTAATTACACTAAAGAAGTACCAGCAAAACATGGTCGTGAAGTTTTCCCACTGGTGAGTGAAGTGTCACGTGTACTGGAGATTAAATAGGAATGTAGCATACAGTAACTATTCAAAACTGGGTCTAAAGATAACCATACATCAGTTTATAATTTAATATAGACTTCATAATATTAGCAACCTTTTCATTATTACTGTTTTCATCAATACAGAAATCTTTATAATGTTTGAAATTCAATGAAGAGAAAAATTCACTTACACTGTTGATTAAGGTAAAACGGAAACAGATGATTCATGAGTTCTTTTTTCAGGGACAGCTTTGTGCCTTATATATTTTTTGAAGTGTTCTGGGAAAATTAAAATATAATGGTCACATACTATTATCTCGACAGACAGTGTAATCAATTTTACTCTGTCAGCAGATAAAGCTGTAACAGGAAATTTGGTAGAAATAAAGCCATTATTTTCTTATGGTCTATTTTAAGCAAAAAGAAGCACATAATTCAATTGCTGCTGTGATAAAACCTTTTAATACATACTTCTACTAAACATACAGGATTGTTTTAGAAGATTTGTACTCCACTTTTTGAATTCCAAAAGTACAGTTTAAATGTCAAGAAGAGGTGATGCACTAGACTTATGAAAGCAAAATTTTAAAAAAATGTTGTAGGGTACAAATTGAAATATGGACACACTGCTTTGGAGCAATAGGACTTTTTAGACCTTTAGTACTTAAGTACTTATCTGCTTAGTCAGATAGTCCAGTGGTCTTCACTTGTTTCAAACATCACTTGACACTTGCTTATAGTCAAATACTTTGTTTTTTCAAATGTACTTACTGTATTTTCATTTTACAGTTAAAGTTGTTTTTAGTTATATTTTAATCCAGTTTTCTAGTCACAAAACTGACTGTAGAAGGAACAATATCTGTAGTGTTCAATTTCATCTCTCTGACAGTATTGTTGGAAATGCCAGCTAATCAAATACAGACATTTCCAAGTTGTCATTTCAAGACCTTCCAAATAAAAAATTATGCCAGTAAAATGTAACTTTAAAATACAGTACATGATACCAGTGACATCTTGTCCAGTGTCAAGGTGGCAGTGAAGGATTAAATAAAGGGAGAAAGCATTGTAAGGTTTATTTTCCTAATACTGTTAATAGGAAAATATAAAAAAACAGGAACTTATTATACATGTTTGGTCTTATATTATATATTGCAAAAAAATAGGTACGCATATAATATTTGCATACTTCTGGGCACTGATCTGAAACACCATTACCTGCGATTTCAGATTTATTTTTCAACCATCACAAACCATGTTTTTTTTCACCATAGAAAGCTGTTATCACAATCTATTAATGCTCCCTTAAGTAATACCTGAATTATTTACATAGTATCTTCCACCTCATCCTAGAAATGAACACACCCAGATTTTTAAACTCTTTCTGACATTTTAAAGCTCTTTAAAATCTGGGCTCTCCATGCCAAGTTGCATCATGGAACAACTCTTTCATCAGCCTACCCTCTGCAATGGTGGCTTAATTGAAAGGAAACTATAATAAACAGAGCACAACTCAGGCTGTCAGCTGCACATCACAGCAAACTGAGACCTGTTACCATAGATTTCCACTTTTAAAATGTGCCCTCTTTGCAGACTGAGAAGCTGCAAGTGCCATGATCTTACAGGATCTTATTACAATATTCAGGAGTTTTAATTATACATAAGACTAGAAAACATGATGAAGTAGTGCATTATAATAGCTCCGAGAGCACTGAGCAGCATGCGGTACCATTTCACTTACAAAGAGCTTGCACAGCGTAGTAAAAAAAAACAACAAAAATTGCAAGCCCATTTACAGAAAGAAGCATACTTTTAATTCCATTGCACAGTAATAAAAAGTGGTCTTATGTTTACCTCTAATTCCCAGTTTATTAAAGGAAAACCCACTGACAGCATTTTTTTTTCTTTTGCATGGTGTACCAAGGAACCCTGCTTTGCAAGCTGTTTTTCTCATATTTCACAAAATATTAACCTTAACACAGTTTTGCTTCAGGGACTATGCACTGTAATGGATTAATAAACTGGCTTAATGCGCTGCAGTTTCTTTGCCTCTGGGATTCCCTTTTCAAATAAGAGGAGCAGAGCCCAACAATGCCCCAGCACTCAGATCAAATGGCTTCTTAAGTGTAACAAGTCAAATGGGTTTCAGCGGTGTGCGCCTTGTTGTCGAAACGGTTAATTGGGTGACACACTGGCATCCTGCTAAGAAGCCACTTCCTTCCACAGCTTCTCCCACTGTGACTGGCTGGGGTAGAATTGCTGCAGGCCCCTCCATGGCCCACACTTACTCCCCTGTTACCAGAGAGAAGTGCAGCTGCTGGCCAAGGATTTGATGAGGCCTGTTGTACCTTCTCACACAGCGGCAACCATTTACCTCCTCACCCCAAAGCATGACCTTCGCTGGTGTTTTGTGGTGCAACTCTAGTTAAATAAATGAGCCATCGTGGTGAATAGAATGCAGAAGAGTGAAAGATACTACGTGAAGAGAAAAAGGTATTTTTTACTCCTGTTTTTAGACTGGTTAAACCAATTTCCTCTTTATTTTTCAGTCAATGGTCTGCACGAATCCACTCACAAATCAGTAACAATTTGATCTCCATTCTTGGTTCAATCACAGTAAAGAAGTCATTACAATAATTAAGGTCATTACAATAACAGACACCCGAAGAAGGCTCCACAGCTGAAATGTTGTGTTTCTTTTCTTCTCTTTTCAGCATGGAATAAAACTTTACTTGTTCCTTTGCAGCCTACGCATGCTGATGCAGCTACCTACTTGAACTATTACAATAATTATTTGTTTTGTTCATATGTCTTCGAAATCAAGAATATACGGAAGAATGTCATACCTACTGTATCTCTGAAATACAGCATTGTCTGTCCTTGATTTGAACTTCTTAGGCTTAAACATCATGCCAGTGCAAATGTGTTTAGAAAGAAATCTGCAAATGAGGTTGCAGGCTTTTAATAGAAGCATAAACCTTGCCGAGACTTGTGTTTTACTCTAAAAAATCTCTGTTATGATCTAAATGTACTACAGTACCTGTAAAATACAGAGAAACGTGATTGTATCATTTTAGTAAAAATAGACCACAGAAAGAAACCAAAGACTTTCTTTTAACCAAAAATGAATGAGCTGTTCTGTTTTCTCATGACTTTAAGTGTAGTGCCAATTACATCTGTATGCCCACATCATGGACACAAAGTTCAAAAGAGAACAATATTAAGGTTATTATGGATTGTGTTTATCATGGCAGCTATGTTTCAGGAAGTGCTACACAGCAATGTCCCAGCTAAAATGAACAATCATACACTTTCAGTGCAGTCACTTCACTCTAGGGCTGAATAAAAATACTAATATTAACAAAATCATGTATGATTTTCAGAGTGGGAAATAACATATTACACCTTTGATTCAGTATTTCTTGCTTGATTCAACAATGTAGTTTAATGTTATTATAGGGTAAAAACTACACTTATTCTTTCCTCCTTATTGAGGATTCAGAAATCTAGAACATTTATATTGCATGTTAAGAGCTAACAAACCAATGTCTGCTATGCAGGAGCCTAGACTGTGACAAGTGCTTCACATTTTATTTTTAAAATGTGCAAGAATCTACAATCAATGCCTTCAACACATGGGCTCCCCCCCCCCCCCCTCGTTTCTTTGAAATTGAGACAAATTGGTTTGATGTCTCTGATGAACTGTAACTGCTATATTGAACTGTTGCTATGACAAGGTACCATAAATACTGCTTGGAAGGGTCTGGTTCTGTGACACATGAAATCTGAGTTAGGTGCTTTCCACTTAGTCAAGCTCTAAACATGAAGCTCTGATAATTCAACATGATGTGCTAAGACTGATGTCTCCATTTAATCTAAATATTTTTACCTTTGTCCCATCAATGACAGGTCAAAAAACATTAAATCTCTGTCCATGTTCACTACTCTCTTTACTTATTATGCTCTCTGAATGAAGGATAGGAGTAGGTACTACTTTAAGTACATAATCTTTGTGCAATTTAAATTTTTAACAGTATTTGAAAATAAAGTTTGAATTATTTTTGTGCGTGAACTTATCAACCTCTTGTTTGGTTCCTACAAAGGGAATTTAATAGTGAATAAACATTACTGGAGCAGCAGAACCAGCTGAACATGACAGAATCTTTGAGAAGTTTTTGTGTCCAGTGTATTGATTTAATACTATATTACAATAGGGTGTCACTGGCTTGGCAAGTGTCCTGAGTTTTCAATATTTAGTTAAAATTTTTGTGTAAGAAACTGCTCTTGTCAGAAAACAAACACTTGATTATTGTTTAGTCATATACAATATATTGTCAGTTTTTATAATAGAGAGCTTGTGTTACAATGTATTCCTTAATTTGATTAAATGACCATTGTTACTCTGATTAGTCTTAATGGATATGAGTTTTGCAACTCTCTCAGCATTAGCAAAACAACTAAAATTTTAAGACCCACTTATGTGATTACCCCTTGGCTGAACTTCTCAAAATTGCCTATATAAACCTTCTATTTTTAAAAAAAGATTTTGGCTTGTTTGAGGCATATTTGTTGGCCTTTTCCATAAAAGAACAATACATTTACACAAATGTCCACTTATTTGAACCTTTTCTCTAATAAAATAATCTGTGTTTTAAATTATATGAAATACAAACTTTGCGTTTCCATTGTGTTTGTAGGACAGAAAAAATAACAAATACAGTATATACTGGCTTAAAAACAGTTTGTTTGGCTACTAGTAGGTTAATGATCCAAGAATTCCATCAGTTCTTTTGCTTAAATGATCCCACGCAGTCAAGTTCAACCGCAAGACTGGGGTGTCAGTTTCAAACTTCCTGATCATCTATGTAAAAAACCATAAACATGATTCCTTTGTTCTGATACTTGAATGCTCTTAAACATAATTTCAGCTTGTGTCCCTGAGTCTTTCTGGTGCTGCTGATTTTGAATTCCACTGACTAGAGTTGGTCGATGCCTTTCAGGATTCTGAATTCCTGAATCAAGTATTCAAATATTTGTTTCTGTTTTAAGCTAAAAAGATTCAGTTCCTTTAATTTGTCTGAGCTTGACATTCCCTTCAAACAAGGAATTAGGCTGGCTGCTTTCCTTTGTACTGCCTCTAGAGCAGCAGTGTGTTTTATAGAGTGGCAGCCAAAACTGAACAGAATATTCCACACAAAGTGAAGTCTGACTAAAGCATTGTATAATTTTAACATGATTTCCCTTGATCTCAATTCTACATTTTTAACGACACAGCCAAGTATTTTGCTGGCCTTTATTATTTCCCCACACTGTCTAGTTGAAAAAAGAGATGAGCCAACATAAACTACAAGATCCTTCTTATGCATTGCTTGTTCTACTTCAATACCACCCACTTGATATTTAAAATGTTGCTTGCTTGCTGCATACAATACCTTGCACTCACTCATATTAAATTTCAGTGCTTATTACTTAAAAAAAACTGGCATAATGCTTTTATATTTTATGGTCATACAATTGTAAATTATAATCCTCTCAAACAATATTAAATAAAGTATAATATACTTCAGGCTTCATACAGACTGGCTTGGCAGAAGTCCATGAACGTCTCCTTCAGATGTGCTTGGGTTAGTCAAAACCAATGCTGCCAAAATTCTTCTCAAACATTTGCTTCTGCTCTGTAAATTAACCATTCAATTGATTATAAGGGGATTATACCAATGTTATCTGCATGTCAGTAGGAGAGGTCTTCGTGTTGTTCATACAAATTGAGCTTTATTACAAATATTAAAATTGCTGTTTTTCAGAAGACCTTGCTGAAGTATGTTCCACCCATATGCACAAATTAATTTTTCAAAAGGATTAATTATAGTAGACCCCATTAAAAGAAAAAAAAACATTTTAGCTGTACTAAGAATTAATTTTAACCACCGGTGAAATTGTTTCTTCTAACACTATTCATGAAAAAATAAATATAAAACAAGCAGTAATGTGCCTAATGAAGACACTAATGAATGTATTCATTGCCATTGAAAAGACTCCTGAAAATCGAAACTCTGGACCTTGCCATTTCTGTAGCTCTTTTAAAATGTGGCTAACAAATTTCAACTGAAAAAGCCATCAAGCAGTACTTAATTATTGACAGTACTGTAAGTAGAATAAATGTCATGAATTAAAGTTAAGCACTTATACTTATACTATTTAAACAGAAATAGTATACTCCAGTGGTTATACTTGGAAGGTATATTAAGCTATAATAGGAACATAGAGAAAGAATAGAAAGCTTAATACTGTATGTCTTATTTCAAGCCCTACAGCGTAGGGAACACAGAATGGATAGCCACCAATTGAAGAAATTTCTACTTTTGTCATTGAGTTCCACCAAACAACAAAAGCCTTTGGTTTATAGGAAATATTGATTTAAAAAAAATTCAAATAAGGCATAAGGTTACACACAATCTGTACCAAAATAGTGTGATAATGCCTCATTAGCAAAATATGTTCAGGATAAACTCTTAAAATTCAGATTATTTGTTGTATATTAATAGTTAAAAATTGAATGTTAAACATATTCTATATGCATACATTATGCACACTTCTTATACTACTAAGGAATTCACAGTATTTTGCATCACTGTTGATAATTCTCATTGTTGATAAACTCAAGAAGGACTTTATGTATTTCTAAAGTATTTCTACAACTATATCTATTTACAAATGTCAGTTTAACAATTAACCATGGTTCATTCCTTTTATGTAGAGCAGTGGTCCTAACATAATTTCCTGTGGTATTCTTACAATCACAACACCCTAACTTGTTTCCCCTGTTCTTACATACTTGTTTCAGTTGTTTTCTTTTGTAAAGCGCTCACTGCTGCTCAGAATAGTCACCAACAGGAACTACTTCTCTTTAGTGTTTGACTGGTGCCTTAACTTCTGCTCTGTTATAATGTTGTACTGATGTTGCTGTCTACAACTTCCACTATTTGGTTGCCTTTTTCCGGTTCCGGGAGAGGAGCTATTGTTTCTGCTTTGCAACATTGGCTGAGGCTGTCAGGATAAACTGCTGTATTTTATTATACTTTGGGGTCCTTACTTCAGTATTACAGTACCCTCTGTAGCTTTATCTTCAGTGCATTCACTGGATAAATGCCACACTGATCCAGAGACATTAACTTTTTGTTGGGAAACAAGAAACAGCATTGTACTTTCTCTAGAGATGCTTAAATGCAGTCACACTATCTGCCTATAACTGGCACATTATCTGCTTTACCTGCAACAGCTTCAATCCCAAGAGCCTCTAAAAGTTGGCCAACTGTCACACTTATACACATTTAAGAGGCAGAAAAACAATACTTATTTTCTCCTAAACATGCCTTGGTTCTGATTTGTGTGCAACTGGCACAACTTTTAAACACATTTTATCCCAGTTTTGTAACTCAGAAAAAGCATAGTTACAAAGCATAGCAACCTTCACCACTCCCTGACTCATCCAGGATTTTCTCTCTCTAAAGGAGACATATGTAACAATGTAGATTGTAGTTTCTAAAACCTAACAAATCAACAAGGCCATTAGCAGACAAAAACAACAAATGGATAATTTTGGACTATCACAGCCAAGCATTCATATTTTGGCATCAGAAAAATATTTTCATGCAGTTTTCATTCCATGCAGTTTGTAACCACTTTTGGGTAGATTCTACATATTATACATTATGCATGCTATATATTACAAAAAATGAAAAGATATTCTCCAATGTCAAAGTTCTACTTCTGTATCAACAGTTTCGTTTGTAAGATTTTTGCTTACAAAACCTACTGTAGCTTATGTACAAAAGGGATGACTTCTATAATTTCAGTTTTGTATCTTTATACAGTAAAACAAACAAAAAGGCATCAATCTTTTCAAATTCAAAAGGAACAAACAAAGCCACAAATAAAGTTGTTTGGAGACGGTGTGCACAGAAAACAAGAAGTTATGTCTCAGTGTTTTTTACTTTAACAAAAACACAGATTAGACATTTTCTAGGATGCTAGCTGTTCCAGACAGTCTGACACCATACATGTCTCAGACTGTAGTGTAGCAATGTAACTTTTAAAGAAAACACAAATAAACAAATGCAGTGAAGCAAATCTCGAAACGCGATTTATATACAATTTACCCCATGCTGCTTGTTGAAAACCAGCACTGTATTGAATAAAAGACAAAGCCAGAGACCTTGTTAATATACATAAGTTCCATTTCAGTTATTCATGCCAACACATAAAACCAAAATAAACAAAGGTTTACTTTCAGAATATTTAGGACATACAATGTCACAGACTCTTGAACCTGCAGCTGTACAGATGCCCAAAGGTTTTAAGCATCTAAATTGGGCAAAGGAAGATATTTTTGACACCTGGAAATCATTAATCTGAATTATGTGAAGCAGTACGTACCTCACTTTTTGATCATTTTGTGTGGCCAGCTTTAGGAGGCATTTTTTCATCAACATGTGATCACATTCTGAAAATGTGATATCCAATATTACCTTTCAGAAACCTCCCTGAAGAAAATTCACCCCATGGAACTTCAAACTTCAAAAAGAATCTGTATGTTTATTTGAGAAGAAGAAGAAGAAAACCTTGTCAAATATGAACATTTATTGAAACTGAAAATTATTAAAATCACCGGCCAACATGTGCAATACCTAGTGAGATGCAAACACTCGCTCAGTGTTAAATTATGTATGGCAGGCTTGAGTAGCATGACACAAAATTTTACTACCTTCTGTGGCCACAGCATTTCCCAGAACTCAATCTTACTGAAAAGTAACGAAACAAGTATAATGCACAATGCAGTCCCACAGAATACTACCCTGATTGCATTCTCAACTTTCCTCAGGAAGGAAACTCTAGTAGACGAATTAGGGTTTGGACTGTTCTAGAAATAGTTCGAAATCTTGAGTAATACATGCCACATCCCTTTGATGTTGTTTGGCCTCAATGAGCAACATGTTATTTTATGGGAAAGAATGAGAAGAAAATCACATCTAAAGTGTTTAAAACATTTCCCTCTTTCATTTTTATAAGCATAAGAGTCACCATTATGAATAAGCTCAATTGTAGATCTACAGGATAACATCTCCAACATACTGTAGATGAACTTCCCTCCCTCAGGCTCAGGCCAAATGACTCCACCTGTGATTGCTCTACTAATCTGTGTGTATGCAAAACATGAACATAACATATTTAACTTTTAAATTTTTGTGGTGTTCTGAAAAAAGTGATAAAAAAGATTGACAACATCATAGCTACATCAGTATATGGTGGAGATAACTAAAAGTTCCCTTCAGCTAAAACCTTTCCAATAGCTGTAAGATGTACTGTATAGTACTTTTAGATTATTTCCCTCTATTATGAGATATATGGAATGTTTAATCAAGGTCACAGTGAATAAAGCATTACAGAAAATGCAGACACATGCAGAAAATGCGATTATACTGTATAAGTTGAATACACACCTGTAATTCAATGTGATTATACTGGATTCAGATCCTTAGGAACATTTCTTACAAGTATTACTGCTTTTCTCCTTTGAGAAAAGGCTTAACGACACATACAATTCATGCGTGTCAGAATTAAAAACCTACTGTATGCCTTTGTATCAACCTCCAGTAAGAAAGCTTTCTTCTTACACAAAATTTATATACATATCATTAATATAAACAGAACATTACATTTAATTTAAATCGGAAATTATTTGAAATAACTTTTTGTGTTCTTTCTTTTTTGGGGATGTTGAAAAATACCAATGACAAGCAAGGGCAAAAAACCTGCAGACAGACAACTACAAATGATACAACTGGAGGAAGGATTCTACAGTATGCTTTAGTTAAATGGAAGACAACAGGGAAGGACACACAATAATGTCCAGTTATGTAGCAGTAATATGAAGTTATTTTTAATGTGTTATATATTTAAGATCTTTCTGGCCTCATTTAACAATGGTACAAGTTTTTTTGAAAGACTGCAGATTGAGAAACAACTATTCCAAACAATCTGTCCAGAGAAATGTGTCTATACAGGTACTAATATATTTATCTATAAATATTTCCCATTTATTTGTTGAAAGAAAGGCTAGTATGTCAAGGCCAGGAGGCTATCAGTCTACAAAATTGCAAAGAGATTAAAATGATCTTTTGGTTTGGCTAATGACTCATTTCCTTATCATTTATATATGATGTAAGCAGGTGATGCCTTTTTGTTTCCAAAATTGTAACATAAAAGACTTATTAACTAGAAATAAGGCACAAAACTACTTTTATTTTCAAGGTGTAAAACTGTATCCAAATTTATTTTGCCTTCTAAAGAAGACCCCAAACTGTTACAGATTGCCATATTATTGAAAAAGCTATGTTATTAGTACACTCACATAGGTGTGGTAAGTCTCGAATACATCACTACATTAACCTTATTCAATCTAACCACTAGTAGTGCTTTTTATATTGGTTCAGTCCATTTCATTATATACTGCATCTGTGTTGCAAACACAGTAGAAGTATGGTGATATACCTCCAAATTACCAGCACTGTGAAATGTTAATTAAATTAATTTTTTTTAAAAAAATTCCATCAAAATTCAATAACTACCTTGTTAAATATTGTAAAACCAGTTCAAATTGCATAGATGGGCAACATGAAAACCAAAAATTACTAAAATAGCCACTTGTCCTTTGGTAGATACCATGTTGTACCAAGGGACAAGTAAGATAATTAGGTTGTAAAGATTTTTTAAATTTGTAGATGCCAAGTATCTATCAGCAGTTTAGGCTAATTAAATGATCATTCTTAGATTAACACAATTTTCAAACTTCAAATTTTAAACTTCAAATCAATTAATAGAGTAACAGCCTGTGTGGGTCCTAATGCCCCTGGATAGTGATATGGATTCTATGGTATATGGTATGATAGATAGATAGATAGATAGATAGATAGATAGATAGATAGATACTTTATTGATCCCATGAGGGAAATTGCAGTGCAACAGCAGCTTAACACAGACAACACAGCAACAGTATAACGAATGATACAATAATAATAATACAATACAATCAGTACAGTGAGAAGTGCACTAAGAAGAGTACAGAGACATCCTGGTGTCCTGGTCAAAGTTCCCATTGGCCTTTACCAGTCATGGCCTCCTAATAATCGCCATCTATGAATTGGCTTCATTACTCTTTTCTCCTCCCCACTGATAACGGGTGTGTGGTGAACTACTGGTATTGGAACGTACTGGTGCACTATGGCTGCCGTCGCAACATCCAGGTGGGTGTTGGACTTTGGTGGTGGTGGATGGGAGTCCCCTTTATCTGTAAAGAGCTTTCAGTGGAGTGTCCAAAAAAAGCACTATATATATATATAAATTATATTATATATAAAATTACATAAAGCCATCACTGAATTAGTTATTAAAAATATTTAGGGGGAGACTAAACAAACAGAATATTACATTAAATCTAATTTGAAGGAAAAGTTGTGTTTGCTTTTTGATCTTTTGAAAGTTTTTTAAAGAAAATAAAACCCATTGCATCTGGTATCAAAGCCAGGTCCAACTACGTATGTATCACAATCAGAAAAAAATGGTATAGACCATAATAACGAAAATCTAACATGAAAGTTATTTTTAAAATATATATTTTATTAATGAGCACCTAGGAAACAAAGATAGCCTTTGCCACAGCATTTAGGCAGTGAAACAGCAAATTGTTTACAATATGCCTACTTAACGTCTGTCTTCCTTTCTTCTTTTCTTCTCTAACATTTTAGATTTGAAACTTAATACTGAGTTTCTATTTTCAACAGTTAAGCATTAGTTACAAACACCCTCCTAGTTAACAGAATCTGAGTTTGAAACATACTGCACAGTATGTACTGTCAAGATTAACTGTTATTTTGCAGCACAGCTGTATAACATCATAATTTGATTTACATACAGTATACAGTACAGTGCTGTGCAAAAGTACTATGTTGTTCCTTTTCCTATTTTGTTACCATGACAGTATGATACATTACAATAATTACAATATGATACATTTTTAACTGAATATTTTATTCAAAACATGAAAACTCTAAAACTCTAGAACTGAACACTTCTAAGGGTACGATAAGTTACAGTAAATGTCAACAAAAACTAAAGAGAAAGAAGCTGTAACATGCTGATTTCATACAGTAAGTATTCAGACCCGTGAAGTCAGTAATTGGAGGAAGCATCTTTGGTAGCAAGTACAGCTGCAAGTCTTTTTAGGTAAGTCTCTACCAACTTTGCTTCATGTAATTTTAGCCTATTTGTCTTGGCAGATTTGTTCAAGCTCCCTCCGTTTGCTCGGGGATTGTTTAGGAATAGCAGTTTTCAAGTCTTTCCACAAAGCCTTAATCGAATTCTTGTCAGGAGTTGGACCGGACAACACAGAGACATTCATTTTCTTATTCTTAAACCACTCCAGTGTAGCTTTGCCCTTATGCTTTGGATCATTCGCCTGCTAAAATGTGAGTTTCTGTTCCAGTTTTAGGTCTGAAGCACGGTTTTTCTAGGATTTGACAGTACTTTTGTCCTATACTATGTTCCCGTCAATCTTGACAAGCTTCCTAGTCTCTGTTGATGAGAAGCATAACTATAACATAATGCTGCCACACCATGCTGTAGCGATGGTGTTGACTGTGTGATGTGCTGTGTTGGTATTGTGACAGATACTTTGCAATTACAGCAAATTCTTGGTCATTGGAATCTCTCTTAAAGTTGTACCATTGTATGGCTTTCAAACGTTTTGTTGACCTCACAGTAGCATCCCTCATCAGTTTTCTACTTGTGTAGCAGCTATTTGGAGGGACAGTCAGACCTAGGCAGTGTTTGGTTGGTACAGAATAATACACCTTCCATTTGTTGATGATTGAATAGTTTGTGCTCACAGATATATTAAGATTGAGATATTAAGAGACTTCATAAATATAGATTTATACTCTTCTCCTAATCTGTGCTTTTTAATTTAATCCCAGATTTGCTTTTAAATCTTAATCTTGAGTTTAAAATGGTTCAGATTGATCTTAAAATCTAAGACCAACAAACCTCACAGGTACAGGAGTTTTTATTCTGAAATCATGAGAACCACTATTATTGCTCACAAACATAGGACATTAAACCAACTGTGTAGCTCATTAAGGTACAATAATTGTGCATGTCAATTAATTTAGGTTTGTCACAACAAAAGGTTTTATTAACTAATCAACCATTTTTAATTTCATATTATTTATTTGTTATGTGTTTTGTTTCTTTTAATATGCAGGGCAGGATGTATATACTGTAGAAACAAATATTAATTACTACTTCAAAGTGTCATGACTGCAAGCTTTAAAGGAATGTGAAAAATGTGTAAAGGTGTGAATACATTTACAATGCATGGATACTGTATATGGGTCCTTACAATATTTTCTATTTAACAGATCCTGACTATATGTAAAAATATAATTATATGTGTAGGTAAAGTAATATACAGAGAGGAAACTTATTTATATAAGGCAATACAAAGCCAAGTCACATGCGAGAATCTATCAATTCTAGCCTTTCATTCATGAGTAAAATGTAATTAAATAAGTGAACTAATTTACACTTTTGTGCTGCTTAAATTCACAGATTATTTCTGTACAAGTGTTATACTGAAATTAAAAGCCCCAATTAATTTGTTTTGGTGAAGTGCATTGATAACCCATTCCTTACAATATTCCCATATTTCAATAAATAAGTTTATTTTGAATGTTTAGTTTTAAACATTTGAAAAATAACTGATGTAATGATGAAATAACTGTTGAAATATCTGATGTAACATTTGCTGATAATTGGACATTCTCTTTTACTTCACATAATAGGTTGATGTAATCTATAGTGTTGATAACACTTTCTAAAACTTAGCACAAATTTCTAATGTATTTTGACAGAAGAGCATTCAGTAGGTCTAGCACAATCATGTATAAATTACATGTTTAGATGTGAATTATTACTTTTCACTAACCACTAGTGAGCGAATAATTCACATTCTGCTCCATGGACTTGCCATGGACTGCTCCATAAATTCATTGTTTTCTTTCTCATCATTAATTCTGTTAATTAATATGTATGTTCATTTTCATTTTCATTCAGTGTTGTCCGTATTGTTCTTGTGACATTTTATTAAAAAAAAACATGTGAATGGGGATGGCTTTTTAAATTGCCTTTCACATGAAGTGCCCTTGGAAACAAGAATGTCGATTTGTTAATTTAAATCAACATTTAAAACAAGTTTTTTTCTACAGAACGTCTGTCTTAAATGAATGAAGTGATTAGAACTGAACAGAGAACTTTGATCTTAACTTTAGAAATCATGATGAATTCTAGTGGATTGTAAAAACCTCTGAACGGATAATTTATTCATGCAATCAATACCATTTGTTATTAAGGAAATCCAAATGAATATGGATCTCTAAATCAATTAAAAGATTTTCATTAAATCTATATGAAACACATTCAATTACAATGATAAAGCAAGGACAAAATAAAATAATAAAGAAATTACTATCTTTTAGAAAGAAAGTAAACCAGAAACTGGACGAGAACAAAAGAGAGAAAAGTGGATATACAGTAAAGTATTGTTTGTCTGAAGAAAAAAAAAAGCATATTCTGGGCCTCTTGAGTGGCCCAGTAAGTGCTGACCTAGGCACAGGTTGAGCTTCTTCATAAATTAGAGATCACAGGTTAAAGCATTGGTCATGTCACTATTAGAGATTTACAAAATAGTTTTGCACAACTGACAAGCACCATTGAGAGTAGATCTATTTGGCCAGGGCTCTCTCTTAGCTCTTAGTGAAAGTGACCCCATCAACTTCCCAGGTATCTGCAGAATTATTGGATGAAGGAAATACCTCTTTTACAATCAGTACGGAGCCTCAAGTACAGGGTTCACCAGTAATAATGAGTAGCTTGAAGGTGGGCAGGTTGGAGGAATCTACCTACACTTCTTCGCTCCCCCTCAGTGAGCTTGTGGGGATAATTGAAGGGAGCTGAGAAATGAAAAACACAGTTGGTTATTTAAAATCAGGTTGGTATGACAAAAATAATTGCCAGTTCTAAATTTAAATCTTTTCATGTACATTCAAGTTTCTTCAAACTTTGTCAGCTAAACTTGAAGGACAGTCCGGTCCCAAATGAGAAACCAACCAGACTCTAAACTAAAATGTGATTTATGATCATGATTTAAAATGATAAAATCTCTTTACCAAATAAAGAGTGTTCACCATAAGCAAACTATCATCATCCCACCAAATGCAAGGCATCCCAAACCACCAAGATTCAAAGTCAAGAACCATTATTTTATACAATACATAATTTATTATCAGAAATGTTATAATTAAACTAAATAACTAAAGTTCTTCACCAATCTTAAAATGTCAATTCAGCAGATAAATCTGTATGAGTGCTTTTCATAAGCACCTATTTTTCTAAGTTGTAGACTTCACTCAGCAGGAGAGGGATTTATTCAAACTTTACCACTCCCACACTATCTATTTCCTCCCTGAAATTATGGCAGTTAGAGTCCACTCAGTATCATGAGCAGGAAGATAAGCAATCAAGAATGGATCCCGCTGAACATAGAGATAAAGGAAAAAATCTAAATTAACTTTAATAATAAGTTCAAGAATTCTATTAATTTCTAATTACAGTGCCAGAATTTAAAGTCAGCTCTACATGACTAACTGCCTTCGAATCTGCATTTAGAAAATTCCATAGAAGCTTCTGGATTAAGTCCTATGTAGCTTGGAAGTGATACAAGAAAATCTTGTTTTAACTTTATAAACACTGAATCTTAAATCACTATTCTTAACTAAAAAAAAACATTTTTCAGACTCTTCCTATCAAGATTGTTATACAGACTCTTTTGTCATATTGTTGAAGTATCATGGTATAGTAGACCTAAGACCTAAATTTCAAATGTACTAATAGTAGGATGATTTTTTCATTTGTTTGAGTGGAAAACCTTTGATGAATTGAATGTTTCAGTACATTAGCTAAATAATTTATCTTCAATCAGTTGAATACATGTACATCACCGGAAGAGCATACAAATAGACTTCAATTAAAACTGAAATGGATTTTTTAATAAAAAATACTTAATCTAGTTTTATGTTACAATATAAAATGAATATTGTTCTAAATCCATTTTCTGCATACTTCATAAAAATGCAGTTATAAAAATGAATCAAGTTGTAATGTTTAAAAATCCATAGTATTTTAAGATGCAATGCCAATTCCTTATTCAAGTGAGAAAAACCTTCCTGTCATGCATTTGATGATGACATCACTGATATATTAAAAGCCAGCTATCAAACCCAGTTTCTTTTAAAACATCCTATTCTCTCTTTCCAATAATTATTTGTGCTGTTAAATATGCAAATTGCAGTTTTTTCTATTCCTTTTTAAGTGGTGTTTTGACACAATCAAACAGCAAAGAAAGGTTGAAAAGTACCTAAAAGCTTTTACAAACTGTCAAGTCAATTTGCCATTTTTTTTGCTAGCACAATAAATAAAAACGCATGACTCAAACTTTGTAAATTAAATACAATGAAAACTGTGATGCTCTAATTGTACTGTATAAAATCTGATTAACAGAGACATTTTTGCATAATGTTTAAAATTTTCACCTGAAACTTACAGCATAGTGGCAATATGACATTTAATCCATCCTTCTATCCCTATTGATCGACTCTGTAATGAGCAAGGTCCCAGGAAACAACCTTTATTGAAATAGTATGGACAACATTTTCTGAGCTTGTTTATTGAATTCAACTTCACAACTTAGTCGTATTTAACTGAAGACATTTCACCCTGTGTTGATTTTAATAGATAATTTGAATTCAGCATTGGAAATATACAAATACTTGGCTTTTATTACAGTATTTAAACTTAAATCAATGTGAAATAAGGTTCTATAGAATAAGTGCTTAAATATTTTCACAATTTCAAATGAAATTCCTTGAATGAACACAGACTAACTTCTCATTTCTGTTTCAAATTCACCCGCTTCTCCTCTTCAGTTTTCTTTATTCCATTTCTTAGCTTGACCATCCCATCCAGTCCTAAGTACAAAACTAACAAAGTTTTAATAAACATCATAATCCAAAATGAAAGAATCAAAATAAGTGCATGTTTCATTCAATTGAGGGTAACCATTTTAAACTTAAAAGCTGTGCTTCAGCAATAACTACACTCCCAAGCATTTATGACCGAATAAGAAAGGCAGTACTAAATTCAAAAGGGAGTTCAGAATCACAGTGGTTTGCTAAGCCAGTACAAAAGGAGACACAAAGCCCCACCAAAGAGCTATTATGAGATCGGATGTGTGGAAGAAAATTCTCAGCAATATGGAATGTTCTGTGGCCAACCGGGGGCGCCCCATGTCATTGGAAAACACATTAAGCATTGATCGACTCCTGTGTGAGTCAACTACTTACAACATGCTGTAATGGAGTGGGGGCCTGTAACTGAGGTGAAATGTAAATCTTATTGAGCACCATATGGATTGAAACCTCAGAGTGATGGAAATCAGTACTGCTACAGTCTTCTCAGCAAGTCCCACGTGAATCCATAACTGCGACCCTCATGTCCATCCCAAAGAGAAGTACTTGATTAATTCTTTTTTTTTAATTTATCAGGGTCACATCAGTACTACAGTCTTCCCACAGCATTAAACATTGCTCTTATTCAGCTAAGCAGCTTTAGATTTCTTTGCAGGTCAGGAAAAGAGCAAAAACAGTCGGCAGCAGTGGTCTGCAGTTTAGCTAATGTTTGTTTTAATGTGGGGAATTAAAGCATCCCCTTCAAAAGTATCAAAGAAGAGACAGGAAATATGTGCAGCTTATTCAGACAGAAAGGTGTATGTGTTAATTTATGACAGACTGTAGTATAGCGTTATTTTTCATCCTCTGATTTTCTCCATTTCCATGTGCAGTTATAAATTATATCAGACCATTTTACATGGGATTTTACATATACTTTTAATCTTGTGACAAAAATAATCCAGGTACAAAGAACTATTTGAAGCAAACAGGATTATCAACTCAAAAGATGAGTTGCAGGCAGTATTTTAATGGAGCTATTTACTGTACAAATACTTGCAGGTCTTAGTTGTAAATTTCACATCTATTGTTTTTTGCTTAATTAAAAAGGAAAGATTAAGGAGAGTGTTCTGGTGTCATAATAAATACAACATAATTGTTTTTGATTACAAACTGATTTTCTGATTGGTTTCAGGAAGAAATATTACTGTTCACGTACAGGTAAGTACCAATTAGCCCTGGATGTAGGCAATATTCTTTCAGGGAGGCTACAGTATGTCTTTCATAGCATAGCTTTTGAGCTCTGCACAAGACATTTCTATAGGGGAAGCACTTAAGAATTCATGACCCTGCCCTATGTTATCAGTCCATGGCTGTTTGGATTCAACCAGCATTATAGAAAGCTACAATGTCAGTAGCTCCTCCTTTCACCTTCTCTGAAGGGTCACCAGCTTTCTGTGGAGCAGACGAAACCAGCAAACAAAGGTGGACCATAATAATTCTTTTCGACTTTTATGAACCTTTCAAAAAGGATTTTACCCAATTTACTTAAGGTAGAACTTGGAAACCTGTACAGATCATAATTGCCTTAGATGCCAAAGAGTAATAAAAAAATTTCGACAGTCCAGGGTTGTCAGTGTGTTGTAATTGTGAGGTTTCATAACATTACCACATTAAAAGCTTGCAAAGAAGAGGGATTCATTTGGTCCATCTTGCTCGCTTGGTTACTGGTAACTAATTAACCCAAGGATCTCAATCAGTCATTTATTGAAAGACCCAATTAAAATAGCTTCAACAAAAGGGCCGGGCAGCAATAAATGGTGCATGGCAGTGCATATTCCTTGGTCAAAGTGCACTACCTCTTAATTTCCATTTCTGTACCTAGGCCCTTGTTTCAGAATTCATACTAAAATACTCCATTTTATGAGCTTTGTCACTAGCTCTCAGATATTTAAGGCTCTAGCACTGCAGGAATTATGTTGAGCTGAGGCTATAGATTTACTTTGAGGAGTTAAATAGTCTGAACAATGTAGATTCTATCAGGTTCTGCTCAAGGCTGTTTCAGTGATCAGAATGTCTAACAATCCTGTGCAAACTCACAAACATATTCATTCAGCCCCAAAACAGCTAATCCAATAAAGCCTTTTTGTTTTTGTTTATTGGAAATGTCCGGGAGATGTCACTGAGTGGACTGGACTTTTTGTTTGATCAAATTTAGTCTAGAATACATTTACTGTAGGCAGACTTGCTTTTCAAAATATCAGAAATCAGGATTGAAAAGTTGCTAACCCCATAAACAGACAGCTATAAAATATATACATTTTCTCTACCATTAAGATGTAATGTCATTGAGTTTTGTGTTTTTCTTCTAACACAGCTTTTAGAAATATGGAAACATACAGTACATTTGCATCTATTGGTGAAAATAAAAAAAAGTTTTATTATCTGGTCTGGTAAAATCTCAGAAGCTAAGCATTGCTAGGCTTGAACAGCACTGGGATGGGAGAAAAATTACATTGCTGCTGAAAGTGGTGTTGGTGAACCAGTAGATGCTCTTCCTTCTAGACAGGAATGCTATAGTATGAGTGGACTATGAACACTGTGCTTTTAGGTGCCATGTTCATCTGAAGCACTGCTCACAGGGGTTTAATGGTATTAATCAAGGATGTTTTGATTAAATTCCACTCTGGGGTTCTACATTTTTACCTACCTAACATTACCCTTAATTCAGATGGTAAAGCATTTCCTCTCTTCTCTTATCTCTTATTTTGTGTAGTAATTTTGCTGGAGCATAATGCTACTGTTATGCATCACCGGGATGAGCGCTGTACTATAATAGTTCAAGTAGTTGACACGACCAAAGAAGGCTCTACAGCCGAACCATTTTGTTTCTTTTCTTCTCTTTTCAGCATGGAATAAACCTTTACTTGTTCCTTTGCAGCTGTACTATAATATCCCCTTTTCTATATGTAAAGTACATTGGGATGCTTTGGCATGAGAGGCACTATTTAATTAAATTTTGAGGAAAATTGAGGATGTATTACAGTAGATGCTTTGCTAAAGTTCTGTCATGCAAATGTTTTTCCTCTAAACTTTGCCTTTGTTGGAAGAAAGCAGTAATGCTGGAATAAACAACTGACACTCACAATGAACAAATGCAGCAATTATCATGAGGAAAATGATTTTACTGAAGGAATCATGAATATGTAGCATTTTCCTCCAGCAAACAATGTGAGCTTGTGCAATGTACTGTATAAAACAAGGTGAGGTCTGCATCAAACCAAAGCCATCTTCACTGATACAATAGCAGCTGAACTCACAGATGATTGCATACTTCTCAATATGCCCAACATGAAAATAACTCTCAAATGAAATCCACAACAAAAAATAAACTCTCAGTGACTTAGAATACTGGCTTCATTTTTGGATCATGGAGCAAGAACTGCATTAAGGTCTATTTGAACAACTGTTTACACATTGAAATGCACATCGATTTCTGAAAAGTGTGGTGATAAATTCTCCAGCCATCTGCTGAAAATGTCAAGTGGGAGGATGGACAGCCTCAAGTCCTATGCTTCCAGCATTCTTTATGCAAACTTGTAGAGGAGTGGGTTCATTGTCTTTATTCACTGCATTCAAGAAATCTCTTTCTATTTACCTTGACATACTGTAGGTAGTGTTGCCAACCCTGGCTGCAGGAGAATCATTAAAAAGAAAGAATTTGATCAGCTAGTGCCAAGTACTGTATCAGGGTTCCAGAGAGTCAGTAAGCTTATACTGGTCCTGACATTTGTCTACTTACAGCTTTCTTGATCTCTCTATGGACAAATTGGCAACACAAAAGTCCTCCCTAGTGATTCATTTTTTTATTATTATTACCGAGTGGATTTATGTAGCCTCTGGTCAATTGAACAAGATGCCCCACAGTACTCAATTAAGACTTCTGGGCAAGAGAACTGACTGACCCTTTTGGCCTTTCAATCTTTTGGTGATTAGAATAGCCACTGTGCATTTAAATGGTAAAATTAGAGTCCCCTGTTAAAGAAATGAGTTGCTTAATTAAAGGAACTAATCCAGCTTATTTTCCCTTTTCCCCCAACAGTGAACTATAAACTACAATGAGTAAAGCCATTGATTAGGTCTGAAATATTCATATATCATTAAGAGCAGCTTATTTATCTTGCTAGATCAAATCATGGCAAAAAAGCACCTATCATTTGGTTGAGAGGATAACACAGATTGTAATTAGTAAAAAAGAGCTCCCTTTTAGTATAAACAAAGGAAACCGATTTGTGTCAAACACCAAACCTGAATAAATACAAAACATAAAGTAAACCACAACTGTTGGGTAGAATCATTGAGACAAGAATAATGGCAATTTTCAAGGAATACTATAATAATGCATTGATTGGAGTTACATTTGAAACTAAAAAAAGATATTCACAAATGTTCATGCCAAAGACAAGTAAAATATCTTTTCCTTAATAAGAGAAAATTATTTTATTATCTTAGTCACATCATTAATCTAGAATTAACACAACAAAAATATCACTCAATCAAAATTAACCAGTTATAGATAGAAAGGTTTTAAATTTTAATAAAATCAAGTGACTGCATGGCCTTTACATATAATATTCTAGAGTAACTTGAATTTAGTTGTCTGTTGTCTGCTTTATTTGTCAATTCTTTCATATTTTCTTTCAGGTGTAAAATTTCCTTAGTATCCCATGAATTCTGTTCATCTATACTTTAAAAGCCACATAAACCACACCCTGAAACATTGGCAATATGACAGTCATTTGAACAGGTAAAGGTTCATTCCATCCTGAAAAGAAACACAACATTTCGGCTGTGGAGAAGAATGCATACCTTTCAGCAAGAAATGAATCTTTACCTGTTCCTTTGCAGCCTGTGCATGCTGATGCAGCTTCCTTTTCGAATGTCCGACAGTCATTTGATTATTTAAAACTAACTATTTTGTATCATATTTTATGCTTCATAGGTCCACCCTCTCTTTATTATACTTAGAAATTGCTTGTTGTTTTTGCAATAGAACAAATAGCTTTTTCTTAAGTTTCCATTTTGGAACATGTCCCGTGGTCTCTGGTATCCCCAGGGAAGTGAGGTTGTGTACACACTCAATGCAAAATGTGTTGGATTTCAGAGATGAAACAAAGGTAGTGGTTTCCTCTATTTGCATTTTTTTGGTTAGAGGCTTCATACAATGATTTAGCAGCCATTAAAGTTTGGAAATGGGATACGAATATTACAGAAGAAATTTCCTGGGGCATTAGGAATAGATAAATTTGGCTTTCACAACTGTTTAATTTCTTCTCATAACTTTCAATAATCGCAATGCTATCATATGAAGCTACACCTTAATCGCTTGTATATGCTTCTTTCAGAATGCACCATGGGCCTTTTTTACACAAATGACACAGTTACCAAAATAAAACTATTTAGAGATGAAAAATAAAATAAATTCCTTCCTCACCCAAATATTTTTATTAAATGAACAGTCAGATCTTGGTACCTAACAGCATAAATTTTTGTGGTAGCCTGGTCTCACCATAGCTAAAAAAAAAATGTTGGTGCTACATTGGGAGAGTTTTTATTCTTTACTCTTGCATCTCTAGAGTCCCCTCTATCTTGCTGTTACGTATTTGGAGATTTCTCTTGCTTGAATCCCTGGTGCGAGAGGGCTTGAAATCTTGCAGTTAACTTAGTGTTGTACTGATGTGTTCTGATTTTGTTCTGTCTTTGAGAAAAATTTAAAAAATAAAAAAAAATTAAAATGAATCTCCATTCTGGGCTCTGAACGAAACACAGACATATGATCTGGTGACAAGTAACACAGTTTTAACTCTATAATCCTACATTCAGCCAAATAAATTCATTCTTGTAATGGAGTTAGAGATATTTATAGGCAATCCAGTTAACAGTTTTGTTAAGTGTTTTACTTTTTTTGATCTTCCTAAAGAAGACAAATTGCACAAAAAAGCAAAGAATAACTACTATGATAAAAGTAGTATAAAGCGTAAGGAGTTAAAGAAAGGAAAAGATGATAAAATGTTCATTCCTTTTGGCACCTTCTCAACATCCTCAATAAGTTCTTTCAGATCAATAACCACTATGGGCTTTGCAAAGTGATCTGGTATGAGGTCTGGTAAAATACATATATACGTGCTTCAAAGTAATTACTGTATATGTGATAATCTCACATGAACACTATTTGGAAACCATGGATACTTAGAAGAAGCATCAATGACAAAAATCCATTGGCTAGTGCCTTCAGTGAAATATATTTTGATTGATTTGTCATTGCTGACATTTATCAGGTTTTAACAGCTCTGCTCTTTAAAGACAGCATCTTAGTTGACACATGGTGAATATTTTAATAATATATTGTAACCTTTCCTCAGAAAATAGGACAGAAACCCTACAGTCGTCAAAATCATTTTCATGGAGCTTCAACACGTTATGGGTGGTACAGCACCATTATTACCATCATTCCATTATTTGGTTATCGCCTCTCATATTTTGCACTATTCCTTTGGAATAGTACATATTGAAGGGACTATTCATAGAAACATCTGTTAAAGCAGCCATTGTTCATTTTGTCTGTAAAATATTTTTTTTATTCAATTTTGAAAATGAGGATTAAAATATTTGTTTCTAGATTCACAAATTCACAAATCACATTTACTAAAAATACAAAAAGTTGTGAAAGATGCTTTGAAAGGTTTTACAGGAAAACACAAAGCTAAAAAAACACAAGAGGACCTGATGGGGTTAAGAGGTGAATATAGGGAATCTTGGAGGTGAGCCACTCACCCACAAAAGCGAATCTTTTTGCATTGCCTTTCATATTTAATTTAAATTGTTACAAAATGCAAGATTTAGGTAAAGACACTGTTGAAAAATATGTTGAAAGAAATGTAAATGTGAAGAAAAAAGAGAATTGAGGAGATTTTTTCTATATCTTTTTCATAATTAGAATATTGTACAGTATGTTGAGCTCCAAAGCACTAAAAGCTGCATCCAGTTGTGTGCTAAGACAATAGAAATAGATAACTACATAATTTGCATACACTCTACTGTATTAATTTTTAACAGCCTTTGACAATTTGGATGAAAATCAAGGAGAGCAAACATTATGAATGAAATGTAACTCTGCAATAACTTTTTTGGTAATTTGTGAACCAACTGCAAACACATATATTGTATAAATGTGAATGGTAATGGAATTAATAATGAATTGATGTAAAGAAATGTCATACACTGAAGTATTTTTACCTTTTGTACAAAGCAAATAAATTTGAACATACAGTAAACAATGCAATTTGATATTTGAGAATGTATTTTTTTCTGACAGCTGAACCACATGGAGGCCATGTCTTTGCCCAGAATTTAAGACGTGTCCTACACCTTTATTTTATGCTATTAGTGCAAAATGCACAGCTTAAGTAGTCAGGATGTGTACAGTTACTATACGAAACCCTTTTCTGAGGAGATAAAACTAAATAAAAATCCTGAAATGGGCAACAAAAATGAAACATCCATTAAAACTACTTCCCACAAAAGTATCCATTCATCCATACGTTTTCTCACAACTTTATCCAATACAGGTTGAAGGGGAGCAGGAGTGTATGCCAGCAAACAATAAGAGCAAGGTTGGATACACCCTGGATAGTATGCCATTTCATTGCAGGGCACACATACAGTAGATACTATACAAACACAGACACACTTGCACTCACGCTGACACCAGGTACTATTTTCCCAGAAGCCAACTAACCTACCAGTATGTCTTAAGACTGCGGGAGGAAACAGAATCGCTTGGCGAAAACCCACAACAACACAGGAAGAACATACAGACTCCACACAGATAGCATCCCAGGTGTTGAATTCAACCCAGGGCCCCAGCACTGCGAGGCACCAGTGCTAATCACTTGCCACCATGCCTCCTGTATATATATATACACAGCTCTTATTTTTAGTTTAACTGTTTAAATCACCTTGTATGCTAAAATAAAGTATTCGATTTTCATTTCGTAACACCATTCCAAGTGTCATTTGGAAAGGAATTTGAAATGTTTATCCTTTTTCCAGTATAAATGTGTTCTTAAACATACCCTCTAAACAACACTGTAAAATATTGATTAATTTACATATCTAATATTAGATAAATAATAGAAAATTCACAAATTTACCAGGAAAGTGACAATTTTTTTTTTACAACAGGTGCAGTAAGATTTTATTAAATAGACGTGACACAGGTAAATTCATTATGCTGATTAAAGGGGAAAAGCAAACTAATTTCTCAGACTGGTTATTAAACTCGGCAACAAAATGTATCTACATTACAGAAAGAAAATACAAATTTCAAATTAAGGATAAAATCATGAACTTTATGAAAGTACTGTAAGTCGCCATGTTGTTACAAACTTGCTTTTGAATTCCCACGAATTGCTACATGATTCGGACCTTCCTGCTCACAAGTCTCTGTGATAACTAATATAATGTGATGTACAGTACGAGCAAACAAAAACAGGTTTTTGTAAAAACAGGCAAAAAGGTGTAGCAGGCATTTCACCACATAAATGTCCCAACGTGATCTGCATGTAGAGTTATTAGAATTTGTCGGTGGAACTAAGTCGAAATTGAAAACAATATTTCTAGCAGATTAAAAGAGATGTATTCACAAGCCTGCTTGTTTACAATGTCGTAGGGCCGCACACATTACTGGAAGTTTTGTTGCCTCGTTCTGAATCGCAAAACATAACTGTGCATCTCTGGAAATTTAGCCTATTACGGGATGTAAATTGGAGGTTTTACAAGTTACTGTGTACATTTTACTTTTATTGCAGTTTGAAATACGCTCATCAATGCTGATTCTTTGTAACCCCGAAATATGAAAATAGTGTTGCAGTTCCCCTTTAACATTTGTCACCAACAGGATAATAACGTGTGTGGGCAACGTTGGAAGCAATACAAGTGTAATGTGCTCTACACAAGGTTGTTGATGTAGTCTAGTGGGATTCTGCCACAATCCTCTTTAGAGACGTGACAATCATGTGCCTGTTCTTTGGTCTGTAAAGACCAGATATCATACATCAGGATGCAGGATCATAGACTTTGTGATTGACAGACTATGTTTAATGGTATGTGAGTTCTAAGATTTTTATTATTAAATGTTATTTGCTTTTCAGGAGAAAAATACTGGAAATGTCTCATTGGTGTCAAGAAAAGATACAAGTAAAGGTTTATTCCATAATGAAAAGAGAAGAAAAAAAAACACAATGCCTTCTTCACACCTGAAATACTGAAAATTCAAGCCCTGCATGTAAACTGCTGTGCAGAGGTTTTAGGCATTGTCTTTTATTACAATAAACATTTTTTTTATACATATTAGACAATACTATGGCAATCTGTTATAAAAAATGTTTTAAGCTAACAGTTAAACCTCACAGACTTGCATCCTGCTTAATAAAAGTGTATAGATTAAGTCTTGAACAAAGAACATGGGGGTCCTGATGCAAGCATTTAAAATCTTGAAAGGCAGTGACAAAGTCAACAGAAAGGACTGCTTCAGAACCAAGACTGAAACAAAAATAAGAGTACTTACAGTAAGTGGAAACTACTGTGAAGAGCATTTAAAACTGAGATCAGGAAGCACTTTTTTTAAACACAGAAGGGTTGTGGGTGTCTAGAACATGCTACCCAGACATGTTATGAAAGAAGATATTTTGGCATCTTTTAAGAAACAGCTGAATGGGATCCTTAGATCAATTATCTACCAGCAGCCAAACAGGCTAGATAGGATTAATGACCTTCTCTCCTTATGTTCATAGCTAGTTAAGACTAATTCATTGAACAAATGTCAGGCCAGCTCCATGTTTCAACATGGCCAGTATTCTGGTGAGTGAGTCCAATTCTAAATCCCTGTTAACTATCTACTAGAATCCTATAGCCATACACATGATCCTCTACTTTAGTTCTAAGACTTTAATTCCTTTATCTGCCATGTGATCCTTCCTTTCCAGTAGCAATGTCATTCACCACACAGCAATGGTATCACCAACTATAGTTTCATAGTCTTATTCAGGGGTAACACATTCAGCAAATACTTTGTTTCTTGCACCATAAATATTCACAATGTAGTAAATCATCAAATGACTGTTGTCTATTTTACTTTTACAAGGAAGATTGGATTCTCTCATGTCATTTGCATTTCAGATTTTTTCTTCATTTTCTATTTATACAGTATATATACAGTACAGTGTACATTATATTGCCTGAGCCCTTTTTCTTTTTTTCTCCTTTGTTGGTTATGGTATTTTAATAAATTTGATGTTTTCACAATGTCAATAACAAAAAAAAAACATCCAGTATTAGTGTAATTCTCAAAATATAACAAAGTTTATATATATATAAATGCAATGTATTAGACCTTAAATTTCCATAGATTCTCTGCATATTTTTTATTAACTGACACATAAGAGTGTTTTAGATTAGTAAAAACAGAGTGAGGAACAAGAAGAACACCTGAATGCCACAACCTTCATGAAGGAAAAAGAATGCCCCCACTTTGTTGTTAGCGTAGGATAAACATTGTTATTAAGACAAACATTAACAAGAAGACAAACAACATAATAGCAATTACATTGAATGACAAACCTGGGCTGTCATTTGGGTGCCTATTTATTAAAGCATTAAAAACTGTTGATAGAAAGTTGCTTTTTGAAGAACTGCAGCGCTGGGGAAAAGAGACTTCACACACACACACAATATATTAAATACATTTCCTTCAAATGCATCATGATCTAGCTTAAGAAGTCTTTCCTACAAATGGTTATAATGACCTTATTTCTGAGGAATATTTCTGAATTGATTCAATTACAATATCCTGCACTGCACTGACCAGTTCTAATGAAAAAAAGAACCTGTTTGTCTAGCTGATAGATCCCAAGGCATCTGATAATGAAGAATAGCCTATTAAGTCCAATGACCTCACAAAATTTAATCAAGTATTTTCTATTCCCCATTGGGAGAGAGTGTCTGCTGAAACAAACAAGCTCAGTTTCAGAGGATAACCAGCATTAATATCTTAAAATGAGGCAATTGGTTAATTAAATAATTTGATCTTCCAATATAATACTTTAATCTCAGATATTTATTTCTCATTTCTTTCCCCGATAAAAAAGTACAATATACAGACATGTGATTATCAAGTCTGGCATTTGCAGCTTCAGTGGCATCTTCTAAAGAGTAAACCTGCCTCATTAAATTAGTTTAATAAGCAAACAAGGGAGAAAGGAAAAAAAATCTATACCATTCAGCTACTGCTGCTTCAGAACACCAACCAGAAGTCTGACTGTCTACTGCTCTCTGCTTCTCAACTTTTTTCTGCTTTGATAGAGTTTAATACTTCACTCACCCTTCTTCTAATCACGTTCTCTAATACAATTTGAGTGACAAACTGATCGAGTCAGGTTTATTGCGCTGCCATTTCTCTGGGCTCAGAGTTTTGACAGAGTTTATTATCTGCTGTGTAACAATCAAAATGATATGTGACAACCTGCAAATCAATCACCAATTACAAACTCGCGAAGGGTCCTCAAAAAGTAGCCCACGTTGAAGAGGTTTCTGTGATGGCTTCACAAGATTGCTTCAGGATTGCTGCCAATACAATAAGTTGTTTTAAACAAAGTCCATTTCTTTCATGTGTCTCACTCATCTGAAACCACATCTTTGTAGAAAAAGTCCTTTTAGCAAAGCTTTAAAATGTTCACACCTTATGGAAAAAAGGTTTCAAATTTAATCTTCAGCTGCAACAGACGAGTTTTGCTTTGGCAGAAGAGAAAATGTGTTTTGTCTGGATGTTTTCACTTTCAATGTAATGGGGCAGGAAATGAATAATAAAAGACAACACAGCAGTAGAACCATGTTCAGAATACAGCAGTGCTGGTGTAGTACTTCACATGCATAAAGGACAGCAACACATTTTTGTCCTGATAGGTTTGATAGGTAATTCCTTAAAACCAGTCTACCAGGGAAAACTGAATAACCAGCATAACATGTTCAAAGTGTTCACTGCATCCATTTTTCTTTCTGCATTTTATCTTTACAGAATTCATCTGGCAAACAGAAATCCCCTGTCTAACAGAATTAAATAGGCAAACTGAAGCTGCCATATGATACTATAGGTTTTGTGTTTGCTGCACCGTCTGAGCCCCCCAATGAAAAGAAATTGAGGTATAATGGTGAATTCTACATTATTCTCTGCATGATATTATGAAAGAATCCATTAGAATAATAGTTTCTTTTGCTTTCAGAATGTATGCTAGAAGTCCATTTTTTGATTTTCCTAAACTAAAATTACAATCCTTCCCACTTGCAAAGGTGTGTATTTATTAATCTTCACCAACAGCAAATACACATTACATTGTCATTCAATCTTTAATGATATACCAGCAGTTATTAAGAAATATTAAATTACAGATTTAACAGCAGGGTTTATATTATTAATAGGACATAGAAGCAATAAACACTTCAACTTGTTTTCATTGTGGCTGAATACATTTTCTGTAATTGCTACCCCTGTCAGAGAACTAAACACTGAAGTAAACTTACAACAGCTACAAAGAGAAAATAATGTTCCATTATTAGCAAGGAGGGCCAATCGCATGCACACTGAGGTACAGTGTTATTGTTCCCTCATCCTAATACATTTACAAAAAATAAATACCATTCAAACAGGCATGAACAGTCCATTTTCCTTCCACAATCTTTTAATGTGGGCTAGGTTAGCAGAGGTTTATCCATTCCTGCTTCTTCGCATAAGGAATTATTGAACATACTGTATAGTGAAAAAAGCTACTATTTTCCTGTCACGGTTGAGGAGTATTTGGGATAAACCTCTACAAACGACCTTCTGAAATCATAATAATAAAAAATGTTTTATTAATAAGAACTGTTCATCTTTGGCCCTGGATTCAGAGACTCAGTGAAGTGAGACTGGAAGAGAAAATGACTGTCACTCTTGCTTGTAGGAAAGTGACGACTGTTATCTGGGGAGAGGCCTGTGTTGCGAGAAATCAATACACATTCAACGCCCTTCTGTTTCTTCATAGTTAATTATGAGCTATTGATTACACTACGTATGGTATTAACTTTAATCAATAAGGCTGGCCCTCTGAAGCAGGCATATGCAAATAACTGAGACTTAAAGAGTGAAAACTGTGAACATTATTTTGAATACCACTAGGTGAAGATAATGGCACCAGATCCATAACAAACAGTATGTGACACTTTGCTTTCATTGGAGGGAGAATGCCAGGAAATTTACAAAAGTGGATGATATAAGTAATGTGAATGGTGTTACTTACTTTACTTTGAAGACAAAGTGTCTGAAGCTGTAATGCATTTAAGGTCTACCATGGATTATTGTTGTGCTTAACCAGAGGAAGTTCAAAAACAAACCTTTAAAATGGCATTTGTAATTTCTTAATCACATTGGGGTTTTAATACTTTCAAACCTTAAAGGTTGAAAACATGGCCACAATTTTGATAAGTATGACTAACTGTAATACTGAGGTGAGGAGAACAGTCTACTAGCTGAGGCTAAAAATTGACAGGCACTCAAGGAAACTTTATATAAAAGAGGTTGCTTGGGAATTTAGGATTGTGCAAATAATAACTGTAACGATATTAATATACATAGGCTTGTGGTGCATAATCAGGGATTAATAACTAATCAAGTGGTTTCAAATATCACAAACTGCAAAGACTCCTAGCTTCTCAGTCATGTAAAATCCCAAGGTTTTTATTATGAGTATAATGATTATGACTCCCTAAATAATGGAGGACATGAGCCGTGGGTTTTAATATTCATAAAAAAATATTTTTTTAATGTGACCCAAATCTGTATGCAGCCTTGTGGAATATCTGACAGGAAACACACAGTATTAAAAATCCCAGCGTGTAATTCAAATGACAGTTGCAGGTAATGAGGTTTGTGGTGGTAGAATATGAGAGACACAGCACCATAATAAAGGCATTTGGTGGTGGTGTGGGAACCTTTTCTAATTAAAATTCATGTTTTGGAACTTAACAGAGAAGGCGGCTATCAACAGAGCCAGGGTCAGTGTGTACTAATAATAATACCGTGACTATCAGTCTTTTTAGGTGCTTTCTACTAAGTGGTGTCATCTTTATTTATTACATAGTTGTTAGCCTCTACATACTGCTAACTGTAGAAAGGTAGCTACAGTATATCTCTTCTTCTATGCACTGACTTTAGCTGTAATGCTCCCTGCCACCTCTTGTTTTCTTAGACATGACTGCATATGCTCATTTATCTGTTGCTTGCTCGCCAAATCACCAAAGTAGCAATGTTGCTTCCCCAAAATAACATGTCTGTGCTCTGCAGTGGAGCTGACAGGATCCCCCCTCCTCCACATATAAATAGAAAGTACTGTATGTAAACCTCACCATTTCAAGTTTATTGTACTGTATTCCAGAATTTCATTTGGCAAATGTCTTGTACTTCATTAATGTTGTTAAAGATGATTCTTTGTAATTAAAGGCTTGGTGAGAATAACTTTCAATAATGAAACTGACTAAATGTACTGTGCTATAACTGGAATAAGGCCATGTAGTAAAATCTTATAACATTATTGAAATATTATTGTCCACTGTACGTTAAAACATTATCTCTTTTTTAGGTCAACGAATCTCCTTTGGTGAAGGAGACATTTATCTCAAGAATAAAACATCCCCCTCTTTTTTTAGGTTTGAAGTCATCATTAAATGCCTGGTTTTGAAGTTTGAATCAGGTTCTCAGAAGCAGAGACTTCAGAGAGGAAATTTTGGATACAAGTGTGAATTAAAATCTCAAGCTTCTTATAACCAAGCCAAAACATTTAAAAAGATAAAACTATGTGATGCTTCAGATGGATTTCTAAATTATGTTGTTGAAGTGGAATGACTGTGTTTTTTTATTATTCCATGATGTGTGGACTCTCTGGTCTCTATTGAAAACATCCAGAAGAAAAATGGCTTTTAGTTATTTTATTTTCCAAAACAATCATCAGCTGGGAAAGAGGGGTAGTTTTGTCAGCCATTATTACATAAGTTGCCATCCAAGTTGTTTGCATCTTTTCTGTCACCTTTTTACATTAGATGTGCCTGTTCTGTGCTGAACCCATATATGTTTACTGCATCGCATGCATTTGTACAATATAAGGTTTATTATCTATTAAAATGACATATATGCAGTTCAAAAGTTTGGATAAAGTATACTACAGACTCACCATTGAGCTGTACAGGAAACAAAATACCATACACTATGTAGAACAGGAATGTGAGGTATGAGAAAGACTTGACAGAAGAGTATATGAAAAAGGAGGCTAAATGATTCATGATATGAATAGTATTCTACTTGGTGTGGAAGATAAGCTGCATAAATACAAGAAAATTGAGACAACATCTGTGCATAAAGGTATAAAAGACCATGAAAGTTTTAAAATTATGAGCAGAAGTTCCATGCTGAACCTTGATCAACACAAAATTGGAGAAACTCGTTACCACATTTTTTGCAAAGGATTATTTGCTCTCCATTCCAATAAATCAAGACTAAGGATCAATTACAGACATGCCATCTCTCTGTCTAATATACTTAACTGATAATCACAAGATTTAACAACATTATATATTTTTGTCACAGGTTATTTGCCGTGCTGTAAGTTGTTTTCCTTTTTTAATCTCGTGAACCATGTAAATGTCTTTGCTGAAAAACTGATTGCATGGTTCAGTATTCCAAGAGCTTTTGAAAATGTTGTTGTCCTTCCCTTGTCTGACAACAGCAGGTGTACAACTCTGGTGGAACATTTTCACAGAAATCCAGAGGCTGTTGTCAGGAAGCTCAGACATACATTCAGTCACTGGTGAAAAGAATGTGAGTTTAATGATTTCCATTCCTCACAGCTTTTTACAGAGTCCTACTTGTCATCTGCATTGTTTTCACATTAAGCATGCTCTGAAAAATAATCCCTATCTTAGTTTTTGGGCTTTTTAAAATGGGGATTCCTAGAATCAGCATTAGATTTATTGACTTTATGCCCAGATATTTTCCCTTAAGACTCCCGAGTACAGTTTCACATTCAGAAGTATTCTAGGAGGTGTGGGCTGTCTTGTTTTTACTGCTTTAAAGATATTTGCTTTCTGATCGGTATTTCGTCTTAAAAAGCTGATGAATAAGACATGTGTCTTTCAAAGACTGATTGATCAAACAGCATCTGAGACTGCCTTTGAAAACAAATTCAATCCCACTAGAATAATTAGAACTGGGCTGCAGAAAGCAATCTGCAAACTACTTCGTTTGAAAACTACATCTCTTCATTCTAGCCGTAGCGTCTTCAATTTTGTTAACATCCAGCCCTTTCCTAATGTTTAGTCTTTTTTGCAGAAAAATCAATGGTCATTAGCTCAACACAGTTCTTAAAGATGTTAGCCAGCATTACCCTTATGACTAAAACACCACTGTCATATGCACACAAAGGTCAACTGCAAGGCACATGTGGGTCAACTGCAAGATGAGCCAAGAGGTCAGTCTTGTGTATCATGAGGGGAAGAGGGGATTCTTGTTAACATCTGGTCTTTAATAAATGTGTGTGAAATGTCTATGGTATATATTGGCATATTGCTTCTGTGACCTTTCCTGTTCTCTTAGATAAAAGAAACAACCCGTGCAGACTCATTACAAATCGTTCAGCCCCAGGTCACAGACAAGAGGAGGGCTGCTAAACACATTTTCTCTCCATTCACTTGCTCATCAGAATCATCTCTCTTGGAACTCCTCCATTTGCAATAACATTTGGGTAGTGCAAGAATTTCAGTTCTTTCTGAAATAGCTTATAAAAAAGTCGACACCTGAGCTATTTTCTGGAATTAAGAAATTCCACCATAGAAATGGCTGTTTTTGGTTTTAAAAATAATGATCAAGTTGTGCTTAATTTTAAGTATCTGGATTTGCTAGAGAGCAAGTGAAAGATAAGATGGAATCCATCTTACAGTACATACAGTATTGTATACTGTAAATCTACCAAATGATTCAGGATGGAATTGTATTCAAAAACATCCAACAAAATAGAGCTTTTATTGCTCTTTCCCTATGGCTTTGTAAAAAAAGAGAGGGCACTGGATTGTGCTATGTTTCTGTATGCTACAGTATTTACATGTGCTAGCAGAGCAATTTAAATCCCATTTATTTCACTCAGCAGTAGAAGGAAATCAAATGGGACACAGTCAACCCCAGTTAACATTTGAGATTGGCAGAAATTGTTCTGCCCAAATGGCTAGACTGGAAGCAATGACCTCATGAATGTCCAAATGCATTGAGGCCTAAAGCTGGTTGTCAAACCTCACCCTTACAAAAACAAACTAAGTTTTTGTCTCAATTTACCACTCTCTACAGATTTACTTCCAAACTATACTGAAGCTATTTGAAAGTAAATGTATTAATAAGATGGGAAAATAAGCAATTTAAAAATGACTCAGCCTTCAAACAGGCTACCTATAAAGAGCAACAATCTGATTTATTTCAGGAGTTAAAATAAGAATGAAAACTTCTAATTTCAGCAATCAGTGATCAGAAATATCATAAAATCTTTGCTTTTTGTACCAGTGTTTCAGTTTTAATATATTTTTAGTATTTAAATATATTTTTAGAAGGCTTTAGGACATAAGATCATAAAATTTCTCATTACAAGTTTTGAACTTCCGTATTTTTTCAGTTACTGCATGCTGTACTTTAAGAGTATTTACTGTAAATACTTTCTGTATAATTTTGTACTGAATACATCTTTGTTTTGGTATTTGAATTTTGAAACATTTAAATTATTATACAGATTTATTTTGTTTGCACTGTTAATATTTTACAGCCAAATTATTGGACATCTAAGTCAACAGCTAACTAAAGAAATTAGTAATAATCCAACATTTTCCTAAATATTGTTTAAAGGTAAGATATTTTGAAGAGCTAATAGTGACTTTCTGAGCAACGTTTTAAAGATTGACAATCTTGAAAAAGGTGTTCATATCCTTATACATTATTTCATTTGCATTTTATATTCACCAAACTCACTTTCAAGACATGAAAAGTATTTGCCTCGAAGAATGCTCACTCAGATTATGTTCTTAAGTGTTGGAAAAATACCTGCTTCAACATCCACTGCATCACAGTTTGGATGTTGAAGCAGGTTGTGCTTCAATGTTAATACTCTGACATTAACATTGACAGCAGCCTTGAAAATGCAGTGAGTGAGAGGTGACATGTGAACTGTGAATATAATACAATTTCAACTTTTCAAGTTTAAAAATATCTCAGGATGTACGTCTTAACATATTACAATTAGTTGCAGCCAATGCATGGACATTGACATATTCTATAATGCAAAAGGAAATGCTGGAATAAAACTAAACAACAAAATACAAGTTTTGCCTTTTGTAGTACTGTCATCAATGCATTAGAAAAGGTTGAAAAAAAAAGCAGCCACAATAGAACCACTATCAGAATACCATTCTGTATCCTGGAACACAGTGCTATTCAGGTATTCAAAACACTTTATGAGGAATTAACATAACATATATTAGAATGTTTGCTTTAACTAGGACTACTGAGAACATAAGGCAGATCAGAGAGTTTAAAGGACAGAGAAGATGGGTCACTTAAAAACATGACCCATGGAGGCCATTCTACCCATCCAGCAATTTGGTTTTTGGTATGTTCAGAAATTCAACCAAGGATCTTTGTCTTTGTCACCTTCCACTCTATATACTGTAAACCTTTTTGTAAGGATTCATGTCAGTGCATACAATACAATATTGAAATACAATATTTCAAATACAAGTTTCTATTTGTGTCCCACGGTCTTTAGCTTAAGTGTTTTTCAAGAAATCTACAGTATGTAAATGTCACCCATCTCTGAATTAAGCAGTTGATACTTCCAGTGCAGCAGTATCTTTTTTGTATGGTAATGAACAAAATGGTACACAGTTTTATCAGTGATGTCTTACTTACAGTAAATCATTTGATTTGAAATTTACAAATTTTAGTGTGTATCATTATACTGTATATTATACATCATACATTATATATTTTATTATTGTATATTTTAATGTATAGTGTACATTATTATTTTCCTCATCGTCTAAGATGAAAATAAAGCAACATAAACAACTTAAACTTAAACTTTTTCTAGTTTCTAGGTTCTAGGTTTTTAGAATGCTTAAACGAGTGGCATAATCCATCTATCTGCCATTGATATTACAATCATCTTTTTACATTACACATACTGTATCACCCACTCCCAAGAGGCACTGAAATCACCTTAGGAGAATACACTATACACACAAAGCAGGGAAACTTTTATCCAATACAAAATAATAACTGCAGACACTAACCAAATAAAAACTGAGTTTGGAGAAGTACAGAGGTGATGTAGAGAAAAAAAATCACAAGATTCTATAGGAAAATTCTGACTGGGCTGATTCAGTTTTCTTTTTCAGCTTTTACATTTTGAAGTATGCACTTGTTATTCATGCCATGGCAACTTTGTCTAGTCATCTTGATTAAACAAGCATCAAGCTTGCTTTCTATTTAAAAATGGAAACCAATTGGCCTGGCAGGCTGTTTCTTTTGTTTAAAGTCACTGCAAACAAAGTAACCTAAAACATAAAACAGTTTGATAAGGTTCTCAAAAATAAGAAAAAGTAGTAGAAAAATATCTCCTTTAAAGTAAACAAACATTTTCTCTAGGCTGAAGGTTCTGCCAGACAGAGAGCTAGTCATACAAGTTGACCACATACATACTGTATCTTAATACAAGAAACAGCATTCCAAAGAATGATCGTACTGTAAACCAACTTCATAAGAAAAGAAATGTATGAATACAAAGGAATATTCTGACTACTCACTATAGCATTAATTTGATATTTTCAAAAGAATGTTAAAACTGCATTTTTTTAAAGCTTTAAGTTCTTTTTTACCCTACATTTACGAATCCATAATAAAATACATATAAAACATGGAAATAAAACAGTGATTTAACAGTAATTCTGTAACCTCTAATAAATCCATGCAATGAAATGTTTTGAGACATGTAGCTTAGTGTACATACAAGGCAGAGCAGAGCACAATGAACTGTGACTTAATTCTATCAAGTAACCCATTAGAACCTGGGTGTTTTTTAATGAATCATATTTCTCTGGGATTTTTGTACAATTCAGTGTTACTAAGAATACTGTACACACCAGGTACTTTCTTTCATGATGACCTCATAGTTGGATAACTCCCCAAACACACACACATGTGCCATCCCCATGAAACAAAGGAATATAGTTCTTATATGTATATAAACTGTGTATTAATTCAATGAAAAATGCATTTATTAAATTTCAGACACGAACTATTATCAATAACCGTGCATGAAAGGATCACGGTAATTAAAATAATCTCCAGGCAGAAAACCATAAAGAAATATAAATCTGAGAAAATACAAACATACTGTATGTATTTGAATACTGCTGCAGAGGATATTTTTTTTCATTGCACAAATAAGCTGATTTTGTGGATTTTGATTTAAATCTTTACAATATTCTCTGAAAAAAATAGTAAAAAATAGTAAATCTGTATGCCTGTTTTAAAAAAAAAAACAAGGTGCAATTTCATTTTTCTTGTTTTGAAGTAAACAGAATTAAACACCCAAGCTGAGAACAACAAGCACTAATTAATCTACCCATTCAGCTATTCATTCAGTCTCTCACCTAGGCAGCACCCAAGCTAATGCAATACAAAAGACGCAAAACTTGGAGAATAATTGTTCAGAATTTCCTTTTAGCTAAAAAGCATAGGAAATGAAAATCTCTGAGGGGCATATTAAACTAAGCTTCCCCAAGGCATCCAGAACTGGCACAGGGAAGTAGAGGAGCAAACTACCATTGAAGGTAATGAAACATGCCAAAACTAAATTATCAAGGACTGCAGAAGTTACCCCCTCTCTATCACATAAAGTAAAAGGCATCTTTTTTAAGACACATCTGTACTCCTACTGTGGATATTACAGTATGTGGTAATCATGAGACAACATTGATACATCTCAGAATTTAATTCAAAATGTGATTAAAATGTTTTTATTCAGGAAATACATTTGAACAGCAAATATATGAAATGTGCACTATGGAATAATTAATCATACTTTTTTTTAAAATAAGTTATTTGCATCATTCAAAACTAAAAAAAACCCACTACTTTATTTAAGCAAATAACCCCCCGCCCATTTCTAAGTAAATAAGAAAGAGTATCAATGTATTAATATCTAAATTTGTTAACACCAAACATTAAAACAGTACTGATTTTAATTTAAATAAGAACTCATACTAAAATGAAAGAGGGACAGTAATAATGGATTATGAATTGTCAGTCACTCATTTACAAGATCATGCCTTCAAAACATACAGTATAACTGTTTTAATGGTCCAAAACAAACAGGCACTCATATACTGTAGTTTATAGAGCAAGAATACTTAAATGTACATTACATCAGAAACTGAAGCCCAGCTTTAATTTGATAGGAGAATAAACAATTAACTGAAACACTACAGTACATATCCTAAGAAAAATCCTCAAAAAACCTTCCTAAGAAATCAATGCAATTTGGAATTAAGACCTACAGTACATCTACTGTATGCCACATTAAAAAAAATATTAGCCATACAGACCATAAGCTTCATAAACCAGACATAAGTCTCTTTTCCCAGAAGATTCTGATTAGCAACACAATCACAAAGAATAAAAGTTTACTGTGCACTCTACGCCAGACAGCCCTTCTGGAATTAACGAGATAACAGGAAAGTTCATCCCTCCTGATCCGTCATTTCATATCACATTACAACCCCCTCCAAATTCATTTCTGGATTGCTTCTTTGTTTCATAACCTATCATGCATCTTTGCAATAATTCTCTGTTTGTTGTTTCACCCTAGATTGTTCTTTGACATTCTAGCTACAAAATTAGAAATTAAAAATGATTCTGAAGAGATTTCTTAGGGATAATGAGGAGCAAAGGTGAGAAGAATAGAAGACTTATGCACACAATACTTCATTAATGTGCTTTGCAAGCTGATGTTAATCGGCTTTCATTGCATACCTCCCTGGTGTCAGTGTGGAGAAGTCTTTTTAAACCCTGGAGTAGTTAAACTCCACAAGTTAAAGCACAAAGCACAAAACACAATTATGCACACATAAAAGGATGTTTAGCAAATAAGTACTGAAATACTGTAGTATAAGCAGACACTGAAAAATAACACTCGTTTTATTTTTGACCTGCTACCATATGTTGTGTTTACGTGATTGTATGTTTTTTTCCTTCACACCTCATTCACATTATCTACAGTATTTTTACTGTATGCCATGCTCAACACTTTGAGAGCAAGGTATGTTGTCTGAATATTGACAACCTGGGTGACAGCTTCACTGTGGACGTGACACAAGATCAAATACTTTGTTTAAAGAAAAAGCATGGAGATTAAATTGATCAAAGCTAAAAACAGTGTGTAGAAAACCCAATATCAGAATAACTTTTCTCTGCTATTGCCAGAGGAGTTCAACATTTTCACCTTTTCACACACTGACATGCACTGACATGAACTGCTTAAAGTCCGTAGCAATCAATAAATTAATTGAGATACAGAATCTTACTATTGTTATAGAGTTTTAAAAACCTATTAAGAAGGCGGATTTCAGGGAATGGCTCTGCTTTAAAACCATTTAATTTAAAACACAGATGCACTGTGCTTATTGCAACACCAATTGCCATTACATGTATTGTATACGCACACAGTCAAAATCTAAAACATACTGTAATACTGTAAGGCTGTAAGACAAGCCATCTCAACATTCAAACTTTGAATCTTATCTTTGCTAAAACTTTTTTGAAAACTTTCTATTTATTTTCTTGTTACTTTTTTATGTGCCATAATTAGAAATGCCTTCATTATTGACTCACTAGTCAGTGAAGATGGCAGAACCAATCAGGCATTTGCAGTCCTGGTTTATACTATGATTGAGTATTCCTGCTTTAAACAATATAGTAAATACCATACCACTGTCTCTGATGCTAGCAAAGCAGCAAAAGACAGCACATTCTAAACTATTTCCTTCAGTCTGCTAGCATATGGCTCCTCAAAAAAAGTGTTTCTTCAGGTAGTGAAATCGTTCTAAATCAACAGTGACAGTATGTAATGAGTGCTGCTGTGGTCAAGAGGTCATAAAAAAATTATGTACCAATTCCTTCAAGGTACTGATGATAATGCTTGAACATCTTGTCTGAAAAGCAGATATTGTGATGACACTGTATCACAGGTATAGCCTATGCTGTATTGTGAGTGAAATCTGAGTCGAGCTTTTGTAAAAGATTAAGTACGTGTACAGATGCAGCCATTCAAAGTGCGCGTCACAGACACGTACCGCAGGTGACGTCGCTCAGTATGACGCAAGATGACGCGTGGCACCGCAGTACGTGATTGGTTGACCGACAGGGGCACTCGTGGTCCGTTGGTCTGTCGTAGAAAGACTTACAGTAAAAACGTCTTTGCTGTGCCCGTTGTAGATATTGAATTTTACCACTGAAGGGAAATCTTAGTAGCTGAGCATAAAAAGAATAGGAGCATACTGTAACGCGTGTGAAGGCCATAAACGATATTAATTTTGGAACATAAACATACAGTATATACTGTAGCTGGTCTTGGTACTTTAAAGAAAAAAATACACACCAGTATTCCATTTCTCCCTAAACATTTTAAGCTTTGAAGTCTTTAACTAACATGATACCGGAGTCAACAAGCATACTTTTAGAATTTGATTAAAAGGGAATATAATATGGAATCGCGTATCTAAAGAATTTAATAACGGTATTCGTGTACTGCGACAGGGCTGTGTAGGGCTTTTTCGCCTGCCTGTTCATGCGAGCTGTCTTCTAGCCGACTGGTCTAGGTGCGTGACTAGCAACTGGGAGGTTGTGTGATCGAATCCAGCTGGTGCCGGACTTTTCTTTTAACAAACATTTCTTCGAAAAAATAGAATAGCGATATTATGGACAATAAATTGACTTTTATATTTCAAAATATCGCAACATGAACGATATTTGCGATATTTTGAACATATCTTCCCTTCTGACAGCGGTTCCTCCTTCTATTGTGTGTGTGTGTGCAACAGAGTAAATTTTTATAGAGAAATGGAGGCTGGACAGTATGCGTTACAATATAAACATTTATATTGATTTAAATCGTGTTCTGATTTAAATCGCAAACGCGTGTTTAATTATGTGTTTTTTAATCATAATCAGGCTAATGCATTTCTACATTTTCTGTATGAACCAGCTTAGAGGTTCATACAGAAAGACAGCTTGTGTTTAAATTGAGTGTAAGGTAATTTATGCTTCTAAAGTCATGGTCAGCATTTATTATTGTACTGTGCTGTAAACTTTTTCTGTGCCTAGTCACATTATTTTATAGCGTTTTTATTGCGTTATTAAATCCGGTGGCGCTGTGTGTTAGAGTAGTTTCCTGACTCCCTTGTCACATGGTCTGTGATTGAATCCCATAGAACTATGACTTTATTTTTTAACAAACATTTCTTTGAAAAAATGAAACGTTTCCCTTGGTCAGAGATTAAATAAAACCTCACTCGCACCAAACAAATTTATATTTCTAAATATCACAAAATACGTTCATTGTCTTCCAATCGAGTCGAGTTGACATTGGAAGCCTGCCACACCCGGACTGTTAAACCAACGCATTAGCACGTCAAAGCCCATCGAGGGTATTGAGCCAGTATTGCCTTTAGTATTCCCCCCTCTCCCCTCAATTCAATTCAATTCAAGGTGTTTTATTTGCATGACAGATGGGTACAAGCAGTGTTGGGTATGTATATTGTAACGCTTACGGCAGACAGGCACTGTGTAAGAGCCGGCGCACCAGAGCAGCGCACCGAGGGAGCGTCTGCATTTCTAACTTAGTTTTTAAAATTAGTCAAGCAATATGAAGCATCTCCTTTTACTTAGTGCCTGAGCATAAAAAGAATAGGAGCATACTGCAACGCGTGTGAAGTCCATAAACGATATTAATTTTGGAACTTAAACATACAGTATATGGCTGGTCTCGGTACTTTAAAGAAAACATACACACCAGTATTCCATTTCTCCTAAACATTTTAAGCATCGAAGTCTTTAACTAACGCGATACCGGAGTCAACAAGCATACTTTTAGAATTTGATTAAAAGGGAATATAATATGGAATCGCGTATCTCAAGAAATTAATAACGATATAATTATATTCATGTTGCAAAAGAACTGCAACGGACATAAAAACTCCCTTGCTTTTAACAGAGCGTTCCATAATTTCTAACTACGAAAATGCCAGGTGAAAGGATTTGTAAACATATTTTGTTAAAGCAAGTCAGAACCCATTCAGAGCCTACATTACATTTTAGCGTTTCATTCTGAGCAGAAGACCCTCACACCTGAAGAAGGGGGAGGTGTTTTTCGCTGGAAATCTCGCCTGCTTCTACTTTACAACCGGAGTGCTGGCTGTGACGAATTAAACCGGTATTACAGGTTACAATCACAGACCATGTGACATGGGAGTCAGGAAACTAACACAGCGCCACCAGATTTGATAACGCTATGAAAACGCTATAAAATAATGTGACTAGGCACAGAACAAGTTTACAGCACAGTACAAAAATGCTGACCATGACTTTAGAAGCATAAATTGCCTTACACTCAATTTAAACACAAGCTGTCTTTAGCCCTCTAAGGTGGTTCATACAGAAATGTAGAGATCCAGGCTCAGAACACACAGCTTCATTAGCGAATACATATGCAGGACAACTAGAGAAGACGTTTTACAGAGGATGGATTTTTAGAAACATCCCATCAGTGACATCACTGAAGTCAACTCCTAGGTACTGTAACTGTCGTGTGGATAGTTTCACAAGAATCAGACAAAGGTTTAAGCATCGCTTGTTCTAGATAAAACTGCAAAAAAAAACAACAACCCATAATGTACTTCTTTGCGGGTCTGTTTGCCCAAATCATATATTCACAACGTGAAATCTAGAAAATAATATTACGTAACCAAAATCCGCAATATGGAAACAGAACCTGTGTAATTGTTGATAGATGATGTACTCGTAACATTTTTTCAAGACGAACTACAACATTTAAAAAATGACTTGTATGTACTTGATATCTCTAATCAATCCACGGGTCCCAGCACGAAACGAAAGTAAAACGCATACCGTTTCGCGCTTCTTATTAGTTGCTCAAAAGTAATTTGACCGTATGAAATGCATAATATAAACCTAGAAACATATACGTGAGTAGTACTTAAGCACTGTAGTATCGGTGTTAAGACATACCTCTCAAATACTGTAAATCAAGTTAAAAATATCTCAAGATTCTGGTCATAATGAAACCATGTTTCGTGTATGTTTTCTTTAAAGTACCGAGACCAGCCATATACTGTATGTTTATGTTCCAAAATTAATATCGTTTATGGCCTTCACACGCGTTGCAGTATGCTCCTATTGTTTTTATGCTCAGCTACTAAGATTTCCCTTCAGTGGTAAAATTAGATATGAATATTCAATACTTAAACGGGCACAGTTAAGACATTAAATATACATATACATACTGTATACAGTACAGTTTGCATACGGTAATATGTTTATGTCCCTAAATCAATCTCTTTTATGAGCATGTGAAAGGCATGGTGAATCACTGTACTTTGCATGATTGGAAAAAAATGCGTGATTGCGAAATGCTGTGGCGTTACTTTTACAAAGACGGTCAATGAAAAAAAGAATGTGGACCAGGGCAATACTTTGAGTTTACAGCTTGTCCAAGGTCATTTATTATTAATACTATTATTAATATCTTCGTTAAAGACTTTGATGGCTACAGCTCAAACATGAGAGGTTGAGCTTTATTAGCTCCACCTTGCGGAAATTCCGGATACTATTATTTTGCTAGCGGTATTTACCGGTAACTCGCGGTATTTACCGGTAGCTTGCGGTAGACTGCGTACAGCGTACCGGAAAATAATGCGGTATCGCCCGCGCATTTTGAATGGCTGCATCTGTACTTTGTCATGACTCATTAAAGAATATAAATAACATAACAACAAAGCTTGTGTCAGTAAATCAAACAATCCAAAAAAACATACTGTATAAGCTATGTCTGTATCCATCCATTTTCTAACTGCTTCATCCAATACAGGCTGTGTAACAAGACCATCTTTTCCAGAAACCAATTAACCTACAGTACCAGCATATCTTTGTACTGTTGGAGGAAATGCACACAAACATGGGGAGACATACAAACTCCATGCAGACACCACCCAAGGAATTGAAGACAGGGGCCCAGCACGGCGAGGCAGCAATACTAACCACTGCCACTCCAATATCTACATATTTCGTTCTTTCACTGTGGGGTGGCTAACGAACACATAGAATGTGACCAGTGCTCAACTCAACTAGAATGAAAGATGATATTTGAATCATAATACCAGACATACAGTACCACTATGATAGTTGAATCATACTACCAGACTACCTAAATGGAACAAAGTCCATTTTTGTTTAAGAATTTAGATACATATACTGTACATTTTTGTCTTAGTTGCATTTTCTCCTTTTAAAAACAGGAATACTGTAGAAGCTTCACAATTAGTTTTTTAGTTGCAAGTGTTCTGTAGAAGTACCTTTCATATCCCTCACTTTCATATCCCAAACAAGTAGATTCTTTCCTTGTTGGCTGTGAAATTACGCAATGATCTACATTTGCCATATGCTTTTAAATACATCAAAAATGGCACTGATCCTAGTGCAGACTCATTTCCATTTAAATGTGTCTTTTCGGTTTCACTGTATAGGCCATTACCATGCCACTTTCAATGACTCCTTGCCTGTAAGTCTTCCATTTAATTGAAGGTAAAATCATTCCCGAACCACTTTAAGGACATCTTAAAAAAATACCCATGCCCTCATCTCATTTAAGATTAGAATCCATTTACTGTAGGAATCATTCATGTGAAGTTAGATATTGTTTTACTTGTCAAATGTGAATTGTTAAAGCACTCTATCACTTAGAAATGTATTTAAAATCAAGCCCAGATGGTGGAAAAATTAATGATTTTAAGCTCTTCTGACAACCTATTTTGTCTAGGGTGTAATACCGGGACACTTGTCAAAATGGGAAAGTGACTATCAGTAAACAAGACAAAAATGGCAGATTACTTACCACCTAACTGGCTCATTGAAAAAAGCTTTCATCAGTTAAACAAAACTGTCTGCAAATTGTGTGCTCTAAACAGGAGAATTAATAAAAAGGATGAAATCATTAAGAGTTTTATGCAGGTGACATTTTTTATGCACAGTGAGTACAGAAATATCTTAAAACATTTTACCTGTAAAACAGCACAATATAAATCAGGGGTGTGAAACTCTGAATCTGAATAGCTCACCTGATCTTTTCCTTAAATGTATATGGGACATACAGTATATAGACATATATTGTATGTTTAGTAAGACATTTTATAGTTAACAATGCACTTCTTTAATGGTCAAGTTAAAAATCACATCAGAGCCAGGGTAGTAGTAACACTGATACAATTAATTTAACTACACCAACTGTATAACTGAAAGCCAGGATTCAACAAACGCAAAAGAAAGTAAACCTTCCAGGAATTGAGTGTGACATCTCTGGATTTACTGTACATGATTTTCATGGTCAGACAGTAAAGTACAGTAGATGATTATCTTGAGACATGTAATTCCACTTTACATATAGTATATGCATGTATATAAGTCAAAGATACTAGTCACTGTTTTGCCCTTAAGAAACACTGTTCAACATTAAAAAACATCAACACTCTAAGGTGTTTCTTGTAAGATAGATATTTATACCTTTTTCACTGGTAAATGTTAGCTATATACTGAATTCATGTTCATAAAAACACCACAAGCCTGATAGATAGTCCTGATAGAATCACTAGTTTAGATGTGTGGCATAGATGTGCTAAAAATATTAATTTACTTGAAAATGCTGAAATGCATCAGAAACATATGAAGTTCATATTTGCTAGGTTTTCAAATGTCAACATTTTAATTTTAACTGATTTTATCATTTTTAGAATTCTTGTACTAAAGGGCTGGCCCAAGAGTCCATGGCTAGGATTGTCACAACTTTGACGTTTAAATTGCCAGACATGCTAAACTATGCTGTTCCTCGTAATTGTTAGTCAGACTACTCTAGTCTTTCTGACACTTGGGACATGTTTTGTTTTAGCTACTTACAGGTTTTGACATCATAGCAATCCAGAAGCAGTCTCTGGCTACACTAATTTCCAAAATTACTTATAAAAATGGACAGCAGTTTGTTAATGTAGAATGGTAAGCCAAAAACTGATTGTGATAGAAATTGTTAATATCAATCTTTGAACCTGAAAAGGAGATACCTGATTACAAATAAGTAGAATCCTCTTCCTCCGCTCTTAATAAATTGAGGTTGCTTTCATGGCATGAGCAAAAGAAAATTGACAGAAAGCTAAATGACAGAAAAAAAACTTGTTTGTGTTGTTCAATATGACACCGTTCAAAATAAAGTAATGTAGTGTACCTCACTCTTCAGCTGATTGTTCTAAATTGAGAGGTAGATGGGGTTCTTTTCATTCTAATGAGATTAAAAATGTATAGATCAAGTTAGATAATGGAAAAAAACTGTAAGGGAGATGTGATCTGAATGTTCAGTTTGTTGAATTACTGAAACAAATCCACATACTGTATGTAAATTGAAGAAAATTTCTCTTCAAGAAAAAGATCAGAAAAAAACAATAAATTACAAAAAAGGGTTTATGGACAATATATTGATTGCAAATCACCATTTAAGAATATAAGGACATTGTTCTACTCATTTTCTTTTAATAGGTTACTGAACAGATCTTGTTGTGAAATTGTTTGAATCTTTTTTAATTCTTTTATCACTTGTCTCCTAAACGTAAACTAAGAAGTTACCTGACATCTTCCATTGATGTACTAACTTGAAAACAGCTAATAAATAATCTAATAATTACTGCCCTGTCTCTCTCACACCTGAAGAAGGCTCCACGGCTGAAACGTTGTGTTCTCTTTCTTCTTTTTTTCAGCATGGAATAAACCTATTACTTGTTCCTTAATAAATAATCTGCCAACTGTCTGTCGATATTTGTAAGTAGCTGATACTTTGGAATGTAATTGAACAGACTTGTAAAAGGTCAGAAAGTTAATTTATCTCGATGTTGAATAGTTCAAATTTACAATTATACAAAAAGAAATCATCTGCTCAAATTCTCTGAAAGGTGCATTACTGTGTTGATGTGACATTTTTTCACAAGTATTACTACATCAGAAAGGTTACAAACAAGTTCAATGACTCTACAATATGTTTCTGTAGTTCCCTGTCTTTGTCCTGAAGGCCTATCCACCTGCTGGTTTTAGTTGCAGCTGTGATTAATTATTTAATTGAAGCCTTCATTGAACTAATTAATTGCTTGAGTAAAACTTTTGCATTTATTACTCCAAAGTTTGGAATTTTATGTTACTTAAATACAATATTTAAAAGGCAAACTCTAAATTGTTTATCAGCTGGAAAACTATTTAAATTAATCTTATTAAGTCAATTAGTTCAGTTGTGTAAATTAGTCATTGCCTCCTCAACAAGTGAATGGTTTCTTATGTTTTACCAGTGTATGGGGAATGCAAAAAGGTAGGTTTAGAAAAGCGTTGAGCTTTTGTTGAGCCCTTTAACTCCTCAACATTCTTAGCTTGAATTGTGCCTATGAAAGGACGTTTTACATGAAATTTCGCAAGCTTTACAAAATTAATCCATGAGCTATGAGAAAATCAGAATTAACTCAAGCTTATTTCAAGTGTTTTGGTACTTAAAGGCAAAAGCAATCATGAGAAACTAGACATTGAAGGAAGTAGATGTATCACAGATGTATAATTGGCTGGTTTAAATAAGTATTTATTTAAATAAGTATTTACCGAAATAGGTATTTGATTTGCCTACTCACTCACATTAAGCCATATTCAACTATCCTTTAACTTTATTCCATGCTAAAAAGAGAAGAAAGAAAACACAACGTGTCAGCCATGGAGCCTTCTTCAGGTGTCACCTGAACATTACTTGTTCCTTTGCAGCCTACGCATGCTGACGCAGCAACCCACCTGAACTACTATATTCTTTAACTTTGCAGTTCTAATCCACAGTCACAGTTTTACAGTAACTACTGTACAACTACCATTCAGAAATGTGTCCTTCCCCCGGTAGACCACTATTTGGAAATGACCTGAAATTGACCTATCAATTGAGACTAGCTGGTTGGAGACTCTTGTGTTAAGCTATACAGTATATATAAATTTTGATATACACATTAAGGATAAAACTATACTAAAAGTGTGCTCATTGTTGTTTTTTATGGAAAAAGTATTTTTTTCCTTACCACTGCTGTATCTTACTTTATAGATTATAAGGTTTATTTTAATCTTATTTCCAAATACATTTGAACACGGAGTGAAACATTTAACATAATATTAGTGGGTTAGGGTTTGGTTTGATTATGAACCACCAGCATTGGTACAGTATGACCTATATTCTACCTCAGTATGGAAAAAGGCAAAGGTTTCTTCTCTAATCTCTCTATATTCCCAATGAATTCTTGAGGGTAAATATGAATACTGATTATCAATGCTGGATGTGTTATCATGAACACCATTAATTCTGTCTGTGTTGTTTGAAAGACAACATCTCAGGACCTTATTTCCTTCAAAAAGGGGAATATGTATCAGCAAGGTAATGGCCAGGCCTTGAATTAATTATTCAGAAAGACTAGAAAAATAGAGATTTCCCTTGCCGGGAAATCAAATCCAGGAACTAGTCAAATCATCTGAGCCACTTCCATAGGAATGCTTATAATATATCCAGCCACACACTAGGAGACCTTATAAAATGGTTATTGTGTTATTGGTGTGCTATTTCAGTAGACATTTTTGGTTTACAGATGCAGCCATTTAAAGTGCGCGGCACAGACACGTACCGGAGGTAATTGGCTACGGCCTCGCGCATCGTGATGCACGATGACGCAAAATACCGCGGTACGTGATTGGTTGACCGACAGGGGCACTCGTGGTGCGTTGGTCGGTCGTAGAAAGATTTAAATGTCTTTACTGTGCCCATTTTAGTATTGAATATTTATATGGAATTTTACCCCTGAAGGGAAATCTTAGCAGCTGACCATAAAAAGAATAGGAGCATACTGTAAGGCATGTGAAGGCCACAAACGATATTAATTTTGGAACATAAACATACAGTATATGGCTGGTCTCGGTACTTTAAAGAAAAAATACACACCAGTATTCCATTTCTCCCTAAACATTTTAAGCATCGAAGTCTTTAACTAACGTGATACCGGAGTCAACAAGCATACTTTTAGAACTTGATTAAAAGGGAATATAATATGGAATCGTGTATCTAAAGAAATTAATAATGATATAATTATATTCATGTACCGCAACACAAGAATAGTTCACGCTGTACGATGTCTGTTGATAATGTTTGTAGGGCTTTTTCAACACTCCTCATGTGGCGCTGTGGGTTAGGTTCCTGATTCCCACATCATACATTGGGTGTTTGAATCCAGCAGGAGCCATGACTTTTTTTTTAACAAACATTTCTTTGAAAAAATAAAACGTTTCCCTGGGTCAGAGATTAAATAAAACTTCACTCGAACCAAACAAATTTATATTTCTAAATATCACAACATGATCAAATTTAAGTCATTTTAATAACAATGAATAGTCACCTATGCATTACAATATAAACATTTATATTGATTTAAATCGCGTTTTGATTTAAATCGCAAACTCGTGTTTAAATATATGTGTTTTTTGATTCACAATCAGACAAATGCAACATAAATTGATATCTTTGTCTTCTAAGTATCTTAATAAACTTTCAGCATAGCTTTCTCCCCATTTAGATTTATTTTTCTTGGGATCTTGGGATCAAACGTGGAAAGATTAGATTAGATCGTTTTTATTTTTTAAATACATTTTAGAAAAGTGTAATCTATACTAAAAAGCTGTACACCACCTGCTATAAAGATACATATTGTAATACTTTCGGGTTCGGATAGGACGGACACATGAACTCAGACTTGCGGAGTTAAAGCAAGTTAAAGCCTTGATTTTATAGTTGAACTGATTTTAACAGTTAAAAGGACCACAGATTACAAAGTAAATACCCAATACTGATTGTACCCATCTGTCATGCTAATAAAGCACCTTGAATTGAATTGAATTGAATTGAGAGGGGAGGGCGAGCGAGAGAGCACAGCCAGGACAGGCAAATAAGATACACTCCACAGACATTTACAACAGCGACATATCATAAAACTTTTGCACATATTGTTAAATTATTACTTGTTTTTCAGGAAGTTAAAAAAACACTTGAATTACTTATCCAGTCTCTCGAAATAAAATTATTTCTCAAGCAATGCAACTAACGTCAGGCAACGTGTTTTTTTTAATCCAACATTGACAGCCACATCTTAAATCTTGTCAGTCAGCTCTTTTTTCTCTATTTGAATTGTGGCGATTCAAACAACTTGGGATAACAAGTGGTCTCAAAGTCACCGAGCTCACAAAGCTTCAACAACAGATGACAATTTCCTTAGTCCTTCCTTAGTCTTCCTGAAATTATCAGATTATGAGTGAATAAAAGCATTTTATTAAAAACACGTTTGCGTTTGTTTGGGAGCTATATTATGTATTTTACATATGTAAGATATAATGATGTGTTCCTGCTTACACATCGCACGACTTTAAAAGCTAGAAAAACAGGTTTCGATTCACATTATCTGGCGAGCCTTGTTTTGTCAAAGGACAGCACACTCTCTCTCGCTTGCCCTAAACAGACAATACACAGGGGGGAGGGCAAGCGAGAGAGAGAGAGGGGGGGTGATATGTGAATATGATAATGTGAATTCCATCAAGTCAGGCACCTGTGAATTTGCAGTATTCCCAGAAAGAGCCGCATCCCATCCACTGTTCCTCCAGAAAGCTTATACAGAAGTGAAGGAATTAAATATGGAATTAATATGGAATTTAATATGGAATTAAACCGGTTTCACAGGTATTTTCAAAGTAGAAGGGGGCGAGATTTCCAGCGAAAGACACCCCCCCCCCCTCCAAAACCCAGTAAGTACAGTACTTACTAGTTAAGAAAGCTAGGTGTTAGCATAAATTATTAGTAATCAATAATATTAAATTTAGCACTGTAATAAATTGTGCTAATAATAAATTCTATTCTACTCTGAGAATGTAGGGGGAGGAAGAATGCCCCTGGTCTTTTCACTTACTGCAATATTATGGACACTCAATTGACTTTAAAAAAAAAACAACTTTTTTTTGACAGCTGGTACAGCACCCCACCGCGCCCACGCGCCAGCATTATATTCTCATGTACGGGTGGAATATGTTCATTGTCTTCCAATGAAAGAAGGGTTCCTTTCGCCGTAGTCGGGTTGACATTAGAAGCTTGCCACCCCCGGACTGTTACACCAACGCATTAGCATGTTAAAGCGATTTCATTGAGGAGCCTAGCTTTCTTAACTAGTAAGTACTGTACTTACTGGGTTTTGGAGGGGGGGAGGTGTCTTTCGCTGGAAATCTCGTCCCCTTCTGTGAAACCGGTTTAATTCGTCACAGCCAGCACTCCCGCAGAGAGGGAGGTTGTACTTGCAGTGCATCGGTATAGATGGGAAAGCCAGAGCCGACCGCTACGCCGCCCCCGTGTTTGGGGTGCTTATCATTCTCAGTGCATAACAAGGAAGATTAATAAACATAAACATAATCTCATGGTTAAATAGTCAAGTCTAGCCATGTGTGAGTCTAGTCTCACAGAGCTTCAACAGCAGATGACAACTTGTGAGTTCGATTAAGAATGAATAAAAGCATTTCATTAATAACGCGTTTGCATTTGTCTGGGTGCTGAGAAAAGTAAAAAACAATTACTTTTTGACAATGAAGAACTGTGTGTGTGTGTCTCTCTCTACTGGCGTTTGTAATCGTTTTTATTTTTAAATACATTTTAGCAAAGTAATGTACCATAAAAGTATTGTGAGACATATTTGGGTTAACATGTTCAGTGTTCAGTGTGTGGTAATTTGTTTGGTGCGAGTGAAGTTTTATTTAATCTCTGACCCAGGGAAAAGTGTGGTGTGGACGGCTGAGGAGAGAATGCAGGCTTGCGCTGTGTCCGTTATTCTTTTTGTCTTCTTCTGGCTTGGTCGGATAGTTTTTGTTTTTGTTTTATCAATAAAGTTTGATAATCGGCCAGTGAAAGCTCTGTTGTCCTTCACATGAATGCCTGAAACATTGTACTGAACCCAGGATTTTACAGTATTTTTTCTTAAAAATACCAATAACAGCAACATACAGTTTACATAATATGTTGATGTTCCAAAATTAATATCGTTTATGACCTTTATGACCTTCGTTATGCTCTTCGTTAATGTCTAAGCCGGAACACATCATTATATCTCATTTTGTATTTCTTTAAAAAAAAATTGTTTGCGCAGCCTAACAGTATTGTTGTTATTGTTTTTATCCTGTAAAGCGCTTTGAGGAGCCACCTTTAAAGGCGCCATATACAATAAAGTTCATTATTATTACTATTGTTAATTTGCTGGACAGAGAGGTGAACATTATTACGGAGAAGACAAAGATAGCGATTTACGTTGCATTGTGCATTGTGCTGCTGTAATACAGTTTAAAATAATTAAAAGTCTAAACAGTATCAGCTTTATTTATGGGTTTTAAATAAAGGCGATTTAAACGCAATTTAAATCAATATAAATGTTTATATTGTAACGCATAGGTGACTATTCATTGTTATTAAAATGACTTAAATTCGATCATGTTGTGATATTTAGAAATATACATTTGTTTGGTGCGAGTGAAGTTTTATTTAATCTCTGACCCAGGGAAATGTTTTATTTTTTCAAAGAAATGTTTGTTAAAAAAGTCATGGCTCCGGCTGGATTCAAACACCCAACGTGTGATGGGGGAGTCAGGAACCTAACCCACAGCGCCACCGGCAAGGTCACATGAGGAGTGTAGAAAAAGCCCTACAAACATTATCAACAGACATCATACAGCGTGTACTATTCTTGTGTTGCGGTACATGAATATAATTATATCGTTATTAATTTTTTTAGATATGCGATTCCATATTATATTCCCTTTTAATCAAATTCTAAAAGTATGCTTGTTGACTCTGGTATAACGTTAGTTAAAGACTTCGATGCTTAAAATGTTTAGGGAGAAATGGAATACTGGTATGTATGTTTCCTTTAAAGTACCGAGACCAGCCATATACTGTATGTTTATGTTCCAAAATTAATATCGTTTATGGCCTTCAGTATGCTCCTATTCTTTTTATGCTCAGCTACTAAGATTTCCCTTCAGTGGTAAAATTCCATATAAATATTCAATACTAAAACGGGCACAGTAAAGACATTAAATATACATATACATACTGTATACAGTACAGTTTGCATACAGTAATATGTTTATGTTCCTAAATCAATCACTTTTATGAGCATGTGAAAGGCATGGTAAAATGGAGATTCTCAAAAATTACTGTACTTTGCATGATTGGAAACAAATGCATGATTGCGAAATGCTGTGGTGTTACTTTTACAAAGACGGTCAATGAAAAAAAGAATGTGGACCAGGGCAATACTTTGAGTTTACGGCTTGTCCAAGGTCATTCATTATTAATACTTTTAGTAATATCTTCGTTAAAGACTTTGATGGCGACAGCTCAAACATGAGAGGTTGAGCTTTATTAGCTCCACCTTGCGGAAATTCCGGATACTATTATTTTACTTGCAGTACCACGTGGTATTATGAGGTACTATACGAGAATTTACGGTAAATCACGGTAGGCTGCGTCAAGCAATGCGGTATCGCCCGCTTGTTTTGAATGGCTGCATCTGTAGGTGGATCACAGGTAATTGCTAGCAAATCTTTCCTTCCATTATTCATAGTTAAACATTATTTAGTAGAAATGAATAATCTGGATTATAACAGCAAGAACATGATTTTTAATAGAAATGATTCATATAATTATTAATTTGTAGTTTAAAGAATAAAAAAAATCAAAATGTCAGACAGGGTTTAATGAATTTTAGGTTTTTGAGGTATAAATATGTTCATTGCAACCTGAACTGATTGTAAAACAATAGGTCTTTGAAGCTGTTGCTTGGACAAAAGTGCCTACAGTATATTGAGGGTTCTTGTAAGAACTGTTTTAGCTGCCATGCACTTCACAAAGCCCCCAGGAGCTCCTGTGATGCTAACTGAATGAACCAAGAATTGATTGCATTGGTCACATGTGTAAAACATGAGAATTCTCCTGCGAACCTGTATTACTGAGGTGTGAAAAACTGTTTTTCTAGTATATTTATCATCAAATCCCTTGATTAAATCAGACCTAATATTGTGTGCAGTGATACTTCGAACTTATTACAAGTTGAAACTTTCTTCTTTTGCCATAACTAAAGATTTTATGATTGAATGTTCCTTCGAAATCTTGGATGAAATACTCTGTTATGCTGAATTTAATAACTAATTTCAGTTTCCACTAAAAGTCGCATGCTTAAATTGAAATCAGCTACTTTAGTTCAAGGATTTTTACTGTTATTCAGATATTTTAATTGACTCTAAGGTTTAGCGTCAAAGGCTTAAAATTACATCTGCATCTTGTGAAAAGCAAGTTGCTCCTTTTAAAAAGGCAACTGCTATTTCTTTTTATTCACAGTTTTTAGAAATTGATTCATCTTCACTGAAAAAAACAGCTCCTCTACAGTTAAGAAAAAAAGTGAGAAAAAAGAAACAAATGCAATTTGCATTAATGTTTCAGGGCCCTTAGTTTGGAAATGTTTCATAATAAGAGTATTTTTTACAACTTTTTGTATATTATACTCAGAATATATTTGAAAGTGACTTAGACTTATATGTATATTCAGATCTTTAAGGACATTACCAACAAAATATACTAAGCATCAAAATAATCTTTACTCTACAATACAACTCTCAATATTCAATTGATCTTATACACAGTATACAGTACCTGCTTTTAGAAAAATATAGCATATGTATTTTGAATGTTTACACATTATTTTGATTAGTTCATCATTCATCACTGACTGTGATACATTTGAGTGACTTCTAGCTGCAAAACACCAAATCACCTCATTAATGAGACAGCTGGTTGGGCACAGGTGATGAAGAGATTTAAACTGTTGAATGCCAAATGTGGTCAAAATTCTGAGAGAAAGACACAGAAAGAAACCAATGTTCCCCACTTATCAAGAAAAAGCTGGACTAAAACACCTTGGGTGGCCTTGCCAACAGTGGAGTGAAGTCTTTTTAGTAAGGTGTTGTGAAGAGTACCCTGATAGACCAAAAGATGAAGGAAACAAGAAACTCTGCCAAGAAACAATTCTACACTGTCTAGTGGTTTCAAAGTGAAAGTATTGTTATGTGTAAAAGATTCTTACACTTTGATCCATGTTAAAATGTTCCCATCTAAACTCATTTTTTTCCCTGTATTAATTGATAAAATAACAGTCTGTGAAGACTGTGTCATGGCACCAATGGGACTATAGCAAATGTACCTCTCCTCTGATTTGAAGTCCTCGTCTCATACCATACACAGTGGCACTCCCTAGACAGCAGTGAATTCAACCACACCAAAGGACAGGTTCTCTTACTACAGGAGCATTATGTACTAGCCAGATTTCAAGAGGGTGATGTCACCTTCTGTGATAGGCTCTTCAACACTGAGCGTTGTTAAACGCCATCTCATACAGTATCACTACAGAACTCCATGTAGTGCTTGATAGCAATCTTACTGCAGAATACTGAATTCATGAAGTCCTGAGACTGCACTTGCTGCCCTTTCTGTGGGCTCAACCTAATGATAACATTCCATCAGGGTAATACATATCCTCTTAAAGCTTGAGTAAAAATGACTTTCACGCATGATGAAAATATAACAGTCAGCCATGAAATGCCCACTCACCAGATTTCAGCCCCAATAAATATGTGCAGGATTAGCTGGAATTATGTATCATCAAGGGATCTGAAACTAGGAAATAGGTATTTGCTTGTTGAGGCACTATGACATGAATGGGACAGTATCTCACAAGACATTATCTGCTTCCTGGTTAAAAGCAATCATCACAGATGTACTGCTTGTATTCATGCCCATGATGAACACACTTTTCTAACACTTAACTAGACACCCCGTTGATGACAAATGTTAATCAGCATAATGAAATTACCTGTGTCATGTGTGTTCAATAAGAAATCAATGTACTTGCAACAGAAAAAATGTGGACATGTTTCAAGAAAACTCAAAAGATGTTTATTTTAAACAATACACATTTCTAATTGCAAACAAAGGAAATCATTTGAGCCACTAAACTTATTTTCTGGGCATTTTAAAGCACTGTTTCAATTTCACCCTATCATACTGTATCTTCAGCATGGGTACTGAGGCTCAGTGAGTATCTTCTGAAGCAAGGTTCAGCAAATATGTTCTACTTTTGGAGTCACATGACAACTGCAGCAGTAGCCATATGTCCATCACAAATTTGGCTAGAATAAATCTAATGCCGTCAAATACCTTGAAGAGAACCAAATTAAACTGCTGCATGGTGTTTGGAAACCATAGTGCTTTTCCTTGAGTACCTCAATGATGTACTTGACAGGGCATATAGCACAGCATCCAAGTCTGTCCCAGCACATCAGATTAAAAAAGGGAACAATATACTGTAGAAGAGACCTTTGTAAAATTTGGGATTCCTGGAGTCAACTGATCTACCTTTGCACAACTTACAATTACCATTGTATGATGGATAATAGCAGGCAGGAAATATCATGTTCAAACTGTGGAGCTCAACCAGCAAAGGCATTCAGTCTGGTGCAGAGACAAAGTTCAAGCCTGGATCAAGTTACTAGCTGACCGTGACTGGAATCACTCAAGTGCTGGTCCACAACTGGTGCAATTGCCAGGCATAGGGTTGAAATTAGTTTGCCAAGGGCTATCTCTGCATTTTGGAGATCCTGTGGTAGAGAATGCTCCTTTCAGGGGGAGAGCTCTCGTGTGCTCTCAGTCCCATCTCGTGCTTTTAGGAGTTTCTGGCTTAACACAATCTTTGCTTCCGGATAAAGGATAGATCAAATGAAAAGTATTTTAAAATGAAAAGTATTAAAAAAATATACTCATATTATTTGTCAATGTTTAGATACTGTTTAGCCTTCTAGAATAAAGAACACACCACCTGGAACTCAATTTTTCCTGTCTTATGGACAACAAAATCTTAAAATAGATGAGATAGCAAAAACGTGAAGCATGTGGTCAGAAAGCTGAATTTGTATGGGCTGTCCTGTACATGATTCACCTAACAAACCAAAAATTATCTTTATTTTGAGAGTCTACTGCAAACACCTAAAAAAGTAGATGAGAACAACACATTGAGAATAATTTATCCTCACAAGTCATAAATAACATTGCTCTATTTTGTTCCAACAGCCCACAATTTTCTACACCTCTTTCCAGCTGGAATCTCCACATGCCTAATTAATCAGTGCAAATTGTCTGCATAATAAAAAGTGAACCAATTACAATTAATTAACATTTCTTTCAGCAAGTTTTTTATTACTGAAATCCATACTCTCCTGCACCCCAACCCGCTTAAAAACAAACAAATTACAATTCTACATTTTTATGAACCTAAAATAGGAATAAATGTAGGCCAGTTTTTAGATTGAGCCTCAAATTAATACGCTACAATACCTGTTGTAGTAATAATCTATTTGTTTCTTACAAAAAAAATTAAATGTGAAATTGGTTTCACTTGGATTTTACACTTTAACCTGACTAAAAGTCTTCCTGTAATTTAGTTGACATGAATATGGTGGAATTCGTTTTCTGCTTACTGTATTGTCAAGGAAATTGATTACTGGTATTGTTCTTGTTAAGTTACTCACTGTAAATAAAAGAGAAATCTAATATTAAAAATAGGAAAAAATGAAATCTCTTTTGAAGAATAGAAAAAACATTTTCAAAAATGACTAAAGGGGTGACTTTGACAAAAACAAAAAATATTTATGTTCAACTTTGTCCACATTTACAATGTACTTAATAGGATCCTTTTTCTTCTAATTTGCAATGTATTTATGTGAGCATTTTCAAGAATGTTTTAAATACATACAGCTATCAGTGCACCAAAATCAGGTTTATTTATATTATTGCGAGTGTTATTTTTGATGTACTGTATAATGCTTAAAGTACCTGTTTAGAGCACCAAATGAGGCCTGCAGTCATGGTAACAGACAATGCCTTAAATCCACTGTCAGCTGAATGTCAGCAGGTTTCAAAAACTTCAAAATCTGTGGTGGAAATGGCCTCTTCTTATTTTTAACTTTTTATTGTAACCTCTATTGTTCTCCCTGTGTTTGTGTGAACTTTTACAGGGAGTTTCCATTACCTTCCTCCTCCCAAAGATAAGCAGGGGAGGGTTGATTCCATCTCTAAATTGTCTCACCCAGGAATCACCTCTTTTGTGCTTCTCTACCTTACTTACAGCTGTGGTTATGGGAGTACATATACAGTAAAAATCTATGAAAACTTGGGAGGAGGATTTACATCTAAATAGTACTAATTGACTGATTTGGTACAGGAATGTGACCTTACACCTGTCTTGTGGTAAACAGTCAGTTTGCCCATTTTAATTTCAAATAGTAACAAATGAACATTTAATCTTCTAATTTACATTTAGCATGCCTAAAATGGAAACCTATAACACTTGAAAGGATTTTTTTATTCTTGTCTCCACCTTTGAAACTATGGTAAAGATTAGGTTGCTCAGCAATAACAAACTAGGCAGGAAGATTGCTAGAGACAGACCATTTCATTTCTATAAAAGATAAGGGGTTCAATGTCAGTTATGATGGGGGCCTGACCCACATATCCAAAAACCTTTTGGAATCATCTTCCTGGCAGCCACTGCACCAATTGAACTGAAACTTGGCAGATTTAATTAGGCAAACAAAGCCACTTAAGACTTGCATCTGACAGTCCCACATCAGGTCATCACCTTCATTGAGAGGCATGGCCAGGCGTTATCAATATGACAAACTCTTGCTATACAAAAATCTCTTTGGGTAATTAACTTAAAATTGAGTTTCTGCACAAAAGAAAGATAGCAGACCAATTGTCCTTTTGTTCGTTTTGTTGATTTTCAGCCTGTACCATAAGTCGTTTTTTTTTTTCAAAACTTTTTGGCCAATCAGCTCTGGTGTCTGTTCAAAAACAATTTAGGTATCTGAAACTGGCACATAAGCAATCCCTGGTATAATTTTTCAACCATTATGATTTTAAATAACACAAAAAGGTGCCAACCAAACAGATCAAATCATGGCATAAAGTTCACCCTGCTATTGTGCACACCTTGTTTATCTACTTATCTGCAATCTAAAAGTGTATCATCCTTATAAATATATAATTAAAATGTAGTAAAAAGGGATTTTAACAGTATGTAAATCATGGATGTCTGGTTGCTAATTTGTTCTAATAATTCCAGACTTGATAGGTATTATTCTATTGACTCTATTATTAAAAACATATGTTCTCAAGTAAAGATACCTGCATAACCATTGTTTCTTCTTAGTGGTAGATACAAGGTATTTTTTTGTAGCAATACACTGTTAAGAAAATAGTTTGTTAGGGCTTCCAGACTACACCAGTTAATAAAAAAACTTACAAATTATTTCCATTCTGTCAGAAAATAATTATATTTCTGTCTTTTCCCATTAATGACTGTACCATAATTATAGGTTTCCTAAGTATGTGTTCTCCCCTGACATCTACTATTCAACTGAAACACAGCAAAATTAAAAAAAGTATAAGCTGATTTTCTCCCCAGTCAAAAAACCTACTATACTTTAATTATTGTTGTAAGCAGTTGTAGATTTTTCTAGCAGTACAACTAATTTCTATAACTTCTACATTATCAGTTTGTTTCTATTCCTAGGCATTTAACCGTCTTCTTATCAATTACAGACATTGTCAAGAAATTTGTGTCATAGGTGCAGTGAAATAAAAGTGTGACTTCATGGTGGTTTAAAAGCTGTACAAACTGTAAGTACGTGTTTGTTTGGATAAAGTATGCTAAGGTATTTCACTTTAAAAGCATAATGATAAATACTAGAATACGTTTACCTTGTTTTCAGAGAAACTGGTATATTTTTTATTAGAGTAGCACATGCGGATATATCCTGCCAACATGTCCACACTCCATAAAAGACCATTTATGTGCTCTTATTACTTATTCAGAAAGGTCTGTAGAATATAAAAAGAAGACATGGTTTATCTTTAGGAAAAGATACTACTAATTTAAGGTATCACAGTGAAAAGGTGTTGGCATTTTTTACTCTTAGTGACTTGTAAATAATGGTTTAAACTTTGGAACATATTATAATGTACTACTATAATTACATTTACAGCACATGGTTTAAATTTTGCCCAATATTGCAGTTTTACTCTTTATTTTTGGTATTATAACATATTCTATTTCATTTCTATATAGCATTTAGAAGTAAGGAAATAGTATTACAACAAAATTCACTATTTATAACCATTATTTTTTGACAGAGCATTTATGAAAAAAGCTGAAAAATTTTATGGAACAAATGAGCAGACAGACAGTTGGGGGCATATTGAAAGGCATTAAAAATGCAACATTTGATATTGGTTCAAATATTCATTTGTTGTGTTTTTAATGCCTCTCAGTATAGAAATCATGTAGATACTTATGCATTGTAATAACTTGATTTTGTTATGTTGAAATTGAGTAATTTGTTGTATCAGAGAATTCTAACTTGAAGACACTTGGGAACCTGTGTGTTAAGAGACAAAATTATATTTTTGATTAAATATATGTGTGGTAATGACTTTAATTTAACTGAATTGCTGCCTCTGGAACTGGCTCACCCATCTTTATTGATTATATAAATATTGATGGCAGCAGCAGAGTGAAGAAGAAAAATTCTTCCACACTGAATGGGCAGAATTTCACTATGCAGCATGACCAAAATGTACAGGAAATGCAATCAAAGGGCTTTTATTATTAGGTAAAAAAGTAGAAAAATCTTGGACTGACCAAAAGTTGAAAATCTTAGACCGACCAAGAGTTTCATGCATTTTACATTATATATATACATATCCAATTGAGCAAGCATTTTACATGATGAAGAAAACATTGAAGTCAAAGTGGCTGCAGCAAAGGCTTGGCACAGTATCTCAAATGATTACACAAAGTTTTTGGGTTGCAAACCTCAACCATTGCCTCAAAAAGAAATGCCATCAAATACTGATTTTTACATTCTAAAAATGTATTTAAAGTTAATGTTTTCCATCACTTATGACACACTTGAAATAAAGACATTGAACACTATATTGTATGTTCTAATAAATCTTAGATTATACTCATCATAGATATTAATCTCTTAATCACAAATGCAAACTGCTTGACTGTAAAGCAAAAATATATATTTTTTCCTGGCACAGTACCTGGTAGGTTGTGGGTTTGACTCCCAACTTGGGATACCCAGGCTTCTGTTAAGAAACAGCTGGATGACATCCTTGGGTCACCTTGCAAACAATCAAGCTTGTTGAACTGAAGTGCCTTCTCTCACCTGTATGATGTTGTAATTGAAATGTAGAAAATGTTCCCATGTCTTTTTTCCACAAAACACCAAAGTTAAATTAACTTAAAGTTAATTAGTACTTCATTACAATGGAATGTGTTTGAAGACTACCAAAAATGGCACATTTACATTGCTGACTTATGGAAATAAAAATAATGAATTCATTTTGTTCTAAATTCTAAAATAATAATATAAATTATAATATAGAAATATACTACAATCTAATAGTTTCCCTGTTCAAAAAAGGTTTGTGCAAAACCAAAAACATGTTGAATGAGTACCAACTTATACCAAGCATTATAAGATTTTTCATCAATAAGAGCACAAAAACAACTTGCTTTCCTGGAGCACTAAAAAAGAATTAACAATGTTGACTGTTGCACCTTTGCATACTGTATGTATTGCAAAGGAACAGGTAAAGGCTTATTCCAACACAATGTTTTGGCTGTGGAGTCTTCTTTAGGTGTCACCTACAAGAATATGTATTTATTTGTTTTTCTATTTCTGTAATTTCTTAATATTTCTGTAGGGGTGCCACAAGGAAGCATAGCCATTTAGCACATTGCTAGTAGCTAAGTAATCCATGGATCTCATCCAATAATGTTCTGAAAAAGTTAAAAGTTGCAACAATATCAGTGTAACATCTTCAAGACTCCCACTACAATTTATGTAAAGAACGCGGAGTAGGAATGTTTCTGATAATCTTAACAAGAATTTGTACACACTGTACAAATATTTAATATTCATTTCATAGATAAGGTAGAATAATACATTATTTGCATGTGAACGAAGCATTCCATCTATCAATACCTCAGGACTATTGCCATAAGAGCAAGTGCTGTACTCCAAGTTATATTGTCCTTTCAGTTAATGTTACTTTTTAAAAGTCTTGCCTGCTTCCTGAAGATAGCAAAGCAGAAATTGAAAATCAGCTGGAGCTAACTACTGCCTTGAAGATAAATGGTAGTCTGTATGTAATAAAGCTAAAGGCAACACTTTTAAAATCTGCTAAACAGTGGGTAATCCATTGTGACAAATATGTCTATTATAGATGTGAAAATAAATGCAGTACAAATGGTTTTAGAACACTAGGTTTTGGGAATTTGCCTTTTGGGAAATAAAATGCAACTGACCAAACAGCAGTTATACCACTGAAACTGCAATCTTTTAGTGTGAGGTTTTTTAACATCAAGATTGCCAAAATATTTCACGAGGGATTAATGTTCCAGATCTGTATTATGCAGCAGTTCTAGAAACATCTTAGAATGGCAATTAAGGTATTTTATATTTTAGATGTTAATTCTGATTGGAATCATTGTATTTTATGCACAATATGTACAAATGAATCAATTGAGAAAACATACAGTATTTCTATGTACAAATGTTTAAAATAATTCTTTTTTTTGTTTTACGGGTTCATACTTAAAATAATATGTTTCAATATAGCACATAACATGGCTGCATGTGATGCCCATTAGCATGAACACAAAGTAAAGAGCATTCATATCTACAGTATATGCATAGTGTCGGAATGAAACTCACTGTAACCTTTCAACTCATAGAAGGAAACTGCTGAAGATTTCTTAGAAGCTAATGATGTTAATGTCAACGTTCAGTTGTCGCAAAGCTATTTAACAGACCAAATGTCAAATGACCAAACAGGCCAGCAATGATAAATTCTGCCTCAGCAGGTATCATAGGCTAAGTTAGGGTACATGAGTAGTTATGCTGTCACAGATAACATCTGCAAAACGGTTCTCATAACAGCAGGAGCCATTCCAGTTGTTAGAATATGTGCTTAATGTAAACAACAGTCCTGTCTAGGGTTTGGTAAGTCTAGCCTGGGTCTGATGTTGCTTTTCTGCTGGTATATTTAATACATTTTCAAATTATTTAATAGTAATAAATTAGCCTTCAATCATCAGTTGTCGACATTGCAGTACTCATCATATACATCTTAAATTCTGTTGTCCAGCTTATCATCCTTTTAGCATCTTCCAAATTGACAAAATGTGAAAATTGACTTCTGCTTGGATTAAATTCCAAATTTAACAACATGTCAAAGATGTACATACTCTTGTAACAAAGTTAGAACTGTCCACAAGCAAGTGAATTAGCTTGTTACTCTGCAAAAGATGTGTGGCCATTTATTTAACAATACTAATTTAATACTATTTATTTTAAATAAGACTAAAAAAAATATAACATTTGACAGTTGTGTAAAACTGATGGTCAGAATGTTTTATAAAATTCTGTATGTTTCCTTTCCTTAACAACAACAAATAATAAAAGTGGTTTACAAGCTGTAAGGAGTAATTTTCACAAAATGTTCTGAGGATTTTCTGAAGAAGAAAAGAACCTGGCAATCACTACTCATTGCAATACCTTCTACAACACACTTTCTGTGAGAAATGTTACCCCTGCTGTTAATTTGTTTTTTACATATGGATGGAGGGAATGGGATTATTTTTTTCATTTTAAAAGTTTTTTCATCCATCTGTCATGTGGAACACTTTATCACACTGTTTGCATTCGCTAAAGCCAGCACAAAATCACAGAAAGCACAGCAGGGATACAGTGGGGTATGTAGGTGGACTGATCTTTGTGCAGAAATACAATTAAGGCTTGAAACTGCAGTAAGAAAAATTGCTCTACAGAGGCGTTTTGGTAAGGTACAATATATATTTTTAGTCATTCTTTTCAAAATGAATAATATTGTCTTATTGATTAGTTTATTAGACTGGCAGAATGACTACAAACGCTTCTACAGAGTCAGTGAGTTATTGTGTTTAGCAGCAACAATTGGCCAGTTTATATCACAGTCTGAATGAATGACTATAGCTCAGGTTGAGGTTTAGCAAATTGAACATTCAGGTTTTCAAAATAATCCCATATACAGTACACCTATCTTTATCCTGTTCCTTTAAATTAAACTGCTATATACTGTGGTTTAGAGATATTTGACAGTTTTAGGTATATGAATTCAAGCAAATTCAAAGACACTGTATGCTGTATGTTACATCATCTGTCTAGGCAGAAGGCATCTCATGGGAAATTGTTCTTGTACTGAAGTGCAGAGTGGACTGTAATAGAGCATGTAAAAATGTTTTAAGGCAAGCAAAAGCTATATGTCTATGTGCTTAGAAGAGAAACATACAGCTTTCTTGAAGAAGTGCTGTAGAGATATCAAGCCTATCCCAATTCATATAATCTTCCACAAACCTCACTTGATAAGATTCCGGTTGTAGACCTAACAATCCTTTGTCTTTCAACATACAGTGCAAATTATTAAACCAATATTCCATTCCTGTGCAAATAACTATACAGCAATTAAATAACACCCATTTTGTTACACTGAATTCTTACTGCTGTATTGACAGTTCTCCATCTTATTCATTGTGTCTTCTTATAAATACACTGTAGTTACTATGTAGTTCATGAATGTACTGTACTTGTTATTGTGCTGAAGTTTTAAAAGTTACTATGAGCTTACAGAAAAGGGCTATTGATTGTCTTAGTAAAATCACTTGATCAAACTGTAGGTGGAGCCCTATGGTCCAGATGTCTCCAGTATAAGCCCTGGTCAGTTTATTAGCCAATTGTGTTCTGAATTCCACAAGAGATGGAACAACTGATTGAGCACTGCAGATTCTGGGAGGATGTTTTTTTTAACGTGTCTCAAAGCAGAAACACCTGGAACACGTTGGGTGCCTGCTAGCTTGCAGTGATGTAAATGAGAGATGTGTTGCTCCTGCAATCAGTGCTAAACTCACAAGTGAGGCACTTTTTACCTCACAGTATTTCAAATGAACAATGGTTCTGATAAGATGAGCATATCGAAGATACACTTTCACTTTCAGGTCAAGTTGTCCCTGCATGGCATTTCAGGAATTAGACATTTGACAACTGGGAAGTTATGAAATGGAAAATATATTTTTAGAGAAAAAGAAACTTCAGGTTAAAGAGCTGTTTTATTATTTTTTTTCTCCACCAGGATCTTTAATATCATTGTTCTTATAAGAACACAGTTTCTTGGTATAATAAGACGATTAAGTCCCTGTATTCAACCACAAATCCTTCATTTATGTTTCCCTAAATAATATTTTACACATTCAAGAACACCTTGTTAAAATAATTGTTTAACAAACTTCCAAGATGGAGAGAGATATTAAAAAGAATTAGGGTAGAAAACAGATTTGATTTGAGGTATTTCATTTTGATGCTGTCACACTAAAAGGATCACTCTTGATGAATAAATTTACAGTTATATATCTAAAATACATTTAAATGGTTTAATGCAGCACCAAACATGCAATTTTACCCAGGCCAAACTCATCACTCCTCATTCCATTGTAATTTACTTGATCATGGTTCGATTTTAATTAAACACTTGTGTTACTAAAACAATTTCAGAAACATTTAAATTACATGGGCTTGTGGGTGGGAGTGAACTGCTAATAATGAAATACAGGTGTCTCTTTTGGGTGATGCACTGGGTGTACTGCTATCAAATTGAGTCTATATCAAACTCATGTGGCCAAATTTTCAAAAGCCATTATGTAAGGGTTGTGACCGTGAGCCATTAAAAAAACGTTTAATAGATTAAAGTAAACCGCCATATTTAAAAAACAGGAGTACAAGCCGATTTAAAACAAAATGACTGCTTTTCTCTGATAACAGAGCCAGCATCCAAAGCACAGTTTGATGGCACAGCAAGATGTCCACATAGATATTCTGCCAAAAACAGCAAACAACTGATATAAATTCAGCTACAGCAATTGTTTACACCTCAGTACGATTTTGAAGCAAAACTGATTGTGTTCCCTGTGACTAATCCATTTACACCATGATTTTTTTTTAAAAAGTGAATGTTTTCCTATCACAGCTGGAGAGAAGCTTTCTTCAATTGTCATCTGGATAAACTAGAAAAAGACAGATGCCACCAAGTCCTGTGGGCTCCCTGGTTTTTGATCGGCGTTATGTTTAATTAAAGTTAACACTACAGGCCAAAATCCACTGAATTGTTCTGGATCAACATGACTACCTGTTTACCAGTCTCCTTAATGTGGCAAGAAATATAAAGGTTTGCTTTGAGCTCATTATCTAGAATGAACCCAGCTGCATTTTCTGTTTAATATTAGTACCAAAGAGATGCAAAAGAGCAAAAAATTGGACTGAGCCCATGGAATCCATTCAGTTCTTCCCAGTGCGTCAGCGGCCCTCAGAATTGCAGGTGCCTTGCAGTATCTACTTCAGCAGGTGTGAAAGTGTATTTCACTAGTGGGGTTTAGCTGTTGTTGCTGTGGGAATGTACCAGATTTTTGAAGATCCAGCTCAATAATTTTGAAGGCCAATGGTGCTTACCTCATTAAGCCAAAAACACCACCTGCACAGTATAAGAAGCAAATATTTCTCATTCAAGAGACTTAAGCCCAGATTCTGCAGGTGGTCTTTTTGAGAACATCTTGACCACATTAATATTTTTAAATCATGATTACTGTATTTTAAACTACAACTGTTTTTTTGATGATACGCCTATTCAAAACTAAAACAGTCTGATTCAAAAGGAAGTGTTTTGAATGAAGAACAAGTAAATTAAAAGCTATTAATACATTTATTTGAAATGTACTTGGAATCAGTAATTAAGATGCTTGGGATTTTTAGCTATAAGCAAAAGCTTTTTAAAACCACAAGCACTAAATACACCACACCTCATGAGCCCCTATAGATATACTGGATTTCCTGAAAAGAGCACTTCATTGGAAAACCCTGTCTAATAATGACAACAGTAGGATCTAAGGAGGACAGAAGAAAACAAATGTAATTGTGTACAGTCAATAGATTGCCGAAGTACTGTAATTACCCATGTTAGTTTGGGGGCCTGCAGAAATGGACAATGAGTATACACTCAGACAGTGGGCTGGATTACAAGTATTATTTCCCTAACATTTTATGTTTCAAGTTATCATGCTTGAATTTCAAACAGCAAGAAAAGAATATGACCACAAACAATCAAAAGAAGTTCACCTGTGCATTCCTTCAGCAAAGTGTTTTAACTATTTATTTAATGGCATTACTTTATGCAGATATATGAACAATTTACCCATATGTAAACAGAATCAGTATATAGTTAATTTTATTATGAGTATATAATGATGGACTGCCACAAAAACACATCTACAGTATCTGCTGCTTACGTTCTATGGGTTAGTGATGGATTTACAGGCAAGAGGGGAGAGAAAGAAAAAAAACACAGAATTAGAATGCAGTGGGTTTGGGCTCTTGTTGTTAAAATCCCTGCAATGTTTGATTATCTAAGCCAAGCTTGTTTCACCTGTCACGTTTCTTAACCCTTATTAGGTTTATAAAGGTTTACGGAAAAGCAAAAACCAACCCACAATGTTTGCTGCATTTGTTCTCTAAATGTGCTGTTATTGAATATAGTGTTAAGACTCAAGTTAATACCATGCAGGACTCTGATCTGTGCTTTCAGTGTAAGTTTTAATGATTGTTGAAAATGTAATTTTATTCTTTACTGAAAAAATCTACATCTAATTTCTGAACAAAAGTCAATGTCTCATGCAATCTCATGTTACAGAATGAGAGCAAAACACAGGGAAAGAAACCCTTAAATTGTGTCCTCTGTACAGTATGTAGTTAGTATGTTCATAAAATGTGTGGGTTTTCAAAATGTTCTGGTTTCAAGCAATCTTTCAAAGACATGGTGGCAAGTATAAACAGTGTCTATAAATTGTGCTCTGTGTGTGTATAGATGGTGTAGCCCTGTCCTGTGTCCTGTTCTTTTGGGTTAGGATACTGTACAAGTTGCTGGATCTCTTACTGGGGATGGCATTCTGAAAATGTATAGATAACTACTTCCTAAATACAGGTATACAAAAATACATTAAACACTCCAGCCACCACTACCCTTGCCCCTCAATATCTAAAATAGTTTTGATAAAATTGCAAATAGCAAAACTAAAAAAGGGCAACATTTTGGCCTTGTAGATAATCATTATTCATTATTAATAAATTGCTAAATAAATTAATTGAATAAATTATTAGTCAAATTTAACTTACATATTTAAATAAATATAAAATATGGTAGCCAGTGCAAAACACTCTATACAAAAATTGTTTTACTATCATTATTTTGTGAAGAATGCATTTACTGTAGGTTGTAAGTTTCTTTTTACAATCTCGACAGTATAATTCTTAAACAACAAAGAGTGCATTACACATTCTTAAACTCCACATCTCATCACTATTTTTCTCTCTATGGTATTTCATCTGAGGCATTTTTGTACATTATTAAATACAGGAAGTAAGCAAAAATGTATGGTATATTTTCTTCTCTCCTATACCCGCTTAATTGTCATTCAAATGTTCAATAATAAGTAAAAATAAAAGATTTTTGTCGAGCCCATGGCACCTGAATACAGTGCTGCTTTCTTATACTGTATAACAATAGAGGTAGTATCCTAATTGGAAGTAAACAATCAGTGTTCCATCTGAAAATACAGCAGAAGTACATCAAGCATGAAAGTCACTAACACAAAGCAGCAGCATGCCACCTCCAGCATTTATGTTACGCTTATTATAAAAACCAGTTAATTCATAGGGCAAATTGGCTCAGGGTTGGAGCTGGGTGATTATAGTACTGTACTGTATATGGACACTAACTTGGCAGAATCCAGTGAATGTCATTCATTCTTTAAAAGCTCCCGAGACTGGCTATTAGGATGATCATTTTCTTCATTGTAATCCAGTCTGTTCTGAAAATACTAAAACATATTCATGAGGAAATGTAATAGCAGTCTAACATTTCCTCCTTTTCTAGAAAAGTTTAACACCATGTGTTACGTGACATCATGTGAGCTGTCTCACAAATCAGTTTCATTTACTCATTTAGTTATTAAAGTAATTTATTAAGTTGGTGTTAAGTTTCTCTTTACCAATAATTACTCACGGATATGCCTCTGAAATAATTAAATTGGATACATATTAAAATGGGGCAAATTAACTTTTGACATAATATTGTAGCTACAGTGGTATAAAAAACTTTCATCCTTCTATATACTTAAAGAACAGTTCAGAAGTCAGTATGCCCAGAAGGATCCAATGCAATATGTTCTGCTGGCTTACTTAACAAGATCTCAACTACCCTTCTGTCAAATTACTATTTAGTTGGCAATGCCTGCAAGGTAAACTAGGCTAAAAATTAATGTTGGCTATTTCCTCTCCTTGTGTTTCAGCTACTGGAAAAATAGAGTAAAGAGTAAAATCTGATGTTTTAAAAGGTGGTGATGAGTGAAACCGACTGTCAACAAGTGTATTCCCACCCATCCCAAAGAAGATTATAAAGAAGGTTATAAAATTAAAATATTTGTATTTATAAAACAAGATTATCTGAATTCCTGTTTACATTGCTGTTACAGAAATAAGATTATTTAGACACATCCTAGCACAAATTCTTGGCAATACACTACAACTCCACATGCCATTATGGTGGAATACAAATAACAAATGCAGACAGATTGAGACAGTTTTATCTTTCCATAACAGACAAAAATGCAGAGGCATACAACATATTACATTAGTGAGTGACTTAAGGTACTGTAATACACTTTATTGAAAAGACTTAAGCCTTCAGAATTGAGCCTTTGCAATATAATGGGTACGGAATTTGCATTACTTCACAAGAGCTATTTATCTGATACAAGACTGTGTTAATCATACTTAACCCATTATTTCAATGGTGCATGACACTCATTCCTTGTTGATATTAGAGTATTATTTATATATTTAATAAGCAACATAAACTTTTTAAAGTTAAGAGATAGACGTTGATTCAAAAAGAGGGCTATTTCAATGTATTGACAAATAAACAGTAGTAAAACAAATAAGTAAAACAGGTGCTGAATTACTTTTTAATAAATTGGCCTCAGCCCTGAGGAAGGTCAGTCTCAGAGGTTCTGCTATCTCCAAGACAGCTGGGATCCATTTTACAGTGAGCAGGACTCAAGCTGGAAATTAACACCCTGAAGCTTTGAAAAGATATACTGCCAGAGTATTTTAGCCTTTAAATTTCACTGTCTATCTAATGAGAATGTATGCTATCTCTGTGAAGGCAGGACTCTTAGGAACAAGTGTAGGCTCATGTTTTTCCATTACTTTATGGACTGTTTTATTAGGTCTTTCTGAGGGGCCTGTAGATAGAATTGATTTACACAACCAGCTATGTGTGTAGGTGGTAGGGAATAACCTATAATGTAATTATATGCAGAGAATATTTTAACGGCACATCACAGGATATTTTCTAAACTTGGCCAAATAAAAGCTAGAAATTTTTGTAATCCTACTGTCTGTAATGCAAATTTTATCCACTTCCTGTATAATTAAAATTGAGAAAAAAAAGACAAATGTGGTCTTTTCTGTACTGTGTTGTCATCAATATTTTGTGAGGACAGACAAAAGATAATCAAAGAATGAAACCTCATCATGGACATAAAATATGTCATATAATAAACCTATAAACCTATGTTTTTTTCTATAAAGCATAATCTTATAGTGCCTAACAGGGATGATTGGAACACCCTTCCACTACCCAACTGTATTAGCAGAATAGTAACACAAAAAAGCCTTTTGGTGTAGATTGAAGGAAACCTTAGAGTTCAGTGATACAACTTACAAAGTCCTTAAACCAGCAGATGACAATGTGGGAACACACAGTGCTAGGATTACAATGGCACAACTTCAAGGAAAAAATACTGACATTTTGTAATGGCCATCTTTTCATCCTAAGTCCAGGTAGAACATCTTGGGGACAAGGCCATCAACAGGAGAAAATCATGGCTACCAACCTTTTGTGAGTTTGCTACAGTTGCACAAGAACTTTCCTCAGCAGTCTATCCAAAGACTGCCCTGATCCATGCATCAAAGTTGATTTTTTTTTAATGATGAGGGAGGTCATACATAATACTAACTTTGTAACAGCTGCAGTAAGAAATAAGACTCCCTAACAAACTGAAGAACACAGTTAAAAGAATCAAGATTTTTTCACATTTCTGAGAATTTGTTTTCTGCTTAAAATACTTAGTTTAAATCTGTTAGACCCGAGTGCTTTATTTCTTTTGTAAAGTGGTACTGTATACAGTATGTGGGCTATACAGTATATACAGATGGTAAGTATTTATATACAGTACAATATAAATTCTGGACTAATATATAAAACTTGCCTTCTGTATATATAGCCCATAAATGATACTGAGATGTTTGTGAGTGGTCCAGTAAAAGGCTAATACACATGAGAATACAATTTTAGCTGTTAAAAAAACAGCAAGGAATAAATGAAGCCCAGAATTAGAATTCATATTTTAATTTGGCCATATTACGCTTTGGTGCCAGTTATGCTTTCTGAAGAAAGGTGCAGTTTGATCAGAAAATAACATGTAAAATCTCTTCCAGTATATACAGTAAGTCATTTTACACTTTTTTTCAACATTAGCTAAAACCCCATGTAGCACTTTCTTTTAAAAATTGTAGAAATGCTTACTAGTCATGTTCCCAGTGATAACAGACTAGTCAAGCATGGGTGCCTATGGGCCTTGCTCTACTTCCTCTTTCTTTTCACCTCTGTAGTCCTTGCCTCTATGTGCTTTTCCATGTACTTTTCACTTTTGTATTAAACCCATGGGATAACAGTCACTTAAGACTGGATATAAAATACTGTGTTGTTTGATCAACATAACTCTACAAGGGCAGGATTTCACAAGTGTTTCCAGGATTGTTGTAGGACTGCACCTTTCAAGCCTCATCTCTTTCTAGAAGTAAGGCTTTATGGGACACACATTTGGAACAGTTTCTGAGAAAAGGGTTGAAAGAAAGTACTGTGTCGTGTTAATTCATCCTCTAGTTGTGCCAGAGAGGAATTTCTCCAATTTAAAATGTTATATTGCATTCATTTATTGAAGACCACCAAAACGTTTTATGGATGTGCCAACATGTGACAGATGTAATCAAGCCTTGTTTCACTTGTGCATGTCTTGGTCCTGTCCCAAGATAGCTGTCTTCATATTTAAACGTTTCTCTGCAGTAACACAAACTAACATTGGACCCTCTCCATTTATAGTGCTTTTTGGCTTTATGCCCAATAACATTTCTCTGACCAAAGAGTAGTCCAATTCTGTGGCTTTTGCAAACCTACAGTACTTGCCAGACATCTAATCATTTTCAAATGGAAGCTGAATGCCTTTATGAATTTACTGGGTTATGGACATAATGCAGTTCCTTGAATGTGAAAAAAAAATCAAGTTTGCAACTCAAGGTCACAAAAGTAATGTTTTTTCAGCATTGCAGCTTTTTTTGCTATTTTTAATCTGCAGCTCCATTCAGATTCATATTTTCCATTAGTTTTTTTCCAAAGCAAATTTTTAAATCATATTTGCATTACTCATTTGTTCTGTTCTATAATTTGTCTGTTGTTTCTAACTTAATGACATTATTGTTCTTTAGGTGTTCCAGCCATACCGGTCATGTTAGTTTTCCTCAAGTGGAATTATTTTCCCGCATTGCACATTGATATTTAACTTGCTTTCATGAAACAAATGAACAGGAATCACAACTCAGGCCACAAGAAACTATTGACCCAAAGGGAGGGATGACAGATTTCATTTGTTAGGATAATGACCACCCTTATGTCTATGGATATTTATGAACAAGAGGAATTAATACAGCAGTATGCTTCAGGTGTATACACTAATATTTTGAAAGGGCAGTGTTTTATGCAAGCAACACTATCAACCATGAGCTAAAGAAAATCTAGCTATGAATTAAAGAAGATACATAGTTTTACTATGGAAATCTCTACTATTTCTAGGTTTTTTGCTTTTTACAATGACAGGTCTCTGATCCATCACACTATGGCAATTTTCATATCATGCCTCTACATTGTTTGATAGGTCTGCGTGAATAAACCTCTACGGTCTACAATCAGAAACAATTCTTCTGCTCTCTACAGCATACAAACCTGTCAGCGCTGCTGTAGGGGACACCATGAGACAGACCCCCTCGAGTACCCAAATGTTTGAGTTAGGGGAATGTTTAATTGCCCTGTGCTGTATGCCTGTGTCAGACCTGTGCTTCTGTCACCCCTTACAGCAATGATGGTGTCAGGCTACAATTTACAGTGCACAGAAAGAAAGTCACATTGAGGATTAATGGGAAATATATGGAGCTGAACAAGCTAGCAGGCAAAATAGCTCAGTTTAATAGAGCGTTAGTATGGTCAGCAAGAGGCTTGGTTTCAAATCCCAAATCTGTCACTTTTTCATGCAAACATTTCTGATGACAACTTAACTATGAAATTTAAACGGCTCAGTGTAAAGCATTTAAGAAGAAAAAAAACCCTACTGCCTGGCATACCGAAGAGAATGCAAGCCACTTGGAGCCGTTGTAAGGAAACGCTGTGCTGAGACACTAACACAAGCGCACCCTGCAAAGAACTGTTAATCTGAAGTAGAGTCATCCACAGGGAAAATGGTCTCATGTGGCGATGTGCTTCCATGGGACAGACTACACTGAAACAATTCTGTCACTTTTTTACACAAACATATGGGATGATATCCTTGTTAATAATGACAAAAAATGTTATGGCTCAAAAAAATGAAGCTTGCCGGTGAAGAGCAATTTTATTTTTCAGCTTTTATTGGTAAAATATTAGAAAACCAAAAGGTACTATTACAAATTAAGATTAAACTCAGAATAAGGACTGGCAAAGCAATGTTAAGTTCCCTGAAAAAGCAATGCAGGGTGTATCCTTTTTACCCTGGAACTTCAAGCTGCTGTTTATCCTTCACATTTGTAGAAGGCCTTTGCTATTCCCAGCTCTGTCTGAATGTCCTGCAAATTGCAGTACAAAAGACATGGGAATTCTACACTTTGGTATTTATTTTACTTTGGGCCATCTATAGAAAGTGGCAGAACTGACACTCTGAAATCAAAGTTTCTGCTGGTTATTTTTAATACATTTGGGAATTTATAAACCTCTCTGGACACAAAAAACAAATCTTCATTCATATTTACACTATCGTCATGTACAATATTACAAACAATGTATACTTTAATGCAAAAAGCATCTTTTCAGAGTAAAAGTGCATCAGACAATAGATGGATATTTTTGTTAGATTTTGCATTATCATATTGCTAACTACTATTTTGAAGTGAGTGCTGTAACCTGAATACCAGTCTGGGGATTTGTTTATTTTTATGTGGGCTCATGCTGTTTGTAAAACACCAATAATTAGGATTTAATTCAGTTTTTATTTCCCTTGACCTTGGCACAGAAAATTAGCAATCGTAAAACTAATACAGTAATTATTTTTCGAATATGTACCACACTGTTGGAGAAGACTGTTTGTATTGGTAATAGTGGAGCATGTTTGTATTGCTGATACATAAAGAAACCTGTGAGGAATTCATTTTTAAAGCTTATCTCAGATTTAGGTTGTACTCCTATTACAACACTGCTATAGACCTCACAAAGTGACTTAAGGAACAAAGCGTGCCATGTTTTTTATAACTATGATGCTTCATTTGAAACCTGTTTCCTAATTTAAAAATTGCTGCTTTTTTATTGGCTGTAACAGGAAATAAGATAGCAGATTTCATTATGACTACATTGGGCTTAACAAAATGTTACACGCCTGACAACAAGTAAAATTAAAAAGAAACACTAAGATTTCTGAGAACCGTAGATGGGTTACATTACAAAAGGACAAAATATATCAGTGCACTGTCCCTTTAGTAGTTAATACACCAACAAACACTAGAGGTGTAAAAAAGAATACCAACTGGGGATAAATTCCAAAGCACTGTCTCAACTGAAAAGACAAGATTCTGCGTGAGAGGGTTTACTGTTAAGTTGAAAATTCAAATAGATTTATTTATATTATTTTTGTGTTTTTCATTTTATGCCTGTCTTGCATGGAATCACTAGTTATTTTCTTTGCATCCTTGGGTCATAATTAGATGCTTTCCTGGCAAGCTTACTCAAACCTGAGGTGTATGGAGTGCAGAGCTCAGCCTTTGCTCAGAACAAGCATACAGTACTTACTGATTGAGCCTCTTGAGTTACCAGTATTGATTCATATATAAACTCACAACTGGTTCATGTGTCATAATGTTTCTTGCAGTGTAAGGATAAGACTCTGTGCACACTTTTACGCTGTTAGACAAAATATTTGGCATACTATTTATTTAAAAGTGTCAGAGGTATCCGTACAGTTAATTCCAGTATAGTAGGTACTGAAAAACCAGTAGCTCTCATAAAATAACACTACAGGAGACCATGTCAGAAAGGTGTAAATTGCTTCAGTTCATTATAGTTATCATTATGTGTCATTATTTTAGCCTGAAGTAAGTAGACAAGTACACATTCATTGCTGGTGGTTTAATATGGGATCTTAAATTTAAAAAGATAAAATGCACTCTTCATTGGCCCCACTGAGAGAATAGAAAACAATTAATGACACTTTCCCAGAACACAATCAGAGGTCAGCCTCAAAATATCTATGTTTTGTCCATCTTCCAGCTGACCATTATAAAGGTTGATTCCATTTTGGACTTAGATGCAAAGAGAGCCATGGAACTGTCTTGTATTTACTTTTACATCTCTACTAAATCAGAGTAGGGATGTAAAGAACAAATTTGAGAATTTTTCTTTTTTGCACTGATGCAAAGCCTTGCCCCTTTTCAGTCTACATGGTTTTTAAATATGCATGTAAATGAATACAGTAGTTTCACTTTCTTGACATAACCAACCAAAACCGATCTGTATTCCACAATAACACAGCTATGTATTTACTAATTAAATTTGAGAATGAACTACTATGTGGAAACTAGAATTTCTGCTAATACTATTCAGTTGTTCTCTGATGTAGAAAGTGAGCAGTGTGTCATCAAGCATAAAAAACAACAGAAAGCCCAATTAAGGTCAGCCAAGAGTGCTGATTAAAGCATCTTTTCTTTCCTTTGTAAAAGTCACAGCTTTTGTATAACATATATGGATTATTCTATGAGGAATTTGAAGGTCAGAACGGGGTCAAGCTAAATAGTGAGATATTTATACCACGTTGGTTTCCAAGGATAATCAGGGACACCATTCAATAGAACTCATTACAAAGATTTTAAAGTGCTAATTGCAGGGCTCCATATGAGGTTGTCTTCTAAGAATTGCCAGTCAAGAGAACAATAATCAAGCCCTTACATTCAAACACAAACCAATAATAACCTTCAAACTGAGAAGAAATGTTGTTTCCTGACAACATGGTACACTCTGTTTCTCTAATGTGTCATCCTTTTGAATTACAACTACTTGTTTTTTAAACTACATTTAAGTAAAAGGAGTGAAGAAGCGAGGAGTGAAGTCCAATTAATTAAAATAAATGTTTACTGCTGCCCTGTTTTTAATAGGGTGATAATGTCGTTCACAAAATAAAATGCAATTAGATAAAATAATGACACACTGGAAATGAGCAGCTACTGTATATTTCTTTCAGGCAAAATCCAATCAACCTATAAAAAAGTCTCAGAAACTGAAAAGGTGTTTTTGCTGCATCTGTGCTCCTGGGAACTAAATGAAGAATTTTTCAATCTGTATAACTCTCATAATAAGCCTGCTTAGGTCCGAAGCACACAAAGAATTTATTAAGATCAAGGACAGTAAAACAATAATAAATAGATGCTGCCATTAATAAAATAAAATGCTTGACTGTCTTTATAACTCAATCGTGTAATTTCTTTAAGGCTGAAAAGACACAGTAAAATATTAAACCAGGTCTTTGCCTTCCAGTGAAGCTCACAAATCATCAGAAGAGACATTAAAACTCTTTGTTTTAAAATACTGTGCTTTACATTAAAAAATGGCTATTGAAGTAAAAGCAGTAACGATTGCAATGATAAACTTTTTTTCTCGCCATTTTTTATTTGACAAGTACCAGGTCTTACTAATTTCCTTAATTTCATACAGGCATCAGCTCTGTTCATTCTCTTCGTTTCTGTTTTTAACAAGACAGACTATTTGATACAATATCGAATTTCAACCTTGAGTGGTTTGATCTGGGCTCATACTAGTAGCTCTGTGATACATCAATTTCAACTAGATAAGCAGAACACATCTAACAGATTTTGAAGTGGATAGGCAAGATTTCACTATCTAGAAAACAATTGTAGATTTCAGATGGAGCTGAACAATGAAACAAGCAATCACGCTGTTATTTGTTGGAATGTGTTGGGCTTTGTTCTTGCTGTACAGTGACTGATTCCACTCAATGATAACTTCAGGTTATTGCAGTTTTGAGTGCATCAGTAGTGTTTATCTTAAAAATATGAAGAAGGTCCTTAAACAAAATAAAAGGTTTCATTAAGTTACTTATTATATATTATTATAATAAATAATTATTAAAATATATTAAATGCTATATAGCAAAAGATGTTTTTGAAAGATTTAATTGAAATGTTAGTGAAAATTATTTGTTTTGAGTTCTCGGTTTTTCAAATGAAAAATACGTCATACAGGCTATGTAAAATATTGCAGTCCTTTACATGTGTAAAAATAGAGACAGAGAAACCAAGTTTTGTAAAAAATGAACAATTAATTCTAATAGAATATGGTGCCCATTTGAAATGATCATTTTAAGCTGTGAATACATACTGAAAAGAAATCTTTTGAGGCCAGAAGACACTTGACAAGTGTTAACAATCTTACAAAAAGGAAAATAATGCTCCTTAAAGAGCTCATCCTAAAATTAACTGCATAACACTCTAAAAGTGCAACATGAAGCCTGACAAACAGTTTCTTCACTGGATTTCCTCTTAATAAAATATACTGCATGCTGAAATGTAACTTTTAACAGGGACACAAGGCATGTTTCTTTTTCATGAATTAAATGTTATACCTCACAATATTAATGTTCATTTCATTTGTTTTCCAGTTCATTACTAAGTAGCACAATTATGAGCTGCACTCTTGGACGAAAAAGAGAGTAGAGACTATATTCACAAAACATTTTTATGTTTACAGTACATAAAGCCTTGTTTTTTCTTAAAAAACATTGAAACTAGTTAGGTCAACAAATTACAGTCTTGGAATCATTCCCAGCAGACAAAATGTAAGCCTACAGTATATTTTTCTTCTGCAAAAACATCCTCAAAATTTGTGAGTATGTTCCAGTACATCTTCGTAAAGAAAACCAAACAACCTATATATCTAAAATGTGAAGACTGTGTAGGATAGAATCCAATGGTGCACATCTGTGTTACTTGATATATGAAAAGAAATGAAAGAAGTTTGTATGACTTCTGAACAAATAATTACATAACCCATACACAGCTGTTTACCATCTGATATCTTATACTTTATGTTGCTTCAGTGAATGCAATGCAATGAAGTCAAAGTCTTTAATCATTTTTTCCTTGCCTGCTCTCTATCAAACCTCATTTGG